>NW_012151452.1:516170-517905 GCF_000956105.1 Propithecus coquereli
CAAAGAGCTACAAGTAGAACTACCATTTGATCCAGCAATACCATTACTGGGCATTTACCCAAAGAACAAAAGACATTCTATAAAAAAACTTCTGCACTAGAATGTCTATAGCAGCACAATTCACAATTGCAAAGATGTGGAAACAATCCAAGTGCCCATCAATATATGAGTGGATTAATAAAATGTAGTATATGTGCATCATGGAGTTCTACTCAGCCACAAAAACAATAGTGATTTATGTATCTTTTAATTTAGCAAAGTCCTTTAGTAATGGTTTACTGTGGTCTAGTCTTGTAGAATGTCCCATTTTTTTAGATTTCTGTGATACCTTTCTTCCTGGAGTTACTTAGTTTATTCCCTAAGCCTCTTTTATTTTTAGAAATAGGAAGTTATATCTAAGATTTGGTAAGATTCAGGATAAAATTCTTGGCAAAATTAAATAATATATGATGTTTTACTGTTTCTATTATATAGTTAACATCAGAGATTCATCCTATTTGGTTGTCCTACCATGAGTACCACGAAGAACTACTAGTGATTCACATGGGGTCGACATTATCCTTCCTTTGTTAGGCTGTTCTTCATATGAATCCTTAATCTCACATCGACCATTCTTCTAATCATTTTAATTCCAATTAGTAAAACTTGGTTGAATAAATTTTCGTATTAGGGTTGCCTATTGAAGATCTTCTAACTTTATTGTTCCCTGTACATTTATTAGCTGGCTATTTTTCTGTTTATGTTATTTTTTTCTCTTAACAGCTTGAACTATTTGGTTACCACAGAAATAATTTCTACTGAAAAAGCAGACTATGTTAATTTTTCCTCTTTAATTATGATTTCTGAATGTAAGACTTTAGTCATGAACCACCTTCAGTGATGAAAAAAGTACTTAAGTGAGAACATAGTGTATCTGCTTTTTTGTTCCTGGGTTACTCTCTTAGAATAATGGTTTCCAGTCCCATCCAAGTTGCTGCAACATACATTATATCATTCTTTATGATGGCTGAATAGTATTCCATGGTATATATATGGCATATTTTCTTTATCCACTCATCTGTTGTTGGACACTTAGCTTGGGCCCATATCTTTTTTGTGAATCGTGCTGTGAAAAACATACAGGTGCATATATCTGTTTTATAAAATAATTTCTTTGCCTTTGGGTAGATCCCCAGTAGTGGGATTGCTGGATCAAATGATATATCTACTTTTAGTCCTTCGAGAAGTCTCCATACTGTTTTCCATAGAAACCATACTGGTTTACATTCCCAACAACATTGAGTAAACATTTCCTTTTCACCACATCTGCACCAGCATCTGTTGTTTTTTTGACATTTTTGGGGGAAAACCAACTGTTTTAATCTAGTCCACATTCATAGGAACCTTTGAGCTTGAATGTTTTTCTTTTCATTTTTGGTTTTATAATTTTTTTTTTTCCTGTTAGATTTCTCTTTGCTTGTTTGTTTTTTGACTTTTTGAAAATGGCCATTCTGACAGGGGTAAGGTGGTATCTTATTGTGATTTTCAAATTTCTCTAGTGATTAGTGATGTTGAGCATTTTTTTTTCATATGTTTATTGGCCATTTGTCTTTCTTCTTTAGAAAAATATCTATTCATGTCTTCTGCCCACTTTTTAATGGGGTTATTTGTTTTCTTTCTTGCTGATTTGTTTGAGTTCCTTATAGGTTTTGGATATTAGGTATTCATCAGATGTATAGCTTGTGAATATTTTCTC
>NW_012151452.1:517955-519939 GCF_000956105.1 Propithecus coquereli
TTCTGACTGGATAATTTTAGAGAACTTTTTCAGGTTCGCTGAAAAAAATTCTTTCTTCTGCTTGATTAAGTCTGCTGTTGGTACTCTTTAGTAAATATTTTTCAGTTCATTTATTGTATTCTTAAACTCCAAAATTCTACTTGGTTCTTTTTTATATTTTCTATCTGCTTGTTGATATTCTTATTTTGTTCTTGTAATTTTTTTTTAGCTGTTCAGCAACTTTGGGATGGCTATTTTGAATTTGTGTCAAGTAATGCATATGTATCTGTTTCTTTAGCATTATTTTCTGGGGATTTATTTTTGCCTCTATTTGGTCTATGTTTCCTTGTTTCCTTATGTGTCTTATAACTTTCTGTTAGGATCCATGCATCTGAAAAAACAGCCTCCTCCCCTAGTTTTTAGAAAGTGGCTTTGTACAGTGGAAGACCCTAATGAATCAGCCTGGCTAAAGATTCTGGGGGCATCTGAAATTGTTTTGGGAAGAGATAGAGTTACTTTGGGATTGTGCATGAAATTTCTCAATTAGAAAGGCTTGACATTTTTTTTTTTTTCCAGACTCTTCTTCACTCTTGTGTCTGTCTGCAGCATTCAATTTTTCTGATTCTACAACAGCAAACCACTCTGCCCTCCCTTGGTCCTAGCAGCCACCAGGTATTCAAAGTATGCCAGTTCTTTGCCAGTGTTTCAAGTCAGGAAAGATAGATATTAGTCCCTTGGGAAGCCTGCCAAGTAGCCAGAATGCCAGAAGCGTGCTCCACTTTTCTCCCTCTCAACTGAAGGAGAAGCTTCGAGTTGTATGTCTTCTGATCACACTGACTCATGGTTGCAACAAGTTGCTCTTTACTCTTTGTATTCTCAGTGGCCTCTAGGCATCCAAATGCTAATTCTGTCAGTACTCAGGGTATGTAATATGTATAACAACCTTCCAATGAAAAAAATATACAGCAACATCTTCTTTCCTTTGGTAGGATTGATGGAAAATCATGTGGCTACGCCAGGGAAGAACTAGTAGCAGCAAACAAAGGCCAGTGAGTAAAGGGGAAATTGTGAATGGTATGGCAACCTGAGAAAACTTATGGTTTAATGATTACTCTTTAAGCTTATTTATCAGTGCAGTAACTGGTTTACCCTAAAAAGGAAAAGTAATTTTAAACTTCAAACTCCACAAGAAAGTATAGGTCTCTACTTTGTAGAGGTAGACCCATCATAAGGGTTTCTATTAATTTCCAAATTGAGTAAAGTCTCTGTTTATGTAGGACATAGTCTTCTTCCTAACACACCAGCAAAATTCTCTAAAAAGAGAATTTAAAGCAAGCAAATGCTATGCTCTGTAAAGGACCTCAATTACGACCTGAACAAACATGAAATAGGTCAATAAGAATCTGCTCTATTTTCAAAAAATGGGAACATATTGAACTTAAATGAGACAAAAACACTTCCTTAGTAGTGATGGGCACTAGAGCATACTTTAGTTGTTGATACTTGTATATTGCTTTCTATGGGTCAGACACTGTTTTTTTTGTGTGTGTTTTACATTTATAAACTCACTTAATCTGCAAAAACAAGTTTATGAGATAGGGAGTATTATTTCCATACCCATTTTAAAGGTGAAGATAAGAATATTAAAGTGGTTCAGTAAAATACTTGAAGCCATACAGCTACAAAGTGGCAAGTTCACAATTTGAAAGCACTTAGTCTGGCTCCAGTGGCTTTGTTGTTATTATTTTCCTTAGCTTAAGTATTTTAAAGTAATTGCAAATATTAAAACAATTTTATCCCTGGATAATTTAGCCTTTGTTTTCCAAAATATAAAACCATTTTCCTCTTAGAAAAAATTACATAATCACAGCTAACAAACAAAAATATCTTATTATCTAGAAGCCAATTCATTTCTCTAGTTATTCCCCAAATGTTCTTCAAAGTAAATTTGTCCAATACAGCAGCATTGTACAGATACAATAATCTGGTGGTTGGATTTTTTTAT
>NW_012151452.1:519989-521072 GCF_000956105.1 Propithecus coquereli
TATTATTATTATTATTATTATTCCAGGGTATTGTGAGGGTACAAACATTATAGTTACACTTTATGTCTTTGCCTCATGCAAGTGTGGGTTAAACGCATGCCCTTCCCTCCGTTTAGTGCTCCCTGTGTATGTCTTCTGTGGAGAAACATTATTCAAGTCCATTGCCCATTTTTAATTTGGGTTATTTTTTGTGTTGTTATTGAGTTGTAGGAATTCCTTACATATTTTGGATATTAACACTTTATTAGATTTTAAGGTTTATAAATATTTTCTCCCATTGCATAGGTTACCTTTTCACCCTGTTAATTGTTTTCCTTGCTGTGAAGAATTTTTTTAGTTTGATAGAGTCCTACTTTTCTACTTTTTTTGTCTGTGATTATGATGTTATATCAAAGGAATCATTGTTGAGACCAAAGTAAATACCATTTCTCCTATACTTTCTTTTCTAAGAGTTTTACTGTTCCAGATTTTACATTTAAGTATTTAATCCATATTGAGTTAATTTTTGTATATTGTGTAAAATGAGGATCCAGTTTCATCCTTTTTCTTGTGAATATCCATTTTTCCCATCACAATTTATTGAAGAAACTTTCATTTCCCCATTGTATATTCTTGGTACTCTTGTTGAAGGACAGTTAAATGTACATAGGTGGGTTATTACTGCACTCTCTATTCTGTTCCATTGCTCTATATGTCTACCTGTATGCCAGTGCCACACTACTTTGTTTTATTTACTGAAGTTTTGTAATATATTTTGAAAGCAGGAAGTGTTATGCCTCCAGATTTTTTTCTTCTTGCTCAAAATTGCTTTGGCTGTTTGAGGTCTTCTGTAGTTGCTTATGAATTTTAGGATCAATATTTCCATTTCTGTAAAAAATGTCTTGGGATTTTGATAGGGATCGCACTGAATTTGTAGTTTGCTTTGGGTAGTATGGACATTTTAGCAAAAGTGATTCCTCCAATTAATGAACAATGGATATCTTTCCATTTATCTGTGTCTGCTTTAATTTCTATCATTAGTGTTTCATGGTTTTCAGTGTAAAAGTCTTTCACCTTGTTATATTTATTACTAAATATTTTATC
>NW_012151452.1:531988-534570 GCF_000956105.1 Propithecus coquereli
TATAAAATGTTTCTTCCTGTGGAAATCATTAATAAATAAATGACCAAATCATTTTAATATTACATTGGAATCTCTGTTGTCCTTTGGTACATAAAAACAAATAAGTTTCATTTCCAGAAAAATATTTCTTAAAAGTATTTTAGTTATAAAGAACAAATATACTTTCAAAAAAGTATATCCTGCTCACTACATTACCTTAGTTTCGCACTAAATTAACACTCCTGAAAAACTTTACAAAAATCAATTAATTTAGTCATCATTTGCTAAAATTCGGGAATAAGGTAAATCATTTAAAATAGAGTACCTATATCCTTTAAAAATATTATCCATGAAGAATACAGTAACCCTTGATTTCAAGTTTTCTTGTTTTTCATCAGTCAATTTTATATCTTTTTTTAATAGGACAACTTTTTAAACTTGGACTTTTGGGCTTAATATTTATGGTTTGAGTGAAACAGAGCTCCATTGGAATATAATCAAGGGGACATTTCATTATGAAGGAATTAGCTCAGGAGGAGTTATAAATTTTTCTTCCGAGATTTAATAGAACGTGGCCAATTTTCTGAAAGAATTAAGAGAAAAGTCCAGGCTGATGTGTTAAAAGAATGCAATTCTTATTTGCATACTAGAATTGTAAACAGAAAGTGACATCTGTTTGCAGAAGAATGCATTGGAACACTGTCTCTTTGAATTTTGTACTCAAGTTTACAGGAAAGGTATAAATACTAATTCTAAACTGAGGAACTGATTAAAGAAAAATTTAAGTCTTTCTCTAGTATTTGAATAAGTATTCTTATAGAAAATCCATAAGGAACTGTGGGATATATTGTGCAAACTCATGAGTATTAAGAAAAGACTTCATACTTTGTTTTGTCCTATTCTGTAACTTTAAAAAGCAAATGAAATTGTTTTCTGTTTTCAAATATTAAGGAAATAAATAATTTGCAAGGTCATGTGAGGCACAGCTCTAAAAAGTTTATAATTTCAAGGCTTAGAGAGTAAGGCAAAAATCTTTTTTATTATTGTGAGTCAAAGGCAAATATTATCATAAATATCTGCTGAGTCCTCTGACCTCACATAATTTGAGGCATTGAGATAGGTATGTACAGAATTAATTGTAATTCATTGCAGAATGTTTATTGACAATAAGAGAAAAATAATGAAATTTTGACCACAAGAATTTCAATACTTGGTAATTATTGTTGAACATAAGGAATAGTTCTAGAAATTACTTTTTACTTGGGCTTTGAAGGATAAATTGGATTTCAAAAGCTGGAAATGAGAGATCGTGTGCGTTTGTGAAGAGGGGGGAGAGTTGGCCTCCTGTATCAAGATGAGGAGTATGTGTAAGAAGGGAAGAGTATTTCAGTCTGAAAACAGATCAAGGAAAGGGTTGGAGATAAGAAAGTTGAGGATGTAATTCCAAGGAAGTATGCTGTTCTTGTTATAACCACAAACAAAGATATCGGGAAATGATAGAGAATTTTGTAAGGCAAATAAAGAGAGTTAAATAGCCCTGAAAGTTGACCTTATTTATTGATTTATGTAAATAGAGATATCTCAGAAGGTTTTATAGAATTACTGTGATAAAAAATACATAGCATAACATTTACCATTTTAACCATTTTAGGTGTACATTTTAGTGACCTTAAGTACATTGTTGATGTTGTGCAACCATCACTGCTATCCATTAGGTGAACAACTAATAACTCTATTATATTTGTTATAAACAATCTTTTAAAACACTTTTCATCAACTCTCCTATTCTATTTATGAAATTTATTTATTCATGGGATGTCTTCAGATAATTTTCTTAAAAAGCAACACCAAATTTATTCGGAAGGCAGGAACCTAGGCTGTTTCATTTTTTTGTATCTCCTGTGATTATGGATGAGCCATTTAACCTCTATGGTCCAATGCTTCCTCATTTGTAAATTTAGAATATTAAACTATATAATCAGTATAATTCTGTTTATACATAAGCAGGGCATGTGATCTGTGTAGTCACACAAGGCCCCAAGCTTAGAAGAGTCCCGTGCTTGGATTTGTGTCATCTTCAAATTCTTAATAACTTTGGAATAAGGGGTCTCACATTTTTATTTTGTATTAGTCCCTGCAAATTGTATAGTTGTTTCTGCATGAAAATAATTCTAAATTTTATGATTAAATAAGCTTAAACATATCTTTCTTGTCTTCTTTACCACATAGAAAAGCAAATTTTCTAAGGGAAGAGGTAGAGATTAATAAAAATCAGAAAAATTCAGCTCTCATACCTTCACCACCATACATACAGCACTATACTTAGGACTGAAATTACATCACTTTGATTGCCCACAGAGAAAAGTGAAGCATTTTGATATACTAACCCACGAGGTTTCTAAATGTTTTTTTTCCAGGCAATATCTTTAAACAGCAATATAGTTATGACAGGTTGGATTACAGCATTTAGCACTTTTCCAGGAGTTTTTAGATTTTACATGCTGTCTTCCTTTCAGTAAGATTTGTGCCAGACATCTCAGATATGAAATAAATATATTTTTATTGTGTTTTCTGGAGTGTGTGATGCAACCCAAGCACTGATG
>NW_012151452.1:534712-535127 GCF_000956105.1 Propithecus coquereli
GCATATTTAGCTTCATTCCTTCTGGACAATTCTTTCCTATTTAAGCTATTTCTTCATATTGACATTTTTGCCAATTGAATAGGTGGGAAATCTTATATCGGTAACTTTTAATTTGTATTTTTCAAATTATGACTGAAATTGAACAGTTTTTCATATGTCTAAGGTTATTTGTATTCCTTTCGATGAATTTCTATAAATGTTGATTATGTATTTTTGTCTTGCGTTATTATCTTTCTTCTGGATTTCTAGCTAATTTTATATTGGTGTTTTTAGCTTTTGGTCTGTGATATAAATTACAAATATTGTTTCCAAGTTAATCATTTATCTTTTGATATATTAATATTCTGTGATATTGTTAATGTACAAATTTTGGATTTAGCCAAGCAAATCAATTTATTTTTTCTTTTAATAGCTT
>NW_012151452.1:546367-548758 GCF_000956105.1 Propithecus coquereli
CTGACTTCAGCATTATACAATTCATCCATATAACAGAAACACTCGTACCCCCTTAAAATTTTGAAATAAGAAATAAAAGAGATTTGACTTTTACAAATGAAAAACAAAAAGTATTCAACATAATTTTGGAACAGCAAAAGAATGTGGTTGAGTGCTAGTTGGCATTGCAGAGCAGAGAAAGGTAAAAAAGAAGTGGCTGCCAAAACATTTCTAAGGAAAAACCAGAAAACCCATTTTGAAAAATCCCCTAGAAACTCCACTGAATATGTCAGGTGTGTGAAAGTTCAGAATAATACATAGGCTGAAAACAGAGAAACAGGTAAAATCTCACTACAAAGAATAGATCCCTACTCCTAATTCCTGTATTTAACTCTTTCGTCTCACAAGAGAATAAAGGATTAACTCTTTGTTGTTTATTCATGAGAAGTTTGCCAGATTCAGATACACCAGACACAATATAATGAGAGAATGAGTTTGTGGACTGAGGAGTATTAAGTAAAAGTCTATATATTGAACTGTGTGAAAACTCAGCTCTACTCTTCCTCCCTGATTCCATCACAATACTTGCCAAGCATACACAGTCATGTATTGCTCAATGAGGGGGATGGCTTCTAAGAAATGTGTTGTTAGATGATTCTGTCATTGTGTGAACATCATAGAGTGTATTTACACAAACCTAGATTGTATTGCTTACTACACACCTAGGCTATATTGTATAGGCTACAAACCTGTACAGCATGTTACTGTACTAAATACTGTGGGCAATTGTAACACAATGCTAAGTATTTGTGTATCTAAACATGAAAAAGATGCAATAAAAATATTGTATAAAAATATGGTCCCTTGTATAGGGAAGCTCCGTTATAATCTTATGGTACCACTATTGTGGTCCACTTCTAATCAAAATATCATTATGCAGTGCATGATTGTACCTCATTTTCTCCCACCTCCAATTGAAGCATTGGATGATTATTTTCTGGGGAAGTGTAATGACCTCAAAGAAAAGTTATACACCTTCCATTATCTGAGAGGTCTTTAATAAATCCTAGGAGTTGTGAAGCCCTACCATTTATCCAAATCTTTCAATCATCTTTTTAGTTTCCAACTATATTGGTGAGATTACCTCAAAATCTGAATATAGAAAAAACTATTGTGAAATATTCAAAACTCAACTGGATATCATTGTATATACTTATAAAATTTATATGGGCCAAAAAAGAGTATAAAAAACATTAGATTTTGTCAAGTTAAATAGAAAATTAATGTATTTTAGTCTATCATAGCATTCACATGTTTTCTGCATCATTTGAAAATCATTTTACATTTTTACTTAAAGAGCTGAAGAAATGCAAAAATCTAACAAAGTAATCAGTCTCATCGAAAAGTTCAGTCTTCTGTATGTGGACCGAATAACTAGGTATACATGATTGTAAAACTTTCTAATAAGGCCAGAGACACTGGCTTTATAAGCCCCGGGATCAAACCCTGTAGGAATTTTGAAGCCCCCCACCAAAAAGCAATTATATAATAGTAAACAATTTCAATTAGCTGAGAGGAACTTCTGTAGAATATAAAACCATGATAAAGACATATTTTTATTAATAAAGAAACTGTATTGTCTTTATTACTAAAGCCAATAAGGTTTATTGGGATAGCTTGTAGGGAGAGACCTATGCAGAAAAGTTCAGATGATTTTTTCATCTTTCACTATTTTACAGAAAAGTTTGCCTAGTTCAGAAAGATAACATGATAATGAAGGCAATTGACAATCTCATTCCTATGTCCTTGTACATAATCGTAAGGATGTTAGAAGGGTGCTTTCAGAGAACACCTAACTGACTATGACAATGGAAGCTTTTTGAGGGAGGAAAGAGCCTTCTGTGGAAGGTGAAGCCTCTGGGGAGCCTTGTGTTCTTGTGTTGTGCCATCTTAAACATGCTGAGCTTTATTTTTCCAAGATGCAAAAAGGGCAGTGGGAAAGAGCCTTTTTAAGTTATATATACTTTTACCCATATTTATGGTATTTTATGCACTTGTTATCTTTAAAAGAGTTTGGCATATTAGAGTGACAGCCTTCCAGTTACTACAAAGTAACTGAGTTAGTTTTTGGATTTAAACATGTAATCTAATTAGGCTTATACATAGACTCTAAGAGAACTTTAGATTAATCATATTCATGAATTTATTTAATTAGATCTATAAATCATTTAAATACACAGGGAGGTTTTGTTTGAATTAGACAATTGAAGTAATTTAGAAGGTAATTGAAAATATTACATGTATAAATGCAATTTAAAGTTTACAATTAATGGCATTTGAAATTGAATATGTGTTATTTGAAGACTCCTTTTAAACTTGCAAATGTTCTAAATTGTATTTTAAAAGTTATAG
>NW_012151452.1:548814-550662 GCF_000956105.1 Propithecus coquereli
AAAAAAAAAGAAAAAAATGTGGGCAGGATATGACGCATAGAAGAAGAAGGAGAAGTAGGAGAAGAAGAAGAAGAAGAAATAATCATAGAAGACCCAAGGAAATGGTAAAACATCCCATGCTCATGGATTGGAAGAATCAACATTGTTAAAATGTCCATACTGCCAAGGTGATTTATAGATTCAATGCGATTCCCATCAAAATACAAATGTATTTTTTCACAGATATAGACAAACAATCCTAAATTTCATATGGAATGAAAAAAAAAAAAGCCAAAGACAAAATAGCCAAAGTAATCTTATGCAACAAGCACAAATCTGGAGGCATCACATATTCTGGCTTCAAATTATACTACAAGACTATAATAACGAAAACAGCATGGTACTGGTATAAAGGTAGAGACATAGACCAATAGAACAAAATAGATAACCCAGAAATAAAACCATATAGCTGTGATGAACTCATTTTTCACAGGGCAGACAAAAACATACACTGGGGAAAGAACAGTCTATGGTGCTGGGAAAATTGGATAGCCACACGCAGAAGAATGAAACAAGATCCCTATCTCTCATCATATACAATAATTAACTCAAGATGGATTAAAGAATTGAACGTAAGACCTGGAAACATAAAAATGACAGAAGAAAACATAGGAAAATCTCTTCTAGACATCTGCCTTGGCAAAGAATTTGTGACTAAGACCCCAGTGACAAATATAGAACAACGAAAATAAATAAATGGTACTCAATTAAATTAAAATTTTCTGCATGGCAAGGAAAATAATGAACAGAGTAAACAGGCAACCTACAGAATGGGAGAAAATATTCTCAAACCATACATTTGACAAAAAAATAATAACCAGAATCTACAAAGAGTGCAAACAAATCAGCAAGGAAAAAAACAAATAATCCATTAAAACGTAGGCAGAAGACATGAACAGAGTTTTTTCGAAAAGAAGATAAATGATCAAAAAAAAATATGAAAAAATGTTCAACATCACCTATCGTTAGGGAAATGTAAATTAAAACCACAAGGAGATATCACCTTACCCTTATCAGAATAGCCATTATTAAAAAATCAAAAAACAATAGATGTCTGCATGGATGTAAAAAGCAACACTAATTCACTGTTTTTGAGACTGCAAATTAGTACAAGCTCTGTGGAAAACAGTATTCAGAGTCTTCAAAGAACTAAAAGTAGATCTACCATTTGATCCAGCAACCCCACTACTGGATATCTATCCAAAGGAAAATAAGTCATTATAGCTAAAAGACACCTGCACTCAAATGTTTATCATAGCATAATTCACAGTTGCAAGATGTGGAATCAACCTAAGTGCCAATCAATTCATGTGTCGATAAAGAAAATATGATATGTGTGTAAATATGTGTGTGTGTGTGTATCTCGTGGAGTACTAATCAGCCATAAAAAGGAATGAAATAATGTCTTTTGCAGCAATTGGATGGAGCTAAAGACCATTATCCTAAGTGAAGTAATGAAGAAAAAACCCCACATGTTCTCATTAAAAAGTGAGAGCTAAATGATGGGTATACATGGTCATATATTAGTGTAAAAGACATTGGAAACTAAGAAGGTGGGAGAGTGGGAGGGGTGAGAATTAAAAATGTATCAATTGGGTACAGTGTACCCTAAATTACTTTGGTGATGTTCACACTAAAAGCTCTGACTTCAGCATTATACAATTCATCCATATAACAGAAACACTCGTACCCCCTTAAAATTTTGAAATAAGAAATAAAAGAGATTTGACTCTTACAAATGAAAAACAAAAAGTATTCAACATAATTTTGGAACAGCAAAAGAATGTGGTTGAGTGCTAGTTGGCATTG
>NW_012151452.1:550712-551251 GCF_000956105.1 Propithecus coquereli
TCTACAAACTAATTTTGTCTTCTGATATTTCCACCATTTTGAGCATCCTCTTCCATCATACCCTTTTAAGACCATCCAGAATATAGAATAATTTGATATTTTCTACAACTCATCAGACTATAACATTCTTTCTGTAAGTCATGAACTCCTTAATGTTTTGCAATTAACCATGATTTTTCCTAATTCAAGAATGTCTTTTTATTATTTTTACAAAAGTTTGCCAGGCACATATCATATGCCATAATTTAGGTCAAGTATTAGAAAAAATAATGTTGTATAATGTATCATACTCTCTGCTCTCAGGGATCTCACAGTCTAGTTTAAGTACATAATAAATTATTCCAATAAAGTCCACAGCATGCAAAGATTGTCTACCATTTTGAAGACACTGTGCAAAAGCTCATGTTTAAGTGCCATGTCTTCCGAATGCTCTGTATGAAATATTAATATTTTTCCTAATTATTTTGTGTGTGAGTTAGGATGTGAATTATCTGAATTTAAGGACCTGGTTCACTATAAATGCAAGTATTATATTTAAA
>NW_012151452.1:563246-581063 GCF_000956105.1 Propithecus coquereli
AAATAACTCTGATGCCATAAAATTCTCACAACAATAAACATGGAAAACCAGACATTTGAGAGAAAATAGACTGCAAGCAACAGGAGAAAAAGGAAAAGAAATAGAAAAAGCAAGGAGCAGAATGATACCTTGAAGAAACTGTAAATGAAATGGTAGGAGAACTAAGAGTAATGATTGTATTCATAAAGAAGAACAAGGTATGATGGAAAAAGGAAAAAACAATACAGAACAAGGGATACCTCTTCACAATTTAAACATTAGAGATGATTTTTTAAAAATAAAGAATTAAAATATAAAGCAGATAAATTAGACAAAGAAATGAAAAGTGTGAGAAAAGCAAAAGGAAATCAAAGGAGAAATTATAGAAATACAAAAATTATACCCTTCAGATTTCCACTTTGGCTTATCTGTAAACTCAGCATAAGCAGGTAGTGGAGGCTAAAGCAGATTTCTAAATGGTCTGGCTAGGCATTGAAAGGTGCCCCCAAAACAGAATCACTTTGCAAAGCTGGGAAATATTTTCTTTAGCATTTTTTTCTTTTTATATTTTTGGCTCCCTGAATTCAAGGAAATCTCTTTCAAAATACCAGCTGACCACAATCTAAAGGAACAGAGGCTTCGGTGACACACAACAATGAATGCAGACTTTACAAAAATAGTTTAGAAAAGTCACTTAGTAAACAAAATACTGCAATCCTCAGCAAGCAACAAAAACAAACCCTGTGGGGGGGAAGAATCTGATATTTAGAGCTAACATATTATAATATTCAAAATGTCCAGTTTTCAACACAAAATCATGAAGCATGCAAAGAAACAAGAAAATAAGACCAAATCACAGAACAGATGAACACAAATTGTTCCTAAGGAAGCACAGACAATAAACTTACTAGACACAGATTTTGCATAAAGTATCTTAAATATACTAACAGACCTAAAGAAAACCATAACTAGCAAGCTAAAGAAAATCAGGAGGAAAAGGTCTCAAAAAAATAGAGGACATCAACAAAGAGATAGAAATTATAAAATAGAAACAAATAGAAATTCTAGAGCTAAAATATACAATGATTGAGATGAAATTCTGTGGTTTCAAGAGCAGATTTGAGCAGGCAGAAGAAAAAAAAAATCAGCAAACTTGATTATAGGTCCATCGAAATTATCCAATATGAGGAGCAGAAAGGAAAAAGAATGAAGAAAAATGAACCAACCCTAACAGACTGTGGGACACCATCAAATAACAACATAAGCATAATTGGACTCTCAGAGGGGTGGAGACAGGGAATAGGGCAGAAATAATACTTAAAGGCATAGCGGCCCTAAACTTTCCATATTTGCTAAAAGATAGGAATCTACACATCAAAGAAAATCAACAAATTCCAGGAAGGATAAACACAAAGAGAATCATGCTAAGACACATTATAATCAAACTGTCAAAAGGCAACAGCAAAGAGAAAACCCTTGAATGCAGCAAGATGGAAGTGATTCATTAAGTTCAAGAGCACTTCCCTATTAATAAATGGTGCTGGGAAAATTGGGTAGCCACAAGCAGAAGAATGAAACAGGACCCCTATCTCTCATCACACATAAAAATTAATTCAAGGTGGACAAAAGGTTTAGATATAAGGCACAAAATCATAAAAATTCTAGAATATAGGAAAAATTCTTCTTGATATCCCTGTAGGCAATGTATTTATGACTAAGACACCAGAGGTTATTACAGCAACAATAAAAATAAATAAATGGGACTTGCTTAAATTAAAAAGCTTCTGCACATCAAAGGAGATAATAAACAGAGCAAGTACACAACCTACGGATTGGTAGAAAATATTCATAAACTATACATCTGATAAAGGACTAATATCCAGAATCTACAAGGAACTGAAACAATTAAGCAACACAAAAACAAACAACCCTATTAAAAATTGACAAAGACATGAACAGAAGCTTTTCAAAGAAGATAGACAAATGGCCAAGAAACACAAGAAAAGGTGCTCAAGGTCACTAATCTTCAGGGAAATGCAAATTAAAACCATAATAAAATATCACCTTATCCTTGTCAGAATGGCTCTTATTAAACAATCCAAAAACAATATATGCTGGTGTGGATGCAGAGAGCAAGGAACACTTATACACTATTGGTGGGATTGGAAATTATTATAGTACAACCTCTATGAAAAACAGTATAGAGATTTCTCAAAGAACTAAAAGTAGATCTACCATTCAACACAACAATCCCACTCCTGACTATCTACCCTATGGAAAGAAGTCATTTTATCAAAAAGACATCTGCACTCAAATGTTTATTGTAGCACAGTTCACAATTGCAAAGATATGGAATCAACCCAAGTGCCCATCAATTTATGAGTGGATTAACACAATGTGGTATGTGTATACCATGGAATATGACTCAGCCATGAAGAAGGATGACTTAGTGCCTTTTGCAATAATGCCTTTTGCAACAATCTGGAAGGAACTGGAGACAATTATCCTAAGTGAAGTATCTAAAGAATGCAAAAAAAACACCACACGTACTCACTATTAAATTGGAACTAACTGATGAGCATGCCATGTGCATAGTGGTAAGTAAAACTCAACAGAAAGCAAGTGGGCATAGGGGGAGGACAGGACAGGCAAAAACCTACCTAATGGGTACAATGAACACTATCTGGGTGACAGGC
The DNA here is from genome assembly GCF_000956105.1 of Propithecus coquereli. Lineage (NCBI taxonomy): Eukaryota > Metazoa > Chordata > Mammalia > Primates > Indriidae > Propithecus > Propithecus coquereli. The sequence continues at coordinate 565,922 of NW_012151452.1, forward strand.
ATACTTATTTTTTTTTTTTTTTTTTTTTTTTTTAGCAAATTATGGGTGTACATATGTTTAGGTTACGTGTGTTGCCCTTGGTTCCCCCCCGCACCGAAGTCCGTCAGGCATACTTATAACCATGACTCAAGCATTATAAAAGCAATCCATGTAACCAAAAAATTTCTACCCCCATAATACTTTGCAATGAAAAAAAGAAAATTCAGCAATAATTTAACAATGAAAAAAAATAATACCAAATCACAGTTAAAATAAACTATGAGATCTTATGAGTTTATTGAACTGTAGCTGAGGCAAAGATAATTTAAGGATACAGTCATGTTTTAGCAAGGCTCAATAATTATATAAAATTATTACTATTTATTTCTTGTCATACTTCCTAGAGGGGCTAATACGGCAATAAACAGAACAACAAGCAAATATATTTAAAAATATTTTCATAACATTGTGTTGCCTATCAAAGCCAGAAAACTTATTTGTTGCTACTTGTTTCTTTCCCCTAATTAAGAAACATGTATAAATTTGATTTAGTAATTTGAATATAAAATTAGTATAGAGTTACCTTTTAAAATATGAAAATAGAAATTGGGCTTCAACCCTGATTATAAATCCTGATTACAATGTAGATTATGACATGCCTTGGCCCTGATAGTTGTCTTCAGGTACACTAACATATTTGTCCTTAACATTTTTATTCTCTAATAGGATATATGTGCTGTTACTCTGTTGACAGGATAAATCAAAATTCTTTTTTTTCCTTTTTTAATGGTTGGGGAATGTACAACTTGTTATGCATGATTGGTTCTTTTGTAGTTTTCACAATCCCTGGTAAAAGGAAATGCCTTGAATTTGAATGAAAATATAAATATATGTAAGAAGTATGTCCTTTGCAGAAAAGGTAGAAGGGCATTTCATCGTGGAAAGGAAGCAAAACTTTGACAAACACTGGCACACTATGAATATGCTCGGTTGTTATATAAATGTCGTTTATCCAGTTGATTAGAAACAAACATGAAAATTAAATTGTAAAAACTCAACATGTAACCTAGGCCATTCCCATTCTTGAACAGCCATCTTTAAGTTTTCCTTTTTCTTTTATTTTAATGTCAGTATTTCAAAGCAGAAAAGTTCAATTCATGTTACATGATAACTTATATATTTCAGGGAACTAAATAACATAGCCTTAAGGCTGAATGAGTTTACTTTTTAAATATAAAACAGTCAAACCAATGGTACAAGTTTTCAGTGCAAATCATCCATTATCTTGTCTTTTTCTTCTTTCATAATGCTCCCCATCATGTCTAATTCTCTACTGAAGCCAATATTCTAAAACTAAATACTATCTTGGGCACTAAAAGCCATTAAGAAAAAAAAAAATGCCTTGGAAGAATGACAAGGTGATTGGCTACCTCAGGTCCAAATTTTCGTCCATTAGAAACCAATTTTACCCTGCCTAGACCCTGCAACCTTGTTTCTAAAATAAACCTAAATATAGTCTCTATATTTTCAGAATCTTGAAATTTGTATTACAAGAGCTCCTGTTTGTGGCAGCTTGTAATTTACCCAGCAATATAAAGTGTTTAAATCTATTTCCTAACATATTATTGTAATGAAATATAAAAAGGAACCAATCAATATATAACAAGTTGAACACATTATAGCCATTCTATTAAAAACAAATTCAGTAGCAATTGTAAAAAGCTTGATGAATAAACTTCCTTAATGCTGCAAATCACAAATCTGTCTTGTTTACATTGTGTATGCCTTTTTCTTTATGATCTCCTGATTTACCAATAAAATTTAACCTTGGCTTTCAATGTATTCTGCGTTCCTATCATTGTTTTACTATATTTTAGATTTAACCAAAATTATAAAATTTTAACTTGAATTTCTTAAGTAAAAACTCACTTTTTGTTTCAACTAATTTTATCCCCACCCAACATTTAATGACTATTATCTAATTAAGCAGATAGTTTTCATTATCTATTGCCTTGTTTTGCTTTTTGCTCTGACTTTTAAAAAAATCCATTATTTTAGGTTGATTTTCTTGCAGCTGACATCTGGTGCTGTCAGTATATCTGGAAATGGCCCAGAAAACGTAGCTGCTAGAAAAAAAAAATAGGAGCGTTCACTCTCTTTTGTAAAGATTAGGTTCTGATCCTTTCCAAAGCTAACTAACCTTTCCTTTAGTTCCATTTTAATAAAGTTCTTTCATTGGTGAAAATTAAATGAGCCTTTAAGTTTCTGTAACCATTGAAAAACAATGATAGAACATGTATTTATTAATATTTATTTAATGTTATTAACATTAAGAACATTATAAATTGTTATATAAAATCTTTCTATATCTGCTTATTTTATATTTAATGTCTCTTAAATTATTCACAACTAATATTTCCCAATAATGCCTGACTTCAAATTCTATGAGATACTTGTGATGATAGAGATAGAAGAATATAGGATAATTTCTTGCTGTAATGACCCATCCATGACACTTCACTTCTCAATCTATAGACTGAATCAAAAATAGTCCTTTTGGGCCTTTCAGAATGATATTAAATCTATAAAAAATGGAAAAGCTTTAAAAAATATATCTTTAATTCTGAAAAATCAGCACAAACTTGAGAATCAAACTTGAGAAGCTCTGTAGCTGTCAGGGATCATTTTAGGAAATGTAAAGCATTGCTTCTATTTTAAAGAGAAAGGCATTTCATATAAAGAGTTGAATGATTATAAAATAACTGAAGGAGTGAGATGAGGCTCTAGATTGTTTCTTTAAGAACACTCAAAGATGTATGCTACATTTACTATAGGAAGTTGGAATCTGAGGCCAGTACTAGAACTGATCAGTTCAAAACGTACTATGGCAGCTACAATTCAGGTACTAGAAAGCTAACACCACCACTGCTGCAACTTCCTCTTGATACCTACGTAGCCATTGACTACCCATTAGGAGGGTAAATCCTGTTATCATCACAGCAATAAGCATCCTTCATTACCCATGGATGAAGCTGAAGACTAGAACATTGCAACAGAAATAAACATCTCCATGAACTGTTTTGATAGCAGCAATACACAAAATGGCAGGATGTTAGCTCTCAACTTATTTCTACCTTCTAAATCTTGTGTTCAGCTAACTAATTGGTGAGAAATAATTAGAATCCAGAAGCTTAGCTGCAAGGGGTCTCAGAATTGTAATTCTAAGCTTTCTAATTTTAGAACTACAGAAATTCAAATTAGAAACCCAGGATGAGAACTTGCAAAAGGAAAGAAATGTGTATCTGAGGTTTTAAGAAGGCAAATGATAGGTTTTCAGGTATCTTGCTGTTGCACTAATTGTTACATATTCTTTACAACAGTACCTTACTATTAACCATGATTCATACAAAAGAACTCCTGGTTATAAAGAATGTCAACATATATAAAAAAAACCCTTTCCATATTAGATAAACATTGTGAGAACAAAACATGTGATAGCCAAGCAGAACTTGATTAGCCAGTTATTTTAAAAAACTTTTTTTCTGTGCTAAAAACTATACGTTTTTTACCCAGAGAGAGTTGAGAAAAGTAAATTAGTCTTATTAAACACCAGCTATGTACCAGAAACTTTAGTAGATGCTTTCACTTAAGTTATTTCTTAGAACACTGAGACACAAGCAAGATATTTAAATAAATAAAAGATAATTATATTTATGATATGGCAGCTATTTGAGTAAAAATATAAGCATTTACAATAGCTTTTTTAAAATCACAAGAGTAAGAATTAAAAGTATTCTATTTAGATATATATTTTGAAGGGAATGGTTAGGAATTAAATACCTAACCCCCTTTTTACCCATCTGGAATATAGAACCAATTGACAGAAATAGGAGTAAGGCAGATAGAGACCAAATATATCTTTATCACCAAAACTGTTTTTGGTGAACATGATTCAGTTATGAGGGCCAAATGAGGTTTCTAGTCTTTCCTGCTCCACAAATTTAGTGCTATAGCAGCCATTCAAATGGAAAATTTGAGTCTACAGAGAAGCCATACTCACCCAGAACTCACATTTTTCTGGTGTGGAAGGAAAAAAATGATAGATAGAACTTCCAATGGTAACAACTATTATCACCACCAATGAAATTTGAGATCCAATAGTGTTACTCTCCAAATATATACCTCAAAATTTCTCCTGACTGACTAAAGCTTGGGGCAAAAGAAGCTAACCAGGTACTCTAGAGAAGTTCCAGTTAAAAGTTCCTCCTTTGTTTTATGTGTCTACCAGTACCAATGCTCTACTGGTTACTATAATCTTGTAGTATAAGTTGAAGCCTGATAATGTGATGTCTTCAGATATGTTCTTTTTGCTTAAGACTTTTTGGCTATTTGAGCTTTCTTTTGATTCCAAATGAAGCTTAAAATTATTTTTTCGGCTGGGCATGTTGGCTCATGCCTGTAATCCTAAAACTCTGGGAGGCCGAGGTGGGAGGATCGCTTGAGCTCAGGAGTTCGAGACCAGCCTGAGCAAGAGCGAGACCCCGTCTCTACTAAAAAAATAGAAAGAAATTGGCTGGACAACTGAAAATATATAGAAAAAATTAGCCAGGCATGGTGGCACATGCCTGTAGTCCCAGCTACCTGGGAGGCTGAGGCAGGAGGATTGCTTGAGCCCAGGAGTTTGAGGTTGCTGTGAGCTAGGCTGACGCCACAGCACTCTAGCCCAAGCAACAGAGCGAGACTCTGTCTCAAAAAAAAAAAAAAAAAAAAAAAAAATTTCTAGAACTGTGAAATATGACATTGGTATTTTGATGGAGGTTGCATTGAATCTGTAAATCACTTTGGGAAATATGGCCATTTTAATCATGTTGATTCTTTCAATGCATGAGCATGGGGTGTTTTTCCATTTGTTTGTGTCAACTGTGATTTCTTTCATCCCTGTTTTGTAGTTCTCCTTGCAGAGTTCTTTCACCTCCTTGGTTAAGTATATTCCTAGATATTTTATTTTCATTGTAGTTATTGTAAATGGTATTGTGTCCTTGATTTGACTCTCAACTTGATTGTTATTAGTATATAGACATGCTGCTGATTTGTGTACATTGATTTTGTAACCTGAGATTTGCCAAATTTGTTTATCTAGGAGTTTTTTGGTGGAGTCTATAGGGTTTTCTAGATACAAGATTATATCATCAGCAAATAGGGATGCTTTTGCCTCCTCTTTCTCAACTTCGATACCTTTTATTTCTTTCTCTTGACAGATTTCTCTGGCTAGGACTTCCAGTAATTTGTTGCAGAGAAGTAGTGACAGTGGGCACCCTTGTCTTGTTCCAGTTCTTAGGAGGAATGCTTTCAACTTTTCCCCATTCAGTCTGATGTTGGCTGTGGGTTTGTCTTATATGGCTTTTATAATTATGAGCTGTATTTTTTCTATGTTTAGTTTGTTGAGGCATGCTGTATGAAATCATGCTGGATTTTATCCAATGCTTTCTCTGCATCTATTGAGATGATCATATGATCTTTGTTTTTGCTTGTTTATGTGGTGAATCACATTGATTGATTTACATATCTTGAATCACCCTTGCATCCCTGGGATAAAACCCATAGTTTTGATCATAGTGAATTATCTTCGGAAGGTGCTATTTAATTCAATTTGCTAGTATTGTGTTGAGGATGTTTGCATCTATGTTCATAAGGGATCTCAGTGTGTAGTTTTATTTTTTTGTTCTATCCATTCCTGGCTTTTGTATGAAGGTGATACTGGCTTTATCAAATAATTTAGGAAGAATTCTCTCCTTCTCAATATTATGGAATAATTTTGGTAGGATAGATAGTGGTTTGTCTTTGGTAGGATAGATAGTGGTTTGTCTTTGGTAGGATAGACAGTGGTTTGTCTTTGTGGTTTGTCTTTGCAAGTTGTTATTACTTGCAAATACAGTAATAACAAAAATAAATGGGACTTAATTAAATTATTAATAAAACACTTGTGTATAGCAAAGAAAATAATCAACTGTGTAAATAGACAACCTACAGAATGGGAAAAAATATTCACAAATTATACATCCAATAAAGGGCTAATATTCAGAATCTACAAAGAACTCAAATAAATCAGCAAGAAAAAAACAAACAACCCATTAAAAAGTGGAAGAAGACATGAACAGAGCTTTTCAAAAAAAGATAGGGAGATAAGCAAATGGCTAGCAAACATATGAAAACACGCTCAGCATCACTAATCATCAGGGCATTGTAAATTAGAAGCACAATGAGATACCACCTAACCCCTGTCAGTATGGCCATTATAAAAAAGTAAAAAAATTACAGACACTGATGTGGATGCAGACAGAGAGGAACACTCATACACTGTTGGTGGGACTGCAAATTAGTACAACCTCTATGGAAAACAGTATGGAGATTACTCAAAGAAATAAATGTAGGCTTATATTCAATAAAGCAAACACGTTACCGAATATTTATTCAAAGGAAAATAACTCATTTGATCTAAAAGACACTCATGGCCAAATGTTTATTGCAGTACAATTCACAATTGCAAAGATGTGGAATCAACCTAAGTGCTCAATAATTCATGAATGGGTAAAGAAAATATTATGTGTATACATATATATGTGTATATATGTAAATAAATGCACACACACACATACACACCATGTAGTACTATTTATCCATAAAAAGGAATGAAATAATGTCTTTTGCAGCAATTGGATGGAACTAGAGAATATTATCCTAAGTGCAGTATCTCAGGAGTGGAAAAACAAACATTGTATTTACTCACTAATAATTGGGAGGTAAATTATGGGCACACACGGGCACAAGGAGATGTAAAGGACTTTGGAAACCAAGAAGAGGGAGAGGGTAAGAACGAAATGAAGAGTAAAAACTTCCCTATCAGGTATAATGAACACTATCCTGGTGTTAGATGAGCACACTAAAAGCTCCAACTTAAGCATTATACAAGCTATAATGTAACAAAACCATTTGTACGCCCTTAATATTTTGAAATAAAAAAATAAATGAAAGTTCCTGCCTCTGGAAACAGAAGAAATGGGAGATAATTTTTCCCTCCAGAAACAAGTCTGTATTAATAGTGCATAGTATATCCAATATTAAATCAAAGTGAATTTTAGAAGGCATTAAGGAAATGGCCCATCCCAGAAAGTTGCATTCAACTCTGTTAGAAATTTAAGAAAATATTAAAGATGTTATAAAAATTGACAATTTACTTAGAGCAATTATTTTTTTGTTTTTAGTCTCTAAGTGTCTTCTGAAATATTAAATTTGAAATCCTTTATTCCAGCCTCATTTTCCTGAGCATCAGAACATTATTCAGCCAATTCCTAAAGATAAATTAAGAATAATTAAGTAATAGATGTCTTATCTTTGATTAGGCAATATGCATTTCTGAAAACCGCTAGATTAGGTGACACCCAACTCAGCTGGCCTTTGCTTAACTTGGAAATACCGGTCTTTAAAAATAGATGCACACTTGGAACACTTGAATTTTCACTCTACTATAGTAGGTTTTGAAAACAGCAGTAAAAAGGGTACTAAGATTTATGTGTTATAGTTTGTTGGTAAAATGGAAAAAATGAGTATAGAGAAATCAATCATGAGGTAAGAGAGAAATAAAATGAAGGTGATTTCCATTAAAAGTGGCTATATTAAGTGGAATCTGTACTATCAGAGTTATAGTTTTCTCTTTTAAAAATGTCAATTAACTGTTTACAGAAAGAAGGCTAGAGTGTATAGAAAACAATTTACAAATAAGACAAGCAAGTGCATATTAAATGGTATAATTTAAACCATGAACTATGTGAACTACTTTGAAAAAGGGGAAGTCAATGAGAAATAAAATAATACTAGATTATAATGGAGATTATTTAATGAATGCCTACTATGCTGCATGCTTTTCATACTTTATCCTGTCATAAAAACTGCATTTTTAATTTTCATGATAATGCTAAAGGGAAGTGGTTTTCCTATCTGCATTTTTCAGATGAGGAAACACATCAGAAATTTTAAATGAATTGAAAGATAATATAGAGTGGCAATTAAGATCTCAGCTCGTGGAGCCAGACTGCCTGGATCCACGTCCCAGATTTGTCATTTATTAATTGTGTCATTTTGGCAAATTAGTTTACCTGTTTAGGCTGCAGTTTCCTCATTTGTACAAAGGGATCATAATCAGAGTATATCAATAACTTTTATGAGGATTAAGTGGTATAACTCTTAGTATCTAGCAATTGGTAACTCCACAACAAATATTTTGTTGTTATTATTACTTATTATTATCAGGGCTCATGTAGCAAATAAATATTGAGGCATGGATTGAAGCCAAAATCTGTATCTGCAAAATTGCTAATGCCCACGATGCTGTTATACAAAGCTGTTTCAGTGTATGCTTCATTGTAGATGATAAACAAATGTTTCTTGAACTGGATTAAACTCAGGAGTCACGGAGAACATCAGATGGATGAGTCATTCCATTGCAGCACCTTTCCATACACTGTGAACAATAGTGGAGGACACTCTCCCCATTAGGGTGTCGTGCTCTGATGAGCAGCAGTTTTTTTGAGTTTCATCATCTGCCACAAAATATATAACCCCATGTATGAGGGCAAAGAGGGCACAGAAGAATAATATCTTATTTGCAGCAAATCTATGAGCCATTTTCTTCCATCATGAATTCTATATCAGTTTCTGTGGAAAAGTATCTGTTACAAAACTTAGTTATATCCAACAGTGTATTTTGTGCACTTTGGGGGGCTTTTAAAAAAATATAAAGCATTGTTAAGCATGCCTCTCTTTTATCCCTAAGTTTTGCCCAGAGACAGGTTTGTATTGAACCTGTAATATTTAGTTCCTTAAATGCTGCAGCTCTATTAATATGTCTAACATTCTTAATGATACACCACCATAGGCTCACAGAACTTTGAAGAAAAATGCCAAAGAGATGACTTCAGCTTAGGTAATGGCCCTTGGACATTGTCGCTTTGTGACTTCAACCATATGTTTGGCCTCCAGCTGTTGGCTTCTTCCTCAATAACTGGATGTCTCTGTTGCTCAAAGTCAGTAACTTTTTTGTATTGAATTAAACCATAGATGTATATTTGGTCAAATTATTAATTGCTGTGATTATTTTACACTACTACCTAATGACACTAATGCTTTTTAATCCACAAATATTTTTTGAACACCCACTTTGTAGAAGATACTGAGTTAGGCTTGGAGAAAGGCATAGATTCATTTAAGGTCCTACGCCTAGACTAATGCCATCACAATAGAATGGGAGACTAAGAAAATAGATTTGATATTTGACTTTGCATCATAAATAGCATGCATGGAACCTTTTCAGCAAGTATTAATTTACTGTGAGCTTCAGTATAAGAATGACCTGAGAAAAGTACAGAATACTTTCAGCAAATGCCAAGAGGTATAAATAAAATATTGGTGTAAAAGAGAACACTAGAAAGACAATCTGGTGCCAAGTTATAAAGGGCTAATCTAAAGAAATTGCTAGGAAGAGTTATCAAAAGTTGTCCTAGAAAATTCAAAAAGATAAGAGCAGGTTTTTTTTAAAATTTAGTGGTAGCAACACTTATCTGCTCTTCATGGATTTACCATTCTGTAAATATTGGATAAGCACCTACTTAAGTAATGGGTATGTAATGTTGAATATAATAGACTTGACTCTGGACTTGTGGAATTTATAATCTAAGGCAGATATGAAAAAGAAGCAAGATATAGCAGAGAAATTTTATTTCATCTGCAAGTTGAATATCATTTTTTTACTCCTTTGTATGTCTATTCATCAAAAATTTAGAAGTAATGTTTTAATTTTAAGGCTATGAAATATTATGAGAATATTTCTTAGTTAAATTCTTCATGATAGATGCTGAGAAGTAAGCCTTGGAGGAATCTGAACAATATTTTAAGAAACGGTTAGTTTTGGAAGTGGTCCCTGCTGTGCAGGGTATCAGATGGGACAGGAGAACACCAGTGGTTTATAGTGCCCTGGGCAGCTGGATGGCATCCCTCTGCTCCCCTCAGCCTCATTCAGTTGTAGGTATCAGAGACCTTCATTATGAAATCTCAGCCCGCCAGGTGGCTGGATCAAAGTTAACCAAATTAATGCTCTATTTGGAATCTCATACACCATTTGCATGCATTATATTCATTTTGAAATTTAGTTTTATAACCACACCAGTAAGTACTAGCTAGGGTTCTTGGAGCAAAATACTTGTTTCCTAGCTCTGGATTTTCATACAGTCTCCTGCTACAATGAGAGCTGTACCAGAAGCTTCAGTCACCTCTCTAAGGCACTGACCACCATCGAAGGCCTTACCAGCTGACTTACAACATTTATATATTTTTTTCCTAAATGGCCAGTTTTGGTTGTGCATCTACTTCAACTTGGAAGAACTAAAAACTGAAGCAATCCCAGATACCTGTGAGTCTTCATCTTCACTGAAAGAGATTCTCTTTCAGTGTCCCCATCCCACAGATGAAGCCCTTTGGTTATGGATTCCACTCCTATCTATAAACTCTACTTATTTGGGTATTGCAATGTGAACTCCTGTCCACATTCTGTAGGATACTCTATTCCTGGTTAGTGATCCTAGCACCAATTCTACCAGTCATCACTTGATTACCAATAAAATCCTAGCATGCTCTTGAACTTTTATAGAGGAATCTGAACACTGAAAAAACTGACTTGGACATAGGAAATCAGTCAGGAAATTTGTGGATTCTTACATCAACCTTTGAGACATTTCAAAAATCCAGGAATAGTAGTTAACATTATTGAATATTATGACTGTGCTGTTTACTATACTGTATGCTTGGCTTGCATAACCTCTTTTACTTACCTCAGATTTTTTTGAAAGGCAGATAAGCAAATATAAAACAATAAAATTATCACAGGCACTCGAAGCAACTTTTGAAGGTTATCTATTCCTTTTTACTTTACCTTTAGATTATTGCTGAAGCCATTTAAAAAATATAGTTTATTTGAATCATTGCAAAGTCTGATGTTTGAGCATAGAGTTTAAAAGTAAACTATTTTAAATGTGTAACCCTGTGATGTTTGACCATGATTCCTTTTTGAAATTACTGCATTTGGTTCATTACCAGCAGATTTCAATTGACACTGTTTAAAAATTCAATTTTATATAAGAATATATATAATTCATGGAGATTTAATTTTGAAGCTGTTATTTTCTCTGTTCAAGTCTCAAGGTTAAAGCTGCTGTTCCCAGGCAGTCTGATTCAATGAGTGCTGCTGCGTATAGTGTATGGTACGCAGTAGACCAATAAAAACAATCTGATTGATCTATCTCGTTATGGACTTGATGGTTTCCAAAGCACTAGCTATAAAATAAGCTAACTGGAAAATCAAAGCTTTAGTGACCTCAGAGGACTCTTCATCACGTAGTGCAGTTTAAATCATGTTGCTTTAAATTTAGATATCACATGCACAACACATTTTATATAACAAACCAGCAAAACTTGTAAACAGCTTTTTATTTTCCATCTTTCCAGGCTGGAACACTTGGACTAGTGAATAGCTTTCCAAGTACTAAGCCTCTCTAAATGTTTAAACTTGTATTTTGGTTGGATTTTCATATTTTTGAACCTTCTTTCCCAGTGCCTATACTCTTCTCTAAATCCTTCATTCCAAAGAGAGCCATTAGTTCTCTTTACATACCTAGTACCTCTATCTCCCAAGTCAATATATTTAAATGTAAAAATGATTTCTTTAATTCCAAGGTTCCAACTTGGCAAAAATGATTGACATATTTTTTAGTTGTAGAGGAATATCTACAGGCTAGTGGAAGAAAAAGAACAGTTTAGTGTGGTGAGATGGCTTGTCTAGTTGATTTCATTTTCAGGAAAGGTAGTTATTATTTCAATAACAGAAGATGGTTATTAAGCTTTTAGAAAGTTGTGTCTACTTGCTCCTACCAGATAAAGCTGTAAAATTTGCATCATTGTTTCTTAGCATCCAATTTTTCATGTATCTCCTTTCTTCTTGATAGCATCCTAAATTTCATCCCTTTCTGCAGATATCCAGGATCCTAATACTACCTTCTAGATATCTAACAACTGCCTTCACCTGTGTATCAACAACTTGGTAAATTCCCTATGCTCAATGGCTTTCTTACTCCTCTCTCTTTTTTTTTTTCAAAATTTCTCTGTTATGTACGTATATTTAAAGATCACTTTCTCTACTAGAAAACCATGGAACTGAATGAAATGAGATAGAGATGAATAGTGATGACATTTATTCATTCATTTATTTAAAAATAATGTATTACCAATCATACAAGGCATTGGGCTATAGAAATAAAAGACATGATTTATACCTAAGGGAATTATTAATGTTAAGAGGAATATTTTTAAAAAGCATGTAACAATATAGAAGGTATCAGTGGCTATAATAGAGGAAGGCACTAATACACACCCAACATCAATGGGGCGTTTCTAGGATATCAACAATATAGACTTTGACAGTCTTGAAGGACAAAGGGTGGCAAAGGGGGAGAAAGATATTCTTCCCAGTGTGACCCCATGAAATAGGCATGGTTGATGAGAGAATGATGTTGGCTTGGGATCTGCAAAATATTCAATATTACCTAAGAGTATAATATGAGAGATATGTGTGAGATGAGAGCTGGAGAACTTTCCAAAAGAGAAAGCATGCAGAACCTCATATGCTGTTCAAGTTTGGAATGCAATCAGCACTGAATCAGGAGTCAGATTAAGTTTAAATCCTACCTTTGTCACTACTGGCTATGACCTTTGGGCAACTTACTTAACCTCTCTGTGCATTAGTTACCTTATCTGTAAAGTAGACATAACAACAAAACCTACCTATTATGTTTTATATAAGGATCAAATGGGTTAATATATATGTAGCTTTAAGATCAGAATCTGTCCTGTAGCAAACACTCAATAATAATCATCATCACAATTATTATTACTATTACTATATTAATCATCTTGGCAATGAAGGTACATTGAAGGGAGTTGCCCCAATAAAGTGTGTGTTAAGCGTGAGTCGCTCTTGATCAAAAATGTGTTTTTTGAAAGTTCCAGAGGTTCTTTTTGGAAGTGTAAGCAAAATGAATGTGGCACAGCTGAGACTTGATGCAGAATTAAAGTGACTTTAACGAGGAAATTTCATTTGAATTGGTTATTGATTAAGTACCTAGAGTAACCAAGGCAACCTACAAGGTTGCTGAGTGCATGGTGGTATCTTTCACTAAATCAGAGACTATAGGAAAGAGCCAGTCTGAAGAAGATGGTGAGTCGTGTCTATGCATATGTATAGAGACTACTAGACTATGGGTTTGGAGCTCAGAAGAGATCCTGGAGAGTCATCAGTGCATATAAGTGTTAGATAAGATTACGGGGGTGGATTATCAAAGGAATATGTGTACTGTAAAAGAAGTAGAGGGTCATAGAGGGACTTACGTGGAACTATCGGCAGTTAAGGACAAATAAATAATAAAACAGTTATAGTGTTAGACACATCCTCTAAAGGGACATGAAGAGAAGAAAGCACTAGTTTCACCTTAAAATGTGAATTAGAAAACCTGACGGGCTTTGATCAGGACACATATGACAATAGCTTCTTTTGTAAATGACATAAAATCCGAATTTCTTATGTGACCTTGCTGTTACATGCTATTATACTTCTTGATCACTCTGCTTCAGTCCCACAATTATTTCCTCTTTTCAAACACATCAAAGCTCATTCACTGCTCAGGGCATTTGAATTTGTTGTTCATTTTTCCACCAATGCCTTCTACTAGGCTTTCATGTGACATTTCTGAACTCAAATAGAACCTTCACAAAAAGGCCTTCTCTAACCTACCTATCTAATGTAATCTCTACCTCACAGAGCCTCTCCCAGTTACTCTCTGTCAAACTTCGTTGCTGTCTTATCACCATATCGTTTTACACTCCTCGATACTATCTTGTTCATTCCTCAATTACTTCTTTGTCACCTGTTTCCTACACTTGAATACAATTTTTATAAGCATATGGACTTGCTCATCTGCCTTTAGAAAGTACCTGGTACTCACATGAACTTACTACATATTCAATGAGTAAATGGATGTGTGGAGTAGTGAGGAAGATATGCAGTAGGTGGAGGAGGAATCAGGAGAAAGTTAGATTACGACATTCAGAAGGAAGACTAATGGTGTCAAAAACATAAAAAAGAATAGTTTTATTGAACTTAACAAAAGGAGGTCATAGATGACAGTGATAGGATTAGTTTATGTAGAATATAATAGGCAGAATTTAAATACATAGACTTGAGAAATGAAAGAAAGATGAATGAAAAAAGCAAATGAACTCTATTCTTTGAAGAAATTAGTCTGTACAGAAAGAAAGGAGATAAAGCACTATCAAGAAAAGTTGATTTTTAAAAGTAAATACAAATCGGCAAACAAGCAAAAAAAAAAGCAGACAAATATTACAGTGTTAGAGGCACATTCTGAAAAGGTATAATAAGGTCAGTGTCTTTTTTATTTTTTTGAAACATTTCAAACTTAAAAAGTTGCAAGAATATTTCAAAGAACTCCTATACATTCTTCATTTAAAGACCTTATTTATGTTTCAGCAATTATCTCACGTAGTCTTTACGGCTAAGGGATACAATCCAGGATCTCATACCTAGTTGTCTCGTAATGCCAGGCTTCTGCAACGTAAAACAGTTCCTTGATCTTGCCTTGAATTTTATCACTTTGATATTTCTGAATATTTCATGCCAGTAATTTTTTAGAATGACTCTCAAATTGTTTTGTCCCATGTTTTTTCATGACTAGACCCAGGCAATGCTGTTCTGGCTGGATTATTGCGAACTGATTCTGATTTTCTCATTGCCTCCTGTTGAATGAGACATGATGTCGATTTGTCCCATACTGGTGGTTTTATTTTCAATCATTTGATTTTATAACTGTAAAATCACTTTTTACTCACTATTGTCTCATGTTTAATTAATAAACATTTTGTGGGTGGGAACTTTGATATTATATAAAATTCTGTTTCTCTTCTCACTTTAACCCACTAGTTTTAAAATCTTCCTTTTTCATTTGTTAGCTCTCATTCTGCTGTAAGGAGAGTTAACTTTTTCCTCCAT
>NW_012151452.1:582408-583797 GCF_000956105.1 Propithecus coquereli
ATTAATGGGCACTTGGGTTGTTTCCACATCTTTGCAATTGTGAATTGTGCTGCTATAAACATTCAAGTACAGATGTCTTTTTTATAGAATGTCTTTTGTTCTTTTGCCCGGTGATGGGATTGCATGTTACACATCCGATAAAGGGCTGATAACTATAATCTATATAGAACTCAGGAAAATCAGCAAGAAAATATCAAACAACCCTATCAAAAAGTGGGCAAAAGACATGAACAGAAACTTTTCAAAAGAAGATAGACTAATGGCCAACAAACCTAAGAAAAAATGCTCAACATCTCTAATCATCAGGGACATGTAAATTAAAACCACAATGATATATCCCTTATCTCCAGTGAGAATGGCCTTTATCAAAAAGTCCTAGAACAATAAATGTTGGCGTGGATGTGGAGAGATAGGAACACTCATACACTGCTGGTGGGACTGCAACCTAGTACAACCTCTGTGGAAAGTAATATGGAGATACCTCAAAGAATTACAAGTAGAACTACCATTTGGTGAGCATCTTCTAAATGTCTTTTAACAAGAATGATTAGATTTTCAGGCATTGTGACAGGACCTGTATTTTGAGACACAAGAGTTATTTTCAGCAGTTTTAAGTCACCTTTTTCTTTGTTAGATTAAAATTGGGATGAAAATAGGTAAATATTATCCTATTTTTTATATGCTGTGCTCAAAGTCCTTCCACACTTAGAACATCTGAGTATGCCACAGGCTTTTACCTAGGCTTCTGTCTGTATGATTTATGATTTCATATTTTTGACTTCTAAGATTTCTTACCTTTATCTTTTTATGGTTGTGGCTGGCCTTGATCTTGGTTGCTCTTGCTTTTTAACTTCAGTGCATTCTTGTCTTCATTTTCAACATGATTAGATAAACACCACCTACATTCTTCCTGGTAAGCAAACTACATGGATAGACTCTTTGGGGAAAACTACCGTGCAACTAGCTCTAATATCAATTCAGCTGAATATTCTCTCTAATTTACTTTCCTTTTTTGTTTTATTGAGCTTATCACTTAAAGACTAATTTTATTTTTCTTAGGTAGAAAGTAAATATTTTAGTCAAATCTACATCACAGTTTGATACTGATTATAAGTATAAAGTTTCAAGCATAGCCACCCTACTAAAGCTTTTAACTATTTTTTTTTTGTTATTTTTATTATTTATAGCTGTCTTATGAAAGATGTCAGTTCTATTGTGGCAAAATAGAAATAATTATTTTACGGTAAAAACAAAACCACATGTAAGCTTTTTTAAAAAAACTTTTGAAACAATTGATGAACATAAAATAAATTGTAGGAAAGCAATGAATAATCACATATTTATTAAGATCGATATTATAGCTGTCTTATGAAAGATGTCAGTTCTATT
>NW_012151452.1:584848-588331 GCF_000956105.1 Propithecus coquereli
CCCGGCTAATTTTTTGTATATACATATATTTTTTTTAGTTGTCCAGATAATTTCTTTCTATGTTTTAGTAGAGATGGGGTCTCACTCTTGTTTAGGCTAGTCTCGAACTCCTGACCTTGAGCGATACACCGGCCTTGGCCTCCCAGAGTGCTAGGATTACAGGAATGCGTGAGCCTGGCCGCGCCTGGCCCTGCAATCTACTTTTGTGTTTGGCTGTCATTCATGACTGCTGCTTGAAGTTGAAGTTTCTGAGCACATAATTAACTACCTGAACTACAATTCAGAACTAAAGTTTCACTGCTGTATGGTGCTTTGTACTATGGAAAATAATTAATTGTTCTAATAATATCCTGAATTAAAAAAATTAATTGTTCTAGGCAGGAATTAAAGACATATTAATAACTCTCTCTAATCTTGTCTATCTCCTTCCCTCCTCCTTCCCACCCACTTTACAAACATGCACTCACAATCCTAAAGCCATCGTACCTTGAAACTAACAAATTCAAAACAACACATATTCTAGTTACTCAGTTGTTTTAGTACTTTCCATCAATATTTTCTTTTTCATAAATTAATATATGGTTAGTTTTAATAGTGATAAAAAAGATTGGCACTATTTTATGAATAATTTTTTTTCAGTCTTGATAACTTGATTTAAATTGTGAGTCTATCTCAAAAAAAAGAGAAGGATATAACATTCTCAGATTATTTGTCTTAATTGAGGTGTTAGCATCTAAGATTCTGCCTAAAAACCACAGGAATTTATTGACATTTATATATCCACAAGCTTTGGAAATCTTTATATTAAAAAATAGTATTCTTAATGAAAGTGTAATTTCCTGAAGTGCATCTTTTAATCTAAACAAAGATCATCAATGAGTAGAAAATATAACTATTGATCTTTTCAGGTTAATCTTTTGAAGTGGGTTTTTAAAAATGTGATATCATTTTTCTATTCTTCTAAATTTTGTCTCCTTTCCTTGACATTTTATCTATCAAATATCAAATGGAGTTATCTCAGGAAAATTATAACTGCTGTTGGCAATAATCCCAACTCACTATGTTTTGTAATTTTCTTTTCTGAGTATATCTGGAGTGGTAATTGGGAAGGTAAAAGCTTCGGTTATTTTGTAATTACTTTCTGTAATTGTGAAGCAATTACTGCCAATGGCTACTCAAAAATACTATTTTATCATATTATTACAAATACTAAAATCCTAAGAAATAGTGGTAGGGCATTTTCCCCTGCTGATGGATTTAGTCATATTTAAACAAACATGTTGAAGAAAATACCTTGTTCCGTTGCTCAACTTTTTCTCTTTATAACCTATCAATTCAATGGACTTCATAGGTTGTCGAATTCTTTGATCAGTAACATCAATAATGGATAGGGAAAATTTTCGCCTTCTAAAATGTACCAGATCTTATAATAACAGCTAATACCGATGTATCACTTACTATGATATCAGTAAGTGTTCTAAGTATTTGATGAACATTAATGTTAACTCATGCAATCCTCACTAAATCACAATATAATATATGCTATTATTGTCTCAATTTTAAAAATAAAGAAACTGAAGACTAAAGAGGATAAGAAACTGGAATTTCCCTGGTCACAGGGCTCAGGCTATTTTATATTCTATTCGTCAATGGGCTATATGTTGAATAAGATTAATCGATATTGAAATATCATGTCATATTTTGATTCCACAATGTGAGAGGTACACTTGATTTTGATTAATTGCCATTTAATGACATATAACTTGGGTGCAGAACTTTGAATTTGTACTGCAAGTCTTAACTGATGTATAATATTCGTACTCATTTAATGCAAAGTGTGCACAACTTTCCTAGGAGTCTTCTCCTTCTCCCTCTCCTCTCTTCAATCCAGCAATTGCTATGAACTGAACTCCTCATCCCAGCTAGAACAGATAATAGTTGATTTAAACTCAGCATATGGAGAATGAGGCCTTTATCTAGTATCCAAGATTGGTTCCCACAAAGAATAAAATGAGCTAAGCAGCTTCACAATGATAGAAGACTTTTGAATAAAGGAAGCAGCATGTACAGCTGTAGCTAATTACAAATTTGGGCTTCACTTTTGTTAACAGCAGACTAATGTTTGCATACCAAGCATTTGTTGTAAATAAATAGCTTTAATAAGTGGGGAAAAAGACAGTAAGCAATACAATGCCAGGGGTAATTACAGCTATGTTTGCAAAAGCCACAAATGCAATTTATAATTATCTTAATATGAAAAATGGAGATTATCTCATATTTTATGCTCTTTATTAGGAATAATTCCAACATTTGAATATTCTAGTATTTGAACAGTTGTCTGATTCTGACTTAATTTTCTTGATATGCTACTTTATGTAACACATAGAAATACAAAATAATACAGCTTCAATACATAAATCCTTATCTATTAAATAAGATATTTCAAAGCACACTTGATCATATATTTATGGCTTATAGTTTAGTAATGATTTATCCACTGAAGTAAGGGTAGTATTAAAAGGCTATTGAGAGGAGACATAGTTCATTTCAAATAAGACTACACACAAGCCATCTCCTCCACACCACTCCCCTCCCAAATAAAGACAGCAATACTTTTGATTCTGCCATGATAGCAGCAGTATAGAGCTATTGCATTACATTACCAGAATGATAGGGAAATGAAAAACAACCACAATAATGATGGAGACACATAAAGGGATTACATAATCCTTTGAATTATCTTCTGTCCTGAGATTTGAACAAGAATTAATACAGAAGATGATTATATAATATGTTGACCATCCTACAATTACTTAACTGAATTTGATATTCTGGTAAACAAAGAAAAAATAAACAAATTTAAAATTGTGGGTAATAAGCCTATGAGTGTCCACATAAAAACCTGCACACAAATGTTTATAGCAACTTTATTCATAATTGCCAAAACTTGGAAGCAACCAAGATGTTTCTCAGTAGGTAAATGCATAGAGAAACTGTGGTACATACTTACAATGGAATATTATTGAATGATAAAAAGAAATGAGCATAGCAATGAGATATCACTTATCTCCAGTGAGACTGGCCTTTATCAAAAAGTCCCAAAACAATAAATGTTGGCGTGGATGCGGAGAGACAGGAACACTCACACACTGCTGGTGGGACTGCAAACTAGTGCAACCCAGTGGAAAGCAATATGGAGATATCTTAAAGAGATACAAGTAGAATTACCATTTGATCCAGCAATCCCATTATTGGGCATCTACCCAAAAGAACAAAAGACACTCTATGAAAAAGACACCTTCACCCGAATGTTTATAGCAACACAATTTGCAATTACAAAGATGTGGAAACAACCCAAGTGTCCATCAATACATGAGTGGATTAATAAAATGTGGTATATGTATCCCATAGAGTACTATTCAGCTTTAAGAAACAATGGTGATCTAGTCCTCTTGTATTCTCCTGGAAAGAGCTGGAACACAT
>NW_012151452.1:588781-590131 GCF_000956105.1 Propithecus coquereli
TATCACTCCAACAATATGACATTTTGGAAAAGGCAAAACTGTGGGGATAGTAAAAAGGCCAGGGGTTCAGGGAGAGGGAGAGGTGAGTGGAATAAGCACAGGGGATTTTTCAGATAGTGAAACTATTCTGTATTATACTGTAATGTCAGATACATGTCTTTATAAATTTGTTAAAACTCTATGGAATGTTCAACATGAAGAGTGAATTCTAATGTAAACCATGGGTCTTAGTTAATAATAGATTATTGATCTTGGTTCATGAATTGTAACAAGTGTACCACACGAATGCAAAATATTAACAGAAGAACCTGTGCTGGAGGGGTGAGGCAGTATATGGGAACTCTATGTATTTCCACTTAATTTTTCTGTAAACCTAATACTGCTCCAAAATGATAAAGTCTATTAAATTTTTAAAAAGCCTACGATTAATATTAAATAAAAAAATGGGAAGGGAGATTTTTTTTAAAACTCAGTAACAGAAAGTCTTAAGTCATCTTACTTAGATAAAATCAGTTTAAAATCATTTCTGGTGAGCAGTGCCTAACATTTTCTCCTAAAATCACATTAAAACATTCATTTTTAAATTATAAAAAAATCAACATTTAAACAATGAAAATGAGGATAGACATCAATCCATTGGCAAGTCTGTTATTCCCTTTTGTTAGGTAAAAGCTCAACAGAGCTGGAATGAGAAAAATTCATGCATTTATTATCCTTGCCTGGAAGTGAGGAGGCAAAAGCCAAGAGCATGTACTGACAGAAATGATTGAGTTATATTTTGGACATTAAATCTAATAATACAAAAATATGTTTTTAAACTGCAATGACCATATAAAAACTAGATAACAAACAGGACAAAATTTACATACAGGGAAACAGAAATACTATACAACTGAAGTAAAGATTTGTCTTCATTTTAGTGAGGAATATGGTAACGAAAATCCCAGCTCAAAAATAGCTTTTGAAACATATAGAATTGCAGTGTTATTAATAAATTACAAATTAGTACATGGACAAATTGCTCCAGATCTAAGTGGTAAAGGAAATGAACACAAATTACCTGGAAAGTATGACATATTTCTTAAAGTTTAAAGGAAATATTTTGGTTGATATTATGAAATTATGATTTAACATAGCAGATGTACACTGGGCTACAGAATACCCATTTGCAGGGCTGCCAGATAAAATAATGATGCCCAGTTAGATTTAGTTTTAGACAAATAACATTTGTGTTAAAATTAATATGTCCCATGCAATATTTGGACACACTTATGCTATAATTATTGTTTATTTAAATTCAACTTTAATTGGGTTTATTTTTATTTGTTAAACCTGACAACCCAACACTTT
>NW_012151452.1:596792-597996 GCF_000956105.1 Propithecus coquereli
AAAACAAACAGACCCCCGCAATTCCTTCCTGTTTGTTCTAACAAATTCTTCCTGTTTCTGACTATTATATTATATTCCAGTTGATTATTATTCCTCATACTCTCCCTACATTCTATTTTGATGTTTTGTTAGCACTGGTCTCCTAATGGGCATAGTAATGGAGGGGAGTAAAGGAATAACACTCTGGTTCGCTCAAATGCAGTATCCGACACATTGAGAAGGGTTGTGCAGCTTTTTGATTGTTATGGACTCCAGGGAACAGATCTAATACTTGTGCATGTTAAATAATTTAACATAATTTGCATGCACTTCTGTAATAACCTTATTAATGACTGACTAGCTGTTTACTTCCTAATGCAAAAGCAAAAAAATGAACTAAAACAAATAGCAAAAGTTGATAAGCAGCAAAGAATATGAAGATATATTTTTTCTTTACTACAGTCTACTTATTCTTATTCAAATTACATGTTCTCAAATTTGACTGATTTTTTGTAAAGTTATGGTTCTAGAGTTTTAAAGTCTGTTCATATCCAAACTGTTTACAGTTTAGGAAATGGAGTCCTAGAGATCTTAAGTCATTTGCATTGTGTTCTAGAATTACTAAATAGCATAGCTGGGAACCGTATTATTTTAGCCTGGTTTCCCCAGAAGAAGAGCCAGAGACAATAGCTGGTGTGAGGGTAGTTTATTTGAGAGATGATCTCAGAGAGAAAGAATGAGGGCTGGAAAGTAAAAGATTGAAGGGTGGAAAGTCATACACATTTTATTATCCAGTTGGCTACAGCTACAGATGACTGATTCTTGACCCTAATGAACTTTCTACCAATGGGGCAAATGGGGCCAGCATTTATCTATTGGCCTCTAAACCCCAATGGTCAAATGTGGCCCCAAGAATTTAACTCTCTCATGTTTCAGCGATGCACTTCAGGAAAGCCAAATACTTTCCCACTCACATCTCATGCCAGTGAGCCAGAGATTCCAGAGGAAAATGTGAAGCCTAGGAGGCTCAGGTAGAGGTGAAGCACAAACTTAATTCACCTGCCAGAAGTTGGTTAAAACCTGTGCGAAATTTGAGATGACAAACCAGGATTTGGAGTAAAATGTAAGATTAAGAGTATTTTAGGTGTTTTACAAGAAGTATATGATCCTCATCATACATGAGATACATACATACATGCACACATATGTATATACTTATTAAGTA
>NW_012151452.1:598046-600340 GCF_000956105.1 Propithecus coquereli
GCATGTATTATAGGACTATATTACTGCAGTACAGACTTGGCTTGTGAACCCCAAGTACCCTCTTTATGCAGCTCCATGTTGGTGTTCACGAGGTGAGCAATTAAATACAATGATTGATTCCAAGCATCTGAAACAAAGACTTGGCATATATTGGGAATTAAAGGAAGACTATTTTCATTATTTTTATTTTGTTAGAAAGGATGGAGAGCATTAGGCAGTATTAACGTGTTATCAAGTATCAATGATGAGGAAATTATTGTAACCTCTCCATTGGAGAATGAGCAGATTTTAAAAGGGCTGCTTTCAAGCATGGTGAATGGTCCGATCTCTATGTAAAGCTAGCTATTCCAAGGAGTAAAACATATGACACACTTAGGTGTGAGGCACATCATCAACAAATGTTCATATATTCAACAAATAAAATTAGAACCCTTGCATTCTGACTTATTTCGCCTGCCTTATCTTGTAAGAGGAGTTAAATATGGACAATTAAGTTGAATTCCAGGAATTCAATTCTGATATAGCTGCTCATAAGTCACAGAAATGAGCTCTTGGTAATAAGGTCAACAGGATTTATTCACTGGAAAATCCATAAAATCCATAAAGCAATGTGGACAGTGACTTGTCTTTATTTCCAAATTCATAGATGAGTAAGGATTCCACAATGGGAAGGAACATTTTCTATTTGTGATCATGGAGACTGTGACATAAAAGTTTCACTTAGACTCTGGGCCAGAGAATGATTACCATCTCGGTTAGTTGTCAATGTGTTTCTCCAAGATTCAATTGCTAGAGCAAGATGTCAAAACAGATGACTTATGATCCATTTCTTCCCCAATAGCTGAGGTGGGGTTTAGGGGGAGGGTGCATTTCCAGGGAAAAGAAAAGAAGGCAGCTGACCAGGCCTATTTTCCCTATGAAAATGATAATGGGGCATCTGGACAAATAGACTAGTGAAATTTAAGGGGAGAGGAGTCCCTATCTTTGCAATGCTTAAGCAGAATGTCCCAGATTTAGAATTATGTGTGATCAACCATTCATCTATAGATTTATGAGGTATGGCTCTCATCTAATTCTCTGAGGTATAAAATGACCACATTTCATGATTTAAATGCTCTATATTGTCTGAGGGGCCTAAGGTATCTCTCTTAGAGAATTAGTCTATTATTCTGGATCAGGGAGTACATGTGTGATGTTGCAAGAAATGATGTGGTAGCTACACAGGAAGTCCCAAACCTCCCCTTGCTTTATCCGGGCATCTTGCATGTCTAGTATAAATCCTTTAAAACATTAATTAATTTTGAATCTGGATAAGTTCTCTTATCTATGTGTGTCTCATTCGATAATCTGATCTTTTGAATTAGCTCAACTGTAAAGACTAGAATTATTATGAGCAACTCTTAGAGCATAATTTGTATTGAGAGTTTTGCTGATAGAACACTAGGTCTGTTAATAACAACAGAGGTTAATTTGGAGCACTAAGAAGCATCAGGTTTACAACCAATAGTACAGTATAGTTTAATATTTCTAAACCTGGTAATAAAACAAACAGCCTTGAAATAAAAACTATTTCCCCTTATAAATTAAAATTAGGTGACAATGATGTTTGCAGATTGTAGGGTCCTTCAAATCAAGCACTTTTAATTTTTAATCTTGGGTACTGTATTACTTTAAAGAAGCAGGTAAAAGAGTCCAGAGTTTTTTTACAGAAAGTTATGCTGCCATTTCTCCCTTCCCTATTAAAAAGCATACAATCTTTCTTTTCACAATCTTTTTCACTTTGTTTTTTATTTTTTTCATGCTTTCAAACTCTACAACTATCAAGACAATAATTCTTTGAATAAGATCTTACGAAATCTGCTCTCTGGCAGTGCAAGGTGAGGCAGGTGTCAACAGCGCAGGCTCTGTGCCTCGAGTGGGCTTCATCTCTAATGTTTGCCAATCCTTTTTTTAAGCTGATCAACACATCACAAGGTCAACTGGAATTCAATAAGGCTGTTTCCAAAAAATTTGATGATGCTACTTTCACATATAATCTATAAATTGTTAAGAAATTATTTCTCCAATTTTCAAAGGTGTAGACCTTTCAAAGATTTAGGCAGGAAATAAAATAACAACTCTGACAGTGGAATTTTCAAAATTATTTACGCACAAAATTTGAAACACCAAAAGAATTTTTTTTTTTTTTGCTATTCTCAAATGCCAGATATTTATTCAGTGAATCAAAAGAAACATCTTGGGAAAGAAATAGTGTGTATTATTCAAGAGGCCTTTCTCTCAGCCTCAAGAGTCTA
>NW_012151452.1:600390-600982 GCF_000956105.1 Propithecus coquereli
TGTTATTTTTAGTTCAATGTAAAATTACACACAAAGAAGCGTCTATAGAAAGTGATTGATATAGACTGTCAAGAAATCTTTGAAAAATGTCCACGGCAAAGGCTATTTAAATAAAAATAGCTGTCATAAGGTAGGAGAAAACATCTTACAAAGAGGAGTCAAATTGAAAGAATAAATAGACATTTCTCTGGCAGGAACAGCATACGTATCAACAGAGAAATTCACCAGAGATAAGGATTTGACCAGTTTCATTTAGTATTTATACTCATTATCTGTTAGAGAAAATACATGGTAAAATTCCCAACCTTGATTGAAATGCCAAGCTGATGAGGATGAGCACAGGACTTTTCCAGATGCTTGAAAGGAGTTAAAACATTTGGTAAATGAATTCCAACATTAGACATGTTGATGTAATGCCATATACAAGAAAAGACTTAAATTGTATTTTTAGGTCGATGGTCTCCATCTACTTGTTTTTATAGGGGTCCTGGAAACAAGTGCTTATAGTTTTCTAAAACATATCAGACCTTTTTGTAACTATGACCAGAAACATCTAACACAATTCTGAATGACATTAGTAAAATTATTACAA
>NW_012151452.1:612677-614890 GCF_000956105.1 Propithecus coquereli
CCCTTATCATGATCAGATTTGCATGGATGTTTGATAATAGAGTATTTCCTCATTTTTAAAAATTTCCTAAAGCAGAGAAATATAACTGTTGGGGAGAGGAACTGTATTTTTCCTTCATGCTGACAATGTTTCTATTTCCTGAGGGAAGAGTAAAAGGATATTACAAATATCAATGTGTTCCTGCTTTCTTGCAGCTAATTTAGGTAAGGTGTGTCCTGCAATAATGGATAACTAAATACTAGAGAAGCTCTTTCTTCTTGCTATAAAGTTTATACTAATGGGTCTGGAAACTATTGGTCCAATGGTCAAATGAAGCCTAAAACCAAAATTTATGTTGCCAAATCTCATTGCCTTTTGGTAGCGACATCCTCGTCATTTTGTCACAGCTGCTGCCCTTTTCTATTGCTTTCAATCCTGTTACTTCACATATTTAAGATATGTATCTGGTGTGTAACGCCATTTGAGTTTATGACCTATGCCTAAAATAATTAGAGTTTTTACTCAGAAATAATGAAGTCAAGAGATTATAAAATTTAGATATTACTTTTAACATTACAATACAACTTATTACATAAGACAATGGTGAAAATGAAGGTATAATTGGCATAGTGCTATCATAGGAATTAGATACTGGGAGTAATATTCGTTAAGTGTGATGCATGCAAAGTTAGACAATTCACTGGTTATTACAATACCTGTTGGGGATTTACTTATTAGTTAAATGTTAGTTGTGAAATTGATTTTTTTTTGTAATAGGAACAACTGGCACTTGCATAACAATTCTATAGTGCCAGCCGCTGTTCTGAGAGCTTTACCTAAAATATACATTTGATTCTTTCAACAACCCTATGAAGTACTGTTATATTCGTTATTTTACAGAGGAGGAGAATAATGTATAGAGAAGAGAGCTTAGGTAACTAGGTTCAGCTGACACAACTACTTATTCCTAGGATTTGAACCCAGGCAGTTCCCATCCAGAGCCCATGCTCTTACATCGCTATGCTGCTGCTTCATTTTATTTCATATTCTCAAGTTGGAACAAACATGGTTGACTATCCAAACATGCCAGTTTTCTCTCTTTATGGCTGGCTTGTAAAAACATTGCTATAGCAACTGTGAGGTATTTGATGGGAGAAACCTCACAGCTCTGACACCGTTAATCCCTTCCTTCTGTTCAAAGCATTAACATTTAAAAAATATTTCCATTTAGAAAATGTAAGTGGTAGCAGGATCAAAGGAAAAGAATTAGAAGCTGTGTTTTTCATGAGTATATTTTACAAAAGCTTCTTGTAAGAAGCAAATTTCAGGGTGGTTCTCCTCAGCAGGCTTTCAGGCTCTGTAATCCGGGTACCCACCCTTACTTCCCATCACTGGCCTTTTATCCAGGAAGGCCTGATTCCTGATTTCCTTTTTATTTAAATCTGCCTTACTTAAAACTATGACAGAGTTTAGATTATTAAACAAGTTAGACTGACTTTTCTTCCCCAATAAATCTTAACTCATGAGGATTAGACTATATTGTATGGCTTATTAAATTATTTGATTTTTCCTAGGCTATTCTTTTATTAAATAAATTTTATTGTGTATCTTTGAAGTTTACAACATGATGTTTTGATATACATGCAGTTAGTAAAATGGTTATAATAGTGAAGCAGACTAATGTATCTATCATCTCACATAGTTACATTTTTGTGGCAGTAATAACTAAAATCTATTTATTTAACACAAATCTGTAATAGAATACAATTTTATTAACTTTAGCCTTCATATTGTACATTAGGTCTCTAGACTTGTTCATCCTACACATATCTGCTGTTTTGTATCCTTTGACCAATATCTCCCCATTCCCAGCCCCGCAACAGTGGTAACCACTGTTTCATTCTTTATCTCTGTGTATTTAAGCTCTTTGTGTTTTTAGATATTTTACATATAAGTGAAAACATGCCATATTTTTCTTTCTGAGTCTGGCTTATTTCATTTAGCACAATGATTTCCCTTTTACCTCACTTTTTTCACTATATCTCCATGACATCCACCAGATACTCCCACCAAACCACCTCTTTCACCTAAAGTGTCTTTTCTCTTATGTATGTGCTTATCAATATCCAAAAACATTTTTGAATTTTAGAAAAAACTCAATTTCCAGGGATAATACTTATTCTTCTCAAGCTTACATTATTTTTATCCTTGAAAATATTATGACACACAATATT
>NW_012151452.1:615273-615917 GCF_000956105.1 Propithecus coquereli
TTATAACCCCTTGTGTTGGCTATCTGAAAGTGCCCGTCTTTTTTTTCTCACAGCTGCATTGCTAATTAAATTGAATGGGCTCAATTTTAGCTGAACATTAATGGTATAATTGCATTGCTGTAAGTAATTAAAACCTTATCCTACTTATCCTGACAGATGGTTTGGTTGAAAGTTTCAACTGCAAAGGATAAAATTTATATAAGTGGATTCTAGAGAATAGAATCACTCACTCATATTTTGATTCCATAGACTTTTATCCCACTGAACTTGCTATGAGAGGTAATTAGTAGATTAAAACTCCTCAACCACTAAGAATCTATGAATAATTATTTTTTTACATGAACTAATTTTACCTATTGTAATGGCTTTACTTATTGTGATGGCTCAAGACTTAATTGACCTATAAACAGTAAACTTCAATCTGAGAACTTAGGCTGAGGAAAATGTGCTTATTTAAAGGAGCACACATTTTTTTCCACATTACAAACAGTTCCCTTGACTCAATTGTTCTCCCAAACTTGTTTATTTTGAACATGTTAAGTGGATTAAAGAAAAACTTAGGCTTGTACTGTATTAGTGAAATGTTCCAGTCCCTATGGAATTTATTTAATCAATTGCACATGGTAGCAAATTTACAACATATT
>NW_012151452.1:619201-625038 GCF_000956105.1 Propithecus coquereli
ATGAGATATCACCTAACCCAGTGAGATTGGCCTCTATCAAATAATCCCAAAACAACAAATGCTGGCGAGGATGTGGAGAGACAGGAACACTCTTACACTGCTGGTGGGACTGCAAATTAGTGCAACCTCTGTGGAAAAGAATTTGGAGGTACCTCAAAGAGCTAAAAATAGAAATGCCATTCGATCCAGCAATAGCACTATTAGGTGTCTACCCCAAAGAGCAAAAGACATTCTTTAATAAAGACATCTGCACCCGGATGTTTATGGCAGCACAATTCACTATTGCAAGGATGTGGAAACAACCCAAGTGCCCGTCAATTCATGAGTGGATTATTAAAATATGGTATATGTATACAATGGAATATTACTCAATTATAAGAAACGATGGTGATCTAGCACCTCTTATATTTTCCTGGTTAGAGTTTGAGCCCATCCTCCGAAGTGAGGTATTACAAGATCGGAAGAATGGGCTCCACTTGCACTCGCCATCAAATTGGTACTAACTGATCAACACTATGGTGCTCACACGGTAGTAATATTCTCCAGGGTTTAGGGGCTTGGAGGTGGGTAAACTCACAACTAATGGACTCAGTGAGTGTTGTAGGGGGGAAAGGCACACCCCAAATCATGGTTTGGATGTGGCAAGGTCATAACATGTAACCAAAATGTTTGTACCCCCATAATATACTGAAATAAATTAAAAAAAATAAAAAAAAGAATGTACTAGTATGTACTATGTGCAACTATCTATAAGAAGTTTGAAAAAATAGCTTGCTCTCAAAAGGTGAAGTAATATGCAGCTCTAATTTAATTAGAAAATGCCTAATGGAGGAGATATATTTTGGCTCAAATGTTAAAGGTAATGATATGGAAATAAGGTAGAATAGAGGAAAGTAATTTAATAGAGTAAGGAAACACTGAATAGAGAGTTTGAAAATTGTTTTTAGAGGGAATATTGATTTGTTTTACAAAGACAATGAGAAAAATAAAATACAGTCATGTTTGAAGAGCAAGCAAATCAAGAAATGGTGGGAAATGTAAGGACATCCACTATTAGTGTACAATCTTCCTTCAATGATATAAAAACTTAATTTTCCTTTCTTATTCAGGAATGACTGGATGGGTAGTTCTATTTGTTATTCTATCCCTCCAGGCCTAGTCCTCCAAATCACAGAAATAAATATAAAAATATTTCAGTGTCTATAATAACTTATACTAAGGTTGGAATAACATTAACATAAATTAGCTAACCTGCAATAAATCTATTATAATAAAAGTTTTTCTAAATACATTCTTACAAAAATTTCCAGGTATTCAGGGCAATAGATTATTTAAAATTGTTTAAATGTGAGAGTAATTATAAAAATGAGAAGGAAAAATAATTTAAGTTGGGCAGGCAAACTGGAAAGGGTCTGCACGTGGAAGTCATATTTAGCAGATAAAAAAAGATTCTCTTTGAAAACAATTTGACGTCTGAATCAAAATGACAGCAGTAGGATCAGTCAGCAATTAATTTAATAAAGCAAGTATATAATAAGACTGGGAGAGATCCCAAGAATAGATAAGAATGGAGCAATTATTATGTGGGTCACCCAAATGAGACATTGAGCTAAGTAGGCTCTCTTCGTCAGGGAACCCGGTTGTTGGTCCTGGGGCTGCAAATACCAGATCAGAGTTTGGTGACAAGATTTCTATCCCTTAGAGAGAAACTGGCAAGAAAATCTCAGGGCTAATGTTTCAACGTTTGGCCCTGAGGAACAGGAGTCCAGGTATAAAACCTGAACCAGAAGAGGAACTAGCAGCATGAGATCAATTGTTTCAATATGTAGCTCCCACATAGTCCATAGAAGTGGACTATGAGCTGTGATAAGTGCTGAAAGTGGTAGTGATCTTAGAACACCAAATAAATTTAGCAAAGTAAACCAAATATATATAGCAAATTTTGAAATTTGGATTCGAGTTTGGGATTACGTGAACATATCTTAGAATGCGTGGCTAAATCATCTTAAATACCTGTACTTTCAGGAAGTTATCTTAGAACATTCATTCCACATGTTCTCACTCAGCAACTTCTGTCAGCTTTGCAATATACTTGGTACTAACAACACAGAGATAAAATAATTGATCTCTACTCTTTATGGACTAACAGTCAATACAAAATAAAGCATAAGATGTCCATATGTTGTGCAACAACCCTTTTTATTTGTGTGTCCTGGTTGTTACTAGAAACCCATAGTAGACCAAGACATTAGGAATGACAAAAAATCGTTATGAAAAGACCAACTCAATGCATAGACAGGAGAAAACATTCCTTTTACTAATTCTCATCATAAGGTGTTTTAAAAGTGGGATTCCCTGGTTTTAATTTGTGAGCTCTGCATTTGTAGGAAGATGACTTCTACATCTTAGGTAACTGACATAGTACCTAATATATTATTTTGCCTTCAGTTGGAGCTCTGTAAAATAAAATCCCTGAATAAGTACAGCTTTTATATTCTTCAGTTTCCTAACAAATATGTATCTATATGTATAATAGTTCCTATATACTTTCTTAGCATTTATACAACTTCAAATACTTAGGCAGAAATCAAAGGAAATATTTTCTGTGAGAAGTTCATCAAAAAATATTTTCTCTCCTGGAAATATAAATGTCTTCTATATCTTAGGACTAGCTCATGGTTTTATGTAAGGAAAAACAAAAATGGAATTAATTATTTTTTATTTCCTCCAATAAGATTTTAAAGAGCACAAGATAATGCTACCACATTTTTGACTTCTTATTCCTCAGTTTACAAATAATGCTCTCAATCAACCAAAAACACAGGCAACAAAAACAAAAATAGAGAAATGGGATTACATTAAACCAAAAAGTTTCTGCACAGCCAAGGACACAATCAGCAGAGTGAAGAGACACTACAGAATGGGAGAAAATATTTGTAAACCATACATCTGATAAAGGCTTAATATCCACAATACTGAAGGAACTCAACTCAATAGCAAGAAAACAAATAACCCAATTAAACGATGGGCAAAGGATATGAAAAGATATGTCTCAAAAGAAGACATGCGAATGACCAATAGGTATATGAAAAAATGCTCAATATCACTAATCCTCTGAGAAATGCAAATCAAAACCACAATGAGATATAACTCATACTTGTTAGAATGGCTATTACCAAAAAAAAAGATAAGTATTGGAGAAGATATGGAGAAAATGAAACCCTTTCACATTGTTGGTGGGAATGTAAACTAGCACAGCCATTATCGAAAACAGTATAGAGGTTCCTCAAAGATATATACATACATACATATATAAATAAAACTACCAAGAATGAGTTCAGTTTTAAAAAAAAGTTAGTTCATATTAGGTGAAGGATCTAAACAATTATAGTCTTACAAATATGTTCCAGGGACATACTGGCAAGCAAGCTTGCTTGATACATAGTGTAAGGCATGGGCAAAGAAGTGAGAATTTTTCCAAGACTCAGGAAAAGAAAGAAAATTGTTTTAAACTTGTTCTTTAATTGTTTTGAGGGTGACCAACTGTTCTGATTTGCTTGGGACTGAGAAGTTTCCCAGAAAATGGAACTTTCAGTGCTACGACTGAGACAGTCTTATGCAAATCAGGATGGTTGTTCACCTTAGATTATGATTGATTCATTTTTTTCTCTCTCTAGATGTCTGTCATTCATTAGAGGTATTACAATATGCAAAATTTACAGACATATAACAAGAATATACTATGTAAAATTACAAAATGTACAGAAATTGCATAGGAAGGGTGTTTTCATGAAAGCTATTGCTGGGTCAGTTGGCTGTTGCTACAGTGATTCTGCATAACAAATATTGACAAAATTTTAGTGGCACTCAACAATACACACTTGTTCCTTAAACATAGGTATGCAGGTCAGGTGGAATGACTTTGCCTCAAGCTGTGGGTTGCTAAGTTTGTTCTACCTATTTCACTCTGGAGTATAAAGTGGCAACAGGTATCTGAGGTATGTTCTTTTTGTAGTAGAGGTTGGACTCTCCCAGAAGGATAAACAAAAACATGCTCAACACCTTAAGACCTGGGCTTGATATCGGCACACTGCCACATGCATATACATAGCTTTGGCCAAAGCAAGTTATCTGTTCATGTCCAACTTCAAAGAAATGGAGATGTGAATATTTGCTAAACTATAGCCTAATATACAACATTGGCAAAATTGATATCCTAATTTGAAGATAGAAATATTTGTTTGTTTCCTGGTAGATTTGCATATGAAAAAGTTATGTGCTTCTTTGACAGTCAATTCATTTCTTAACTTACAGACTTTTGCTTGCATGTATTATTTCTAACTTTGAGTTGAATTTAAATGATTTCTTGATGCAGTTGTCTGAATTCAATTGCCTTGAAGACATCTTTTTTCCCTCTCATTTAGCATTGCCAGACAAAATATAAGACATTCAGTTAAATTTGAATTTCAGATAAATAACAAATACATGTCTAGTAAAAGTAAGTCCTGAATATTATGTTTTGTATCTGAAATTCAAATTTAAGTGAGTATCCTATATTTTTATTTGATAAATCAGGCAACCTTATTTTCACTTAACCAGTTTATTTAACCAACATCCTTTGGATTACTTACTATGAGTTCTTACTATTAGTCAGATAATTTTAAGGATACAGAGAGTACAATTTCCCAACCCCAAGAATCTTTGTCTAGATTGAGAAATCCATGATAACAATACTTGTGATAAAGTCTGTGAAAGACTTAAGTGTATTATGCTATTGGGGAAAATGAAGGGGCACCTGACCCAGAGTGGGAAAGTTAGGGAAGAGTTTTTGGTGTAGGTAATTGGTGAAAGTACAGAAAAAATTAAATGTCAACTCTAACAGGTACATGGACCTCAAAAGCAATTCAACTTTCTATGAGAATAAAACAGAATGTAATTTCTGCTGTAGAAGAAGATACTGCATGTTTACATGGTGAGGATACTTGGTTGACTAGTTGTTGTGGAGAACAGTGCTTTCTTAAGGTGCCAAGGTTGCAGTATTTGCTTGACTGAATTCCAGAAAACTCAATTCCTCCTTCTGTTTCTTTTGCTTCATTGTCATTGCCATCTTCTTTTTATTACGATTTCTATTACCATTACTATTGAAGTCTAATATCATTGAATGTATTTAAAAAACCAGTTTATAGACATTATTTAATTGAACTATTCAACAACTCTGTGAAGAACATTGTTATTGACATTTTGTGTTAAATGAATCAGAAGTCCAGACAATTTAAAGAGCAGACTTTCATTAACATAACTAGTATGTCTTGAGGCCTTAATTTTAGCTCAAATTTTCTGACATCATTGACTTTGTCCTTCATGTTGCATTATATTTCAATTCTTCTTCATAATCTCACAGTATCATACTCCTACTGTTATGAATCATCTCAATTTTGGGATATTAGGTGGTATGGAGAATGCACCAATATTTCTTATCCTGAATCTGGTTCCAGACACCACATATTGTATGTAGCACTCATCAAAATAATTGGACTTTCATTATTTTCAACCATCTATTTCAAAGCAGCTTAGTTGGAACAAATTTAGGAATAGAGGGAAAGGGTATGTGATTTCACCAAATTTAATTCTTTACTGGGTCAGGATTATTACATTTTCCCATCTCCATTGAATTTTTATTCTCCTCCTGGATTTTTGTTTAATGCATTTTATGATATTATTATAGAATTGAGATCTAAAGAATTTATCAGAAGACTACCTATAAAAACCAATTTTGAGTGAACTATGATATATTATCTTAACACTTCATTTTAATTGTTACCCACTCTTGAATGAAA
>NW_012151452.1:626543-629866 GCF_000956105.1 Propithecus coquereli
AATAATATATTTAGTAACACTATATCTACAGTTAGATACTTTGAGAGGTATAAGAGAGATATATTAAAATGTTGTTCTATGACCATAAAGATTTATGTTATCATTTAAAAATACAGAGAATGAAAACAAATACAAAGTAATTTGCAATTGAGTTCCAATAACTATGGTGAGAGAAAACAGTAGATTCAAGTATGGAAAATTTTTGAACGCTATCATTCATTCAGAAAGCATTTATTAAGTAAACAATGTCCATTCATTGAGATAGATGATTGAAGGAATTTTAAAAATCATCTATTGTATTTTCATTTTATAGATGACTAACTCAAAGGTCTTTTAAAAATGTGGTCAAAAAAACATATAACATGACTCTACTTTCCTAACACATTTTAAAATGCACAGTATTACTATAGAAAATAGTATAGAGATTTCTCAAAAAAATTCAAAATAGAACTCCCAAATGAGCCAGCAATCCCTCTTCTGGGTGTTTATTCAAATGAATCGAAATCAGGATCTCAAAGAGATATTAGGTCATTAAATGTAAAATGTCTGATTTCAAATCAAAAGTTTTTTTTATTATATCTCAAAGAAGAAGCAGTACAATTAATCAAAGTATGAACCTAAACTATTGACACAGTTTTGTCATCTTAACAGTACCTTGCTTATGCCAGCAGCAAAGACCCCTGGAGAGCCAGTGGTGATGAATTCATGAAAGGTGTTTTCCACAACTTGTCGAATTGCATATTTTTCCTTACAAGAAGTGGTCCAAAGCCTGGAAAAAGTGGTAGTCAGCTGGTACAAGGTTTGGTGAATATGGTAGATGACAGAGGGTTTCCCAGTCTAACCTCTGTAGTTTGGACAGCGTTGTTTGGGCCACATGTGGTAGAGCATTGTCTAGCAATAGGATTGACCTGTTTCTATGGACCAAACTCGCTGCTTAATTGCAAGCATCCTCATAATGTCATCCAATTGGTTGTAGTAGACATCCACTGTAATGGATTAACTAGGTTTCATGAAAGTGTAGTGGATAATATGAGTGCTGGACCACCAAACAGACACCATTAGCTTTTTTGGACAAATATTTGGTTTTGGACTGTGTTTTGGCAATTCATCTTTATCCAACCACTGTACCGAATGATTACGATTGTCAAAAAGAATCAATATCTTCTGACCAATCTTTTCTCTATTCCTCCGATCTATTCTCTATGCTGCTGTTGAAATACCTTTTTTTTTTTTTTTTTGCGACAGAATCTCACTCTGTTGCCCGGGCTGGAGTGCCATGGTGTCAGCCTAGCTCATAGCAACCTCAAACTCCTGGGCTCAAGAGATCCCCTTGCCTCAACCTCATGAGTAGCTGAGACTACAAGTGTGTGCCATAACGACTGGCTAATTTTTCTATTTTTAGTAGAAATGGAGTCTTCTCTTGCTCAGGCCAGTCTCAAACTCCTGAGCTCAAGCAATCCTCCCGCCTGGCCTCCCAGAGTGCTAGGATTACAAGTGTGAGCCATCATGCCTGATCTATTGAAATATCCTGTCCAAATTTCATTTCTTACTGTGTCATTTCCCTGATCAAAATTCATCAATAGGCCCCATGTAAAGTTTTTAGAGGATTTGAAGAATCAGAAGCTCTGTAGTGTTTGAGACTCCCTCTTTTAGCTCATATTATCAATTTAGAATCAGTGCTATGATGAGATGCAAATACTAATTGGAGTATATATTTTTCAGGTTAGGTATATTGGGCAAAAAATAAAAGATAAGATTATTCATATTATCATTCTCTGCCTGCCTCTTTAGCTTTATTCATCACAGTTCAGATTTATGCATTATTTTATCCAGTCTCATTGAATTTACTAAAGTTATCCAAATTGCCCATATTTTTTCACTGCCTTATAATGTGGTGTTTCCTCTGGGCATGTCCTTCCCAACATTATTCATCTACCTAACTCCTAATAGTTCTTTAAATCTCACCTTATGTTTTACTTCTTCTCTTGTCCTCAATATGATTTAAGTGCCCACTTACATGCTCCAAAAGTATTCCATTCATATTTGCACCACAGCATTTATTACTGTGTTGTGATCATGAATTAACATTCTTTGCCCTTCAATAGACTGTAAGCCGAACAGAACAGAGACCTTTCTATCTGCAGCAATATATTAGGAATCAATAAATTTTTGTTGAATGAATGAATTTTTGTTCTATCATTCATTGACTATGTGACCTTGGGTGAAAAATTAACCAAATCACTTAGTATTATGTTATTTTTCTCTTTGCTATATCCCTTGCTTAAGAATAATACTAATTTCTTTAAAGAGCTATTTGAAATAATCACTTTCAAGTTTGGAACTAAATTCAGTTTGTGATTTGGAAGCTCCATCTGTATATAATAATTCAATATTTTGACTTAAGTAAGGTGTTTATAAATATGGGGGATGCAAATAAACAGTTCGAAAGTCTATAAAAATAGTTGAATGGTTTAATATTTATCACACATAAAATTTTTCATGAAACTTTGTATTTCATGGGAAATTCATTTATTTAAGCATAAGCATATAATAAATTAATTATGGAAATGGTACATTAAAGAGAATTGCTTACTATATACATTATAAATAGTATGGTGATCTAAAAAATATGAAGCTCATTCACATTCAATGTTATTATTGATAGGTAAGGACTTACTACTGCCATATTGTTATTTGATATCTGGTTGTTTCGTTGTCCTCTTTTTCTTTCTCATTTTCTTCCTGTCTTCCTTTGTTAAAAGTGGTTTTCTCTGGTAGTGTGCTTTAATTTCTTGCTTTTTGTTTTTTCTGTAGCTATTGTAGATTTTTTTTATTTGACTTCACCATGAGACTTGCAAAAAAAATTATGTGACCAATTATTTTAAACATATGACAACTGTGCTTACAAATATGCAAATAAACAAGCAAGGAGAAATCTAACAGAAATTGTATATTTTAACTCCATCCCCTCTCCCTTTTTAACATTTTGTTGTTTCTGTCCGTATCATTTTATACTATCTACCTCTCAAAAGTTGTTGCAGTTATTTTTGATAGGTTTATCTTTTAGTCTTCCTACTCAAGATATAAGTGGTTTATCAACTAACAATTACAGCAATAGAGTATGCTTTGTTTGTGTTCCTACTGTAACCAGTTAGCTGTGTTCCTTCAGATGACTTATTATTGTTCATTAATGTCCTTTTCTTTCAGATTGAAGAATGCCAATTAGCATTTTTTGTAGGACAGGTCTGGTGTTTAGGAAATTCTTCAGCTTTTGTTTGTCTGGGAAAGTCT
Source organism: Propithecus coquereli (assembly GCF_000956105.1). NCBI lineage: Eukaryota > Metazoa > Chordata > Mammalia > Primates > Indriidae > Propithecus > Propithecus coquereli. The sequence continues at coordinate 629,835 of NW_012151452.1, forward strand.
TTATGTCTCCTTCATGTTTGAAGGATACTTTT
>NW_012151452.1:629916-630464 GCF_000956105.1 Propithecus coquereli
CTATAAATATTATCTAATGTATTTAAAATTCAGAATGCATAACCTGATTTAATCAGTTGTGAGTAGTAGACACTGCAATGAATGAACTGCACATACGTAATCAACAACATATTATTCCTAATTGAGTTAAATGCCAAAATGAGTTTAGTTTATCCTGCAATGTTGAAGATGTTTGTAATTCACTTTGAAATAAATTCTTCTTTACTATGCACAGAATTATGGGAAATTAGATTTTGGTACATAATATGCCACGTCTACTTTTCAGGATTATTTAGTTAAGTTACAAGAGTGTAAATTGTTTGAAACACTGTTACATCTATAAATTAAACTGGTTACTTTACCAAAATGTACATTTTAATTGAGATGGTTCAGTCCTATCACATTCTGTTGGGTTTAACTTAATTTGTTTTTCTTCTTCCTCTCTCTCTTTCTCTTCCCTTTCCTTTTTTAATTTAAAAAATGCAGGGTTTTAAAACATGAAGTGACTAGCCACAATTGGCATCAAATTGTGTTTCTTAAACTTATTACTTCAGTATCAGTTTTTTAAA
>NW_012151452.1:641424-641782 GCF_000956105.1 Propithecus coquereli
TAATCACACATTGTTCTGGGTTTGAGGCATTCTCAATCTTGATCGGCAATATTCAGGGACTGGTTCTGGAGTATCTATTGCTAGACGGACCCTCATAACCCTCATCTCCTTCATACTCTTATGACCACTTTTGACTTATGACAGGATTTGTATTGATTCTTGGTGCATAGTAATTTGAAACTTGTTTAATATGTTAATATTTATGCTTATATAGGATCTAAGGAAGATCTCAGAATGAATTCCCAAGGAGGATATTTCAACAAATTCAAATGCACCTTATAAATATTTTATTCAACTTTTGATTTAGTGTGATACCTGGCTTATAACTCCTGATGCCAGGTTCCCATTAGAATACACA
>NW_012151452.1:642506-642847 GCF_000956105.1 Propithecus coquereli
GACCCAAATAAGCTCAATCAGAAATAAAAAAGGAGACATTACAACTGATACCACAGAAATACAAAACATCATCCATAAATAGTATGAAAATTTCTATGCACATAAACTAGAAAATGTAGAAGAAATGGAAAAATTCCTGGAAACACACAACTTCCCAAGACTCAATCAAGAAGAAATAGAACGTCTGGAAAGAATAATAACAAGCAGAGAGATAAAAGCAGTAATAAATAAAACCTCCCAACAACAACAACAACAACAAAAGCCCTGGACCAGATGGCTTCACAGCCAAATTCTATCAGACCTACAAAGAAGAGCTGGTATTCATACTACATAAATTATTC
>NW_012151452.1:642994-643759 GCF_000956105.1 Propithecus coquereli
AAAAATAATCCACCATGATCAAGTGGGCTTCATCCCAGGGATGCAAGGATGGTTCAACATATGTAAATCAATAAATGTGATTCACCACATAAACAGAAGCAAAAACAAAGACTGTATGGTCATCTCAATAAGATGCAGAAAAAGCATTCAAGAAAATATAGCCCTACTTCATGATAAACACCCTTAGAAAACTAGGCATAGAAGGAACATATCTCAAAATTATAAAATCCATATATGACAAACCCATAGCCAACATTACGCTGGATGGGGAAAAGTTGAAAACATTTCCCCTAAGAACTGGAACAACACAAGGGTGCCCACTGTCACCACTGCTATTCAACATAGTGCTGGAAGTCCTAGCCAGAGCAATCAGGCAACAGAAACAAATAAAGGGTATACAAATCAGGAAAGAGGAGGTGAAACTATTACTCTTCATTGATGACATGATCTTGTATCTAGGAAACCCCAAAGACTCCATCAAGAGATTCCTGGAATTAATGAATAGTTTTAGCAATACCTCAGGATACAAAATCTTTGTACATAAATCAGTAACATTTCTATATACCAATAACTGTGAAGGTGGGAGTTTGGGATTTTTTAAGTAAATAGACTAAATTTAATGTTTAGATTAAAATGTTAAAGAAATGATATTCTAAAGCAGGAGTTGTCCAACTTGGCAGTATTGACCATTTTGGACTGGGTAATTCTTAGTGTGGAGTTTTCCTGTGTATTGTAGGAGACTCAGTTACATTCCTGGCTCCTAGC
>NW_012151452.1:644088-644564 GCF_000956105.1 Propithecus coquereli
GTCTTCAAGCTCTGAGATTCTTTCCTCTGCATAATCCATTCTGTTCTTGAGGCTTTCCATTGTATTTTGAAGTTCCCTGAATTCCTCCTTCATTGTCAAAATTTCTGTTTGGTTTTTCCTTAGTATTTCAATTTCTTTGGCAAATTTCTCATTCATTTCCTGGATTGTTCTTGTGGTTTCTTTATGTTGGGATTCTATTTTCTTTTCTATTCTGATATCATCTTACCCCAGTCAAAATGGCTATTATTAAAAAAAACAAAAAGTAACAGATTTTGGTGAGGATGTGGAGAAAAGAAAACTCTTGTGTATTATTACTGGAAATGTGAACTAGTACAGCCACTATGGAAAGCAGTATGGAGATGTCTCAAAAAAACTAAAAACAGAATTACCATTCAATCTAGCAATCCCACTATTGAGTATCTACCCAAAGGAAAAAAATCAGTATGTCAAAGGGATACCTGCATTTGCATGTTTAT
>NW_012151452.1:644614-645004 GCF_000956105.1 Propithecus coquereli
TCTAAAATTATTTTAATTTGAAGGGAAATTTCAGTGCATTTTGTTCATGTAATTTTTTATGACTGAATATAAGACTATTATCCTGCTATTGTTTTTTCCAGCTATTTTTCCAGCTATATTTTACCCTCAGGTATTAAGTTTTCTGAATTGTTTGGTATTAAATTAACATTACGTAGTATTATATTTTATCTGTTGCCTTTTCGGTGATACATATTTGTATTATTTCTTAGTGGTTACACTAGGAATTACCATATGAATCTTATCACATTCTATTTAGAGTTAATATTGTACTACTTCACATAAAATGAAAGAAATTACAAAAGCACATTTCTATTTTAAGGTCATTCATTAGTGTTATAGTTGTCAAATATTTTACTTGGACATACATTG
>NW_012151452.1:645054-645383 GCF_000956105.1 Propithecus coquereli
GCAATCCCACTATTGAGTATCTACCCAAAGGAAAAAAATCAGTATGTCAAAGGGATACCTGCATTTGCATGTTTATCATAGCACTATTCACAATAGCAAAGCTATGGAATCAATCTAAGTATACATTAATGGATGAATGGATAAAGAAATCATTATATATATACACAATGGAATACTCCAGGCATAAAAAAGAATGAAATCATGTCATTTGTAGCAACATGGGTGGAACTGGAGGTCATTATCTTTAGTGAAATTATTCAGGCACACAAATAAAAATATTTTGTTATATAAATTTATCTCTAAGTCCTCTTTTGTCTACAACTCACAAT
>NW_012151452.1:645433-645997 GCF_000956105.1 Propithecus coquereli
AAAATGAAAGAAATTACAAAAGCACATTTCTATTTTAAGGTCATTCATTAGTGTTATAGTTGTCAAATATTTTACTTGGACATACATTGTTGAACGCAAAATATTATTGCTTTAAACAGTTAATTGTCTATTGAAGAAATTAAGAGAAAGAAAAAATTAAAAGCAAAGATCTTTTTATAGTTATCTAAGTGTTTACCATGTTCAGTATTTTTAATTCCTTTCAGTATCTAGATCTGAGTTTGCACTTGGTATCATTTTTCTTCAGCTCCATGAACTTTCTTCTAGTGTACATCGTCCACGATTGGATTATCTCATTTTTGCATATCTGAAAACGTCTGCATTTCACCCTCATTTTGAAGGATGTTTATGCTGTCCATAGAATTCTGGGTAGACATTTTTTTTTTCAGCATTCTAAACATGTTACCTGGATGTCTTATGGATTGCGTTGATTCTCAAGAAAAACGTTAGCCATTGTATTTAGAGTTGTTTCCATATTATATGATTCCTCCGGTTGCTTTAAAAATTTCCTTTTATCTTTCATTTGTAATGGTGGAACTACTGTAT
>NW_012151452.1:647211-648067 GCF_000956105.1 Propithecus coquereli
TTTTCTATATGTTTTTAGTTGTCCGATTAATTTCTTTCTATTTTTAGTAGAGACGGGGTCTCGGTCTTGCTCAGGCTGGTTTCGAACTCCTGAACTCAAACAATCCGCTCGCCTCGGTCTCCCAAAGAACTAGGATTACAGGCGTGAGGCACCGCACCCAGCCACTGCTCATGTCTTTAATGCATTTTCTGAATGCTCTTATTTTATTTGTTTTTTTATACTTAAGCTTAGATATTTTCTGTTGATATATATTCCAGTTGTCTAATCTACTTGTAAACATATCCAGTGATTTCTTAATTTTATACATTGTGTTTTCTCATTATGTAATATTCATTTTCTTTTTATTTTCTTCAATATTTTTGTTAGAGTATAATTTATGGACAGTGAAACGCACAGATCTTAATACACAGTTCAGTTATATTAGCGTTTTGAAAAATCCACACATCCCTGTTAACCATACCCGGTTGTGTAAAATAATGTCATCTCCTCAGAAATGTCCTTTATGCCCTTTCGTATGCATTTTGTTCATGTGAGTTAAGGTCTGTAAAATTTTATTTATTAAATTTTGTAGATGTATTTCCCTTGTGAAATCCTTCATCTTTTCTTCTATGTTGTCCATATTTTCCTTTATTTCCTTTAACATATTGTTTTAAAGTCGTTGGTGCTACTTCCTGCATCAACATGACTGTTTAAATTGTTTGCTTATTTCTCTTTGTGTCATCTTATTTCTTGTCACATCCGCTAATTTTTAATTGACTGCTAGATGTATATAAAAAAAAATTGCAAATGTTAGGCCCATTTGTTTTAGAGTCCCATTTAAGGCCTGTGTTTATTTATTTATTTTCAGTTTGATGAT
>NW_012151452.1:648117-649595 GCF_000956105.1 Propithecus coquereli
GAGTTAAGGTCTGTAAAATTTTATTTATTAAATTTTGTAGATGTATTTCCCTTGTGAAATCCTTCATCTTTTCTTCTATATTGTCCATATTTTCCTTTATTTCCTTTAACATATTGTTATTAAAGTCGTTGGTGCTACTTCCTGCATCAACATGGCTGTTTAAATTGTTTGCTTATTTCTCTTTGTGTCATCTTATTTCTTGTCACATCCGCTAATTTTTAATTGACTGCCAGATGTATATAAGAAAAAATTGCAAATGTTAGGCCCATTTGTTTTAGAGTCCCATTTAAGGCCTGTGTTTATTTATTTATTTTCAGTTTGATGATCTGTCCAGTTCTGTCAGTGGGGTGTTGAAGTCCCTGGCAATTAAAATACTGCTGTTTCTCCCTTTGCTTAGATCTAGTAGGGTTTTCTTTATGAATGTGGGTGCTCCTGTGTTAGATGTATAAATATTTAGGATTGTTATGTCTTCTTGTTGAATTTCTCCCTTTACCATTATATGATGACCATCTTTGCCTTTCTTTACTATTGTTGAGTTAAAGAAATTTTATCTGATATGAGAACAGCTACACCAGCTCTCTTTCTGTATCTATTTATGTGGAATATTTTTTTCCACCCTTTCACATTGAACCTGTTTGCATCCTTATGGTTTAGATGTAGCTCCGTGAGAAAGCAGATAGTTGGGTTATGTTTTTTCATCCATTCAGCTAGCCTATGTCTTTTGAGTGGTGCATTCAGACCATTAACGTTAAAAGATGAGTTAGGTAAAATTGTGCTTAAAAATTACTGTTTGCTGAAACCGGAAAGGAAGGGTTAAAATTTATAATGTTCACAGTGATAGAAAATAAAGGCAGCTATTTTAATTAAAATTAGAAATGAGGCAAACATGCCTATTATCATCATCATTATTATTCTTTAGGCTTCTTTTGGAGAGTTTTGCCTTCCTAACAGGGAAAACCAAATTCAAAATTGTCTCTAATTATGGGAAAAAATAAAACACTTAACTATTTTATTAATAATATTTTCTTTAGTAAGAATCAACAAAAAAGATATTAGAGATGATAATATAAGATCAGCATAAATAAACATAATTTTTAAACATACAGAAACATACAGATTAATAACTTTTCAATATACCAGAAAAAAAAAACACTATTAATTAGTGGAAATGCAAAATGTTATAGAAAGAAAAAAAATCCATCAAACACTCAGAAATAAACTTTACAAGAAATTTACATTAACCACATAATAAGTATTATGTAATTTTTAAAGTTTGGTACAGGGAAGATACATAAATGGAGAGACCTGCCATATTAGTAAATAAACTGCAAGAAGTAAGTATTGTGAAAAAAAATCAGTTTGTAATTGATTACTCTCCATGGTGAATTCAATTTAAAGATTTGTTGTGTAAGTTGACAAATTGATTTAAAGTTCATCTGTAGAGATTTATTAAGAATATCTGATAAGTTATAAAAAAA
>NW_012151452.1:650495-651417 GCF_000956105.1 Propithecus coquereli
TCTTGAATGCTTTTCTGCATCTACTGAGATGGTTAAGTGTTTTTTTCCTTATTTTAGTCTATTAACATGGTATGAAACATGGTGAAAAACATTGAATGTTTTTCATATGTTGAATCGACTTTGCACCTAGGATAAATCCCCCAAGTTTATATTGTTTAATCCTTTTAATATACTGCTGGGTTCAGTTTGATATTATTTTTGCTAAGGATTTTTACATCTATATTAATAAGTGATATTCATCTGTACTTGTTTTCTTTGAATCTATCTTACAGTTTATTTGTGATTCTGTTATTACTCAGGAGTGTGTTATAAGCTTAATAACTTAATGGCTGCAACAATTGCATGAATATACTATATGCTATCTATAAAAGATTTGTTTCATTTTCAATAACGCAAATAGGTTGCCAATAGAATGATGGAAAAAGATGCTCTATGCCACAGTAACTAAAAGAGAGCTGATGTGGCCATAATGAAACGAAAGAGACTCTAAGACAAAAATTGTTATGAGAAATAAAGAAGGATATTATAAAAGGATAACACAGTGAATCAATCAAGAATATATAACAACTACAAACATATGAGCATCTAACAACAAAGCCCCAAATACATCAAACAAAAATGACAAATTTGAGGAGAGAAATAGAAAGTTCAACAATAACAGTTGAAAAAGTAATACTCCATTTTCAATAGTAGATAGAACAAACTAGATAGAATATCAGTAAAAAAGAAGGCTTGAATAACACTATAAACCAATTAGAACTAACAGGTAGCTATAGAAAAATTTACTCAGTAATAGCAAAATACACATTTTTCTCAAGTACACATGGAACTCTCTCCAGAATAGACCACATGTTATATTACAAAACTTATCTCAATAAATTTAAAAATATTGAAACTATAGAAAGTATGTACTCTGATCACA
>NW_012151452.1:658663-659913 GCF_000956105.1 Propithecus coquereli
GATAGCATGCATGTTATGAGAGGAGTCAATATTATAATTATAAATAAGCAAAAACGAATGGGAAAGGATTCATGGAGTTTTAAATTTTATTAAGAGCCTGGACAGAAATCTCATTAGGACAGCAGAGGGGACTGTATTTTGTGTGTGAGTGCTGGGCCTCAATGTGCCATTAAGCGATCACAGTCTCCTTGAAATGCAAAGGCTTTTCAGAATTATTAAGCAATTGTTAAACGATTTTGGAAATATACTGCCTATGGGTGTTTAATGAGTCAAATTTAGTTTAAAAACAGTCTTGGTGTAAATAATTTCACAATAAATGAAATTACAATTAACTATGTTCATAATAAATATTAGATAACATATTTAAGCTCTAATGTTTTAAAGATAGGAATTACAAGCATTGAAATGTAACCATTATTGCATTATTCCCAATATAACGTATAAATTACCAATGAGATAGAACTAATCCAAGTTTTTCCTATGATATTCATCTCCCAAGAATGAGTTAGGCATACAGAATGAAGAGTTGGTGAAATGAAATTGGTATTTTATAAATACAGTAAAAATAGCACCAATTAAATTCAATTTGGTCTAAGATGACTGATCACTTGTGAAATAATACAAATTATATTAGTGAAGTGTGTAACACAATTTTAATGTTGGTGATGAAATGCTAGTTTAACAGGTATATCAAATATTCAAATTCCTATGTACCTAGAAATCTCAGAAGAGAACAATGCATGAATCTAAGAAGTTAATATGATTTCTTATGTAAGGATCACATGGGTTGTGTTTGATGAAACACACTAAAATGTATGCATTTCCCCAAGGTGCATTAGTTTGGCTCAAGACGTGGCAAAATTGAGGGTTTATTGTCAGAAATAACTTAAAACATGTAAAAATATATTGAAGGTTTCTTTCATGTGTGTGAGATCCATAATATATTAGATATGTTTCTGTATATATGTGTATATTAAAAGAGACAGATACATGCATGTGAATGTGACAGAAGTAATATTCATATGTTTCAATTTTTAAAATTTTACCCAAATTCATTTAGTATGCTTTTAAATGCCATAATGTTAAATGTCAATCTCTAATTTATCTTGTTTACTGGTTTCTTTGAGTTTTATATATTAATTTAATTTGGAAGTAAACAAAAATCCTCAAGTGCATAAACTCATTTTTCTATTTATATTCTTCTATATACCTTGAAATATGGACTAATATAATTAAGGCAATTAAGCTCT
>NW_012151452.1:659963-661174 GCF_000956105.1 Propithecus coquereli
AAAAACATGGAAAAATTGAGAAATTGTCACAGAGACAAGGAAAATAAAGACTCATGACTAAATATATGTGGTATCCTAGATTAGATTGTCAGAAATAGTCATTAATAGAAAAACTGGAAATATATGAATAAAGACTGTAGTTTATTCAATAGTATTGTATCAGTTTAGTGTAATACCTGTGTTGATTCTTCAGCTTTGGAAAATATACTATGGTTAAATATAATGTTAAGATTAGAGAAAAATGGATGAAAGGTATACATGAAGTGTCTGTTCTACCTCTGCGGTTTTTCTTAAATCTAAATTTGTTTTCAAAGTAACAAGTGTGAAAATATTGAAATCAGGAGTGGTAGAAAAGCAGTGCTGGGAGTTGTAATATTAAATAGGGAAGTTACAGAAGTACTTAATCGTGAAGGTGACATTTGCACAAAGACCTGTTTGAGGTAAGGGAATAAGTCATCTGTATATCTGGGAGAAGATAAATATCAGAATAGCAAGGAGATCTGTGTGTCTGGAGTGAAGTGAGAAGGAGGAGATCAATATTAAATTGTATTCACAGATAATAGAGGATGAGTGATGGGGAGTGGGCAGCATTAAATATTGTAGTCCATGGTCATTTCTTTGGCTTTTATGTTGAGAAAGATAGGAAGACATGGGAGGACTTTAAGCAGAAGAATATTATGACCAAAACAAGGAAAGATGGGTCAAAGATTTACAAACGACTATGGTATTTCACTACCTAAGTCTCATAAATACTCAATTGTTTGTGTCTACTTTAACTATTCTATTTTCATCCTAATTACTCATTTACTTAACCAGAGTTGATTTGCAAAATGAGACAAGGAAACTTTTGCATGCCTGGGCTCTTCTGAAAGGACTAGTTTCAGACACCACACAGTCAACTATGAGCTAGTCCTTATACCAGATATACCAACAGACCCATTCTCAAAAAGGCTGAATGCTGGACAGCTCCACTAAGCTGTGTGTGACTCAGGATGGTGATTGCTGTGTGTTGAGAAAGAATAAGTAGATCAGAAGAAATATTTTAACAGCATATTGACACACACAAATGAAAATACTACAGTTTTTAAATAACTGCACATGGATTCTTAATTTTGTATATGCCTTGTTAGAGATGCATTTACAATTCCAGATGCTACATAAAACAATTACTGTGGATCTGTTAACATAAAGCTGAATTTTAAAATTATTTT
>NW_012151452.1:672048-672608 GCF_000956105.1 Propithecus coquereli
TAAACATGCATGCACAAATCTTTGTTAAATCCCTGCTTTCAACTCTTTTAGGTACATACCCAGAAGTGGAATTGATGGGTCATATGGTAATTCTATCTTTAATTTTTTCAAGAATCTCTATAATGTTGCTCCACTTTACATTCCTACCAGCAATGGCCAAAGTGTTCCATTTTTTTCTACATCCTCCTCAACACTTGTTATTTGCTCTTTGTAAAAATTCATTATAGCCATCCTAATGAGTGTAAAGTGGTCTCCAACACTTTCTGACACAAATTTGGGTGATTTCAATATCCACTTAAATGCTCTTTTAAAATAAGTATCTTTAATTTCATTCCATAGATGTTGTTTACCCTCTTTATTTTCATGCTCCCGGTCAGTATCAATTACTACAACCTCTACACAACTTTAACCTAAACATGCCCATCTGATATCTGCTACCTTTGCAGTTCACTCCTAGAATTCCAATCGCTACAATCCTATGACCCTACTGGACCTATAATCTATTTATCCTATCACCATTCCCTGTCTTTAATCACCCACATAGCCTCACTCCTCTCTTT
>NW_012151452.1:675198-676031 GCF_000956105.1 Propithecus coquereli
AAGTGTGATCCATACTCAGAAATAAAAATGACAGTGCAAATAGTCTCTGAGTGTTGCCCAGATTTTAGCAAAGACTCGAAAGAAGTTATTATAATACATTTAATAATCTAAAGGAAACTGTGTAAAAGAGAACATGCTGATGTTGACTCAGTGCAGAGATTTTCAATGAAGTAATTGAAAGTATAAAAACAGAAAAAAAATAGCAATCTTGTATTTGAAAAATACAACTGAAGTAAAAAATGCATGTCTTACTAAACGGCAGATGTGAGGCATAGAAGATGGAACCAATTTACTTGAAAATAAATCATTAGAAATGATCTAAATGGTCAGGAGAAAATAATGAAGAAAAATGAAAGCATCATAGGTCAGTGAGACTATCAACGTACACATATTAGGAGTCTAATGAGAAGAGAGAGAAGTAGGAAAAGAACTATTTGAAGAAGTAATGGCTGACAACATTTTTAATTTCATACAAATATTAATCTACAGATGCAAAAAGTATGACAAACTCAATAAAGGATAAACCTAAAGAGATCCACACATAGGTACAACGTACTCAAACTATTCCAAAAAAAAAAAAGGAGAGAGAAAATCCTGAAAGCTGAAAAAGGAAAATTATTTATCACATCCAGGGAAACAATACATTTAATAGCTGATTATTTTTCAACACAAATGAAGGCCTGAGGACAGTAGAACAACATATTCAAAGTGTTGAAAAAAAATGTCACCCTAGAATTCTATGCCCAGCAAAACTACCCTTCAAAAATGAAAGTAAAATAAAGACATTCTCAGTTACACACAAAACAACTTTTCAAAAGTACTAAAATAAATCA
>NW_012151452.1:679217-680743 GCF_000956105.1 Propithecus coquereli
AATTTACTGCTTTGAATAAAACTATCTTGATGATAAAATTGGACTTTTAAAATAAATCATTATATTAGCAATATAGAATTGTTAAAATAGCCATAAACTAAGAAACCACTTGACTTAGAATCTATTAGGTCATTAAATATGAACTGTCTGATATTGAATCAAAAGTGCAGGTTATTATATCTCAAACAAGAAGCAGTACAACTAATAAAAGTATGCACCTAAACTATCCATGAAGTTTTGCCATCTTAATAGTAACTTGTTTATGCGAATAGCGAAGAAGCTCCGGGAGCCAATGGTGATAAAATCGTGAGAAGTGTTTTCCACATCTTTTTGAGAATTGAACATTTTTTCCTTGCAATAAGTGGTCCAAAGCCTGGAGGAAGGGGTAGTCAGTTGGTGGAAGGTCTGGTGAGTATAGTGGATGACAGAGAGTTTCCAAGTCCAGCCTCTGTAGTCTGAGCAGCATTGTTTGTGCAACATGTGGTCCAGTGTTGTCTTGCAAGAGGATTGGCTGGTCTCTATTGACCAATCGGCTGCTTAATCGCAAGCATCCTCGTCAATTCGTCCAGTTGGTTGCAGCAGACATCTGCTGTAATGGATCGACCAGGTTTCATGAAGCTGTAGTGGATAATACCAACGCTGGACCACCAAACAGACACCATTAGTTTTTTTGGATGAATATTCAGTTTTGGACTGTGTTTTGACACTTCATCTTTATCCAACCATTGTACTGAAAGCTTACGATTAACAAAAAGAATCCATTTTTCATGACATGTAACAATACTGTGAAGAAATGGTTCTCCTTTATGTCGTGACAGCAAAGAAAGGCAAGCTTCGAGACGACTTTTCTGCTAACACTCGTATAGGTCATGTGGAACCCATCTATCCAGCTTCTCTACCTTGACATTTTATTTCAAATGGTCCAGTATTGTTGGAATAGTAACGGCAAACCTTGCTGCATGCATAGTTTGAGATGGATTCGCTTCCACTATAGCTTTCCTCTCATCATTATCCGTCTTGGTCTCAGGTTGCCCACACGGCTAATTTTCAAGATTAAAATCACCAGAATGGAAATTCTCAAACCATCAGTATACTGTGCATTCATTAGCCACATCCTTCCCAAACACTTATTGATATTTTGAGCTGTCTGCGCTGCATTGATTCCATGACGGAACTCATATTCGAAAATAACACAAATTTTTGACTTATCCATGGTTTCCAAAAAATTGTTCTAAAAAATTTGAAAGATAATCAAAAGCCAAAATGTGGTTTGGAAGAGTGAGGATGTACCTTCACAATAAAAATAAAACAGAAAGTGTCAAAGTGAAACGTCAGAGATATAAACCATTAAACTTAGTACTTAAAAGAAATCAGACATTTCATACTTAATAACTTAAATGATTTTGGTTCTTCTCTTATTTGTGTGACTTTGGACAAGTTAATAAATTATCCTGGGGATCAACTTTCTTATCTTTAAAATAGTATGATAATTTATAAGGCCTCTTTCACGTCTAACATGCATAGTT
>NW_012151453.1:0-399 GCF_000956105.1 Propithecus coquereli
AAGAATACTCAAATTGTAGGTAATGACACAAAAGACTGTAAATATAAAAAGTAGCAATTAAAAACTGATTTTATCAAATTTTTGTCATTAATCTAAACAAAGCTTTTAAAATAGAGGCAAATATTAGAATATATAATGTAATTGAAGGCTGAATTGGAAGATCACATTCACAATATTTAATTTTTTGGGTGTTGTGTCCTTCAAAGTTGGATGATCATTAGATTGAAGTAGGATAAATTCAAACATGATACTTTGGGACCATTTAACATATTTAGTAACATATTTAGTACCTCTGTTCTAACAGGTAAAATGCTTTTGGTGATAGAGACCATGTTTTTTATGTTTTCCTTTTTTCTCTCAAACAGTGTTTTAAAAAAGCTATCCTGGGTTTGTCTGTCT
>NW_012151453.1:11919-12458 GCF_000956105.1 Propithecus coquereli
ATATACCACAGTTCATTCATCCATTCACCTATTGATGGACGTTTGGATTGTTTGCAGTTTGAGGCTGTTACAAATAATGCTGACTGGTACATGAATGTTCATTTGTATGGAGATTGTTTTCATTTCTCTTGGGTAAATACCAAGGAAAGGAATGGCATAGTCATATGATTTGTGTATGTTTAACTTTTTAGAAGACTGCCAAATTGTTTTCCAAAGAATGTATTTTATTTTACATTCCTACCAGCAGTATAGTAGAGCTCCCATCCTTTTCTCAATTCTTCGTTTGCTGAATTTTTATCACAAACAGGTGTCAGATTTTGTCACATGCTTTTTTTACATCAATTGAGATAATAAGGTTTTCATTTTTTAGTCTGTTAATATAGTAAATTACATTGATTGGGATTGATTTATAATTTAAAACCTTACCTTCAGTAAAATACCACTTGATCATGGTATTTTGTCTTTACTATATATTTTTGGATTTGATTTACTAAAATGCTGTTAATTTTTACTTCTATGTTTATGAGGGATAACATTCT
>NW_012151453.1:15824-16160 GCF_000956105.1 Propithecus coquereli
AGAGTGAATTCCAAAGCTATGAGATTAAGGATATGGAAACAAGTTTCAGTATAGTATAATAAAATATAGTGAAGAGAGGCGATGTAAATTTCTTCTTTATCTTTATCTCTTTTCTCGTATGTCTTAACCCTTCAAAGATCCATTCAAATAATTTTTTCATGTCATGTGTGTATTTTCTGTCCTTACAGTGCTTTAAGTAATTTTGTAGTGTACCATTGATCATAAGTTATAACAAGTTGTGTTAAAAGAACTTTAAGGAGGAAGCAGGACCTGTTGCCTCCTTTTGAATTTTTTGCCTAGTGTATTTGTTTCTAGAAACACATCTTCTCAGTAGAT
>NW_012151453.1:17845-18137 GCF_000956105.1 Propithecus coquereli
ATACTGTTATCCTAATACTCTATTATACTCTCATTCTAACAACATTCACGAAAATTTTAAAAAAGGAAATCACCAAAGTTTTTTCACAGCCTCTTTGTCCCTATCCCACCATGACGCATATTTGTTAGTTATAATACTCAAAATAATTCTAAAAATCATGATGATCCATTTCACTTAGAGAGTCGAACCATACTTTTAGAGTGAATTCCAAAGCTATGAGATTAAGGATATGGAAACAAGTTTCAGTATAGTATAATAAAATATAGTGAAGAGAGGCGATGTAAATTTCTTC
>NW_012151454.1:0-317 GCF_000956105.1 Propithecus coquereli
CGCTTCTTATTAACAGTTTCCAGTGTCCATTACACCATATTATGACCATATGTATCCCTCGTTTAGCTCCCACTGATTAGTGAGAACATGTATTATTTGTTTTTCCATTCCCGAGACACTTCACTTAGGATAATGGTCTCCAGTTCTGTCCAAGTTGCTACAAAAGACATTACTTCATTCTTTTTATGTCTAAATAGTACCCCATGCTGTGTGTGTGTGGATGTGTGTGTGTATCTCACATTTTCTTTATCCATTCATTAATCGATAGGCACTTAGGTTGATTCCATATCTTTGCTATTGTGAATTATGCTGAGATA
>NW_012151454.1:1750-2499 GCF_000956105.1 Propithecus coquereli
AATATATTTTTTGTAGCTGGAAGGAATTTTCTCCCCAGCTAAGGTTTTAGTTAGGGTGACTGCGCAATTTGGACAATTATTGTTCAAAATGAGACACATTTGTAAATTAAAGTGGGAGGAATTACTAAATACACTGGGACAATAAGTGTGAACAAGGATTATCCAGGGCATACCAGGATGTATGTATGTAATCAGTGAAGGTTTAGTGGAATATAAAGAAGTCCTTCGCAGTTACTTCTATGCAGGCCTAAGCATTTGCTGTCATCCCAAAGAAAGCATGGCTTTCAGTAATACTCCTACTGACTATGGGGCCAATCAACCCAGTATCATGACATGAAGGTTCAGGGCCAGAGGTCATAATGCACTGTGACAAGTCCAATTGTATGTTGCTATATGGGAAGTGTGTGGCTCCTGGAAGAAAACAACACATAAAATATGTGGAGAGAGAAGCTCTTCTATAGATGTTTCCAATCATCATGTCATATAATAATATTGATACATGGAAATTTTGGTTCTTATCCAAGCTTAGTCAAAATAGAAGACTTTTTCTCTGAGGGATACACTCAGTGCATAAAATTATAAGTGAACCATATGGGAACAATGCAAAATAAAATTTATCAGGACTTCTGTGTTGTGAGGGCACAAATCTACAGCAAAACTACAAGGAGTCCATTTATTATAAAGTTGCATATTTTATGTATCCCAATAGTGAATTATAAATGAGAAATTTCATGTCAAATAACAGAATG
>NW_012151454.1:3445-3828 GCF_000956105.1 Propithecus coquereli
TTTGCCTCTCTTTAGTTCAGAAGGTCTGTGAAACAATAGTATACATTTTGTTAATTCACTAACTTTATCTCCTATTGCCTCTGGAAGGTAGAGACAGAGTGAGGAGTTGTGCCATGGCATACTTGAATTTTCTGGTTTTTCCATGGCTCTTACTTTTCAGAGTTTATGGCCTGTTGACTGAAGATGTATACTTTCTCCTTTTAGTTTTATTGAGGCTTGTAGTGTTTTTATTCCTGGATTTTATCTATATGTTCTTCTTATTCTTTCATTAACTTTTAACTAAAGAAAATTGTGACATTTATCATTAGTCTTCAACCTTTCTTTGGAAATATGAGAAGTTTTTAAGAAAATAAAGCATATAGAAGTCAACACGGATTATGGTT
>NW_012151454.1:5578-5935 GCF_000956105.1 Propithecus coquereli
TTTGTTTCAAAACCAGACATACAAATAAAACTGCTATGGATAATTATATTCAACATAATTTAAGGCTCAGACAAATGTCTAATTCAGAGAGCTTTTGACCAAAAAATCAGAAGAATAATTACTCCTTTATTTTGTTAACCTTATGGGATTTTATGAGTATAACTATAAATTATAGCACCTGCATCCATATATTATAACTTGTCTATAACTTATGTAAGTTGAGATCTCCCATAACTGTTATAGAAAAAATAAAAACAAATAGTTTTTACTCTTGGTAAATATGTTTCTGAGTGTTCCAATATTAATTCACCATTTAATCCCCACAACAATTGTCCCACATCAACATACATGTGCACA
>NW_012151455.1:0-286 GCF_000956105.1 Propithecus coquereli
TCTTCTATTTACTCTTCAAACAACTCTAAAAGGTAAGTGTTATTATCTCCCATTTTACAAATAATGAAACTGAGGATATTAGGGGCTTACGTAGACTCATCCTGTTTGTAAATATTATCTCAATTCATCATCCGCCCACCAGTATCTCTAGTAGGACAAAACTGCACCCTCCTTGAAATCCTGCATCAGTTATTCCTTCTTGTGGTTATCAAGAAACAAAATACAACAAACCCTACCTCACTCCCACCCTCTGCCCAGTGATTTCCTAGAATTTGTGACACTGAGT
>NW_012151455.1:3483-4059 GCF_000956105.1 Propithecus coquereli
AATGGTTTACTAGCTTTCTTGTCAAAAATTTTTCCTTGGATGTTGAAAGTGTGTGCTTCTGTGAAGGTTCTAATCTCTTCATTTTAGAATCCAGTCTGCCCCTGGATGAAATGAAGACAATTGAGACCAATGGATGAGTTGGAGAGGAAGAGTCATAGGAGGTCCTGTCTCCAGTAGCATTCACAAATATTTTCTAATTCCACACTGGCCAACCACCACCCTGTCCCTCCATGATCTAGGAAAAAGTTTTAAAGATTGACTTTAATCTAAGCTAATATTTTATCTTCCTACTTGCCATGTAGCAGCTCAAAGGATACTCAGCACTCATCAGAACAGGCCTAAGCCCTTACAGCCAGTACTGGGCTCTATGGCAAGGCCAAGTTGGCAGAACATTCAGGATATCAACAAGGGGGCCCAAAGAGAGTGTTCTGTGCCTTCCTTTACTACCTAATTATTTCCTGTGAGGCATATTTTCCCAGAAAGACACCAAGTTCCTTAAAGATTAGGATGAAGTTTCACGATTTTACATAACCTAATAATGTTGATTACATAGTCAACATCCAATTACCACTTGCT
>NW_012151455.1:6097-6412 GCF_000956105.1 Propithecus coquereli
GAAGAAATAAGATCTTTATAATAACATTAAAATGGCTCCTTTATTTGTTCAATATGTTGTACAATATGTTGGATTTGCTGAACTTCCTGCCATTGCTTGTTAAGTGGGAAAACTTGGGGTCTTTAAGGCTTTAGGACCTTAAACTAATGAGTCCAATGTCAGCCAACCAGAATCACACAGTATAGAGAATCTGGAAGACACTGTGGACAATCTGGTCCAAGATCCACACCAGTCAAAGAGAAAATACAGCCCAAAGAGCTGAAGCACTTTGTTAATATCTGGAGTATGTTCATAGCAGTCCAAAGGTTAGTCCCC
>NW_012151455.1:6462-7237 GCF_000956105.1 Propithecus coquereli
CACATGTGCAGTGATTTTCCATAAACATTGATGACTACGGGTCAGATGAGAAATTTGCATATCCATGTGTTCTGCCAAGATATGTCCTGTCCCTAAGGGTGCAGACTCATTGAAGGATGAAACATAGAAGGAGATCACTGGGATTCCTATTGGCAACATATCTTTTCGATATCTAGGGACATGTGTCTTGATGTAGTCCTCAATATATAGGTGAACTTGGCGAATCAATGGCTATTTTTCAACTGGCTTGCAGGAGACAGCCCGACCCAAAAGTGTAATTCAAAGCACAGGAAGTCAATAGCTCTGATGTTGCCATTGCTTGTTAAGTGGAAAAACTTGGGGTCTTTAAGGCTTTAGGACCTCAAACTAATGAGTCCAATGTCAGCCAACCAGAATCACACGGTATAGAGAATCTGGAAGACACTGTGGACAATCTGGTCCAGGATCCACACCAGTCAAAGAGAAAATACAGCCCAAAGAGCTGAAGCACTTTGTTAATATCTGGAGTATGTTCATAGCAGTCCAAAGGTTAGTCCCCGATTATTACCTAATGACCCCTCTATGACATCACAAAGAGGAGAGTGCAGAATTTTCTAAATGACTAAACTTTACTCATTTAGTAGAGTGGATCTTAACCTTTTATAGGTCAAAGTACCTTTAGAGAATCTGATAAAAATCTATCCACTTTCTCAGAAAAAGGCACACACATTTCATACAATATCGGGGCCTATGGATCCTTTAAAACCATCTGTGATTTCACAAACACTGCCAGGGT
>NW_012151456.1:0-499 GCF_000956105.1 Propithecus coquereli
TCTTATTTAAGACACTAAGACTTGGCGGGGGGGCAAGGGCAACATATGTAACCTAAACATCTGTACCCCCATAATATGTTGAAATAAAAAAAAAAAGACAGTAAAACATAACCATATCTTTCTCTTTCTCTCACCTCTGGCTAGAAGCTAAGAACTTCCTGGTCCCAGGTGATAGTGGAGACACAAAACAGAAGGAGAGAACCTCCATGGAAGATTGCCTGTTGAACACATGATTAGACTCAATGTAAGTGAGAAATAAACTTCTATGAGTGCATTGAGATTATCTTTTACCGAAGCTGGTACCAGAGTGGCATGCTGTTATAACACAAAAAGTCAAAATATGCATTATTGGCGTGGTGGTCAGGTGGAAGGAAACAAAGAAGAGATATAACTACCTAGAAGAGTGAAGAGCTCTGCTGTGTCATGCTAAAAATATTTGGTGAACATATTACCTGTAACAACTCGGAAGACATACATGTATATTTATATGGCTAGGACT
>NW_012151456.1:11469-13224 GCF_000956105.1 Propithecus coquereli
TAAGACCCTTTTGGGGAACTAATAATAAAAGAAAGTCTTAAAGAAATTCTAAGTTTCTGGATATCTACCAATAATGAATTTTCAAGTATTTACTGAGCACTTATTTAATGGGCTTAATGTTATACTCAATTCTGTTTCCCAGTCTGATGAAGGGAAGATATAAAAACACAGAATAAGCAATAGAGAGTATAATAGTAAAGATTCTGTCCCCTTATTCTAGTACAGAATGGCTTTCTGTCTTTCCTGGGACTCTGATTAGTGCTCACTGAATTGTTCAAATAATTCATCAACTTTGCATGCGACGTGTTTCTGCCATAGAACAATACCTGGCAGAAGACTGTTTTCACTGGGTCATGTTTATGATTTGGGATTTACAAAAGAGCTGGGAGATCTAGATGAGACAGAAAGCTTGTCTTGCTTCTGTGACTTCTCCAGAACAGCTGCCCACTCAGAGTGGCAACAAACAACCGTAGAGCTCATGGAGCTGGGGCGAACCATGTGGTTGTGATCCAAAGGGATGACAGATCTTTCTCACCTTACGAACAAGTATAAAACCACGTGACCTGGGGTTTGGGGGGAAAAGTTACTCAAGGGCCTGGTTTTATGTACAGGTGTGTGTGCAAGTGCATGGTGTATAGGCCATTAATGACACCACTTTGCCCTGCCCATGGCTTGAATGAATCACTGCCCAGGATACCTGGCTGTCTCCATCAGTTTTAGTGCTGTTTTCAGGAGCTGCTATTCCTGCCTATATTTGCTTTTTGAGGTGCTGAATCTTTAAGGAGGTTGGAATAGATCCTGTGCTCCTCATTAGCCAAGTTAAAAAGTCTAGTGCCTTGTTACTGAAAGTGTGATCCATTGACCAGCAACATTGGCATTACCTCGGAACTTGTTACAAATGCAAAACCTCAGGCCCCAACCCAGACCGAAGGAATCAGAATCTGCATTTTAATAAGATTCCCAGGTGATTCTTATGCACATTCAAGTTTGAGAAGCACTGGTCTAGTAGACTTTCTCCATGGTTACTCTTATTGTCGTTGTCATCATCATCAGCATCATCACCGTTACATGTGCAAAGTGGCCAGTCACAGAGAGTGTGGTTAGATAAAAACAGACGAGCAGCCACAACTCAGACATGGATACTCCTTCCGGTTACCTCTCATCTTTCCCAGCTGGCCCTATGTGAGAGAATCCCTCTGGGAGCTTAAAGGAAGGGTACTTTAATAGAAAGGAAGCGTGAGAAGGGGCCTGAGAGGTTCTGAACCTGCCTCTGTATCTGATGCACCAGGAACTTTTACAAAAACTTTTACTGTTTTACGAAACAGACATTCCTGAGAGAGTCCCACCCTAAATCTTCTGTATCAGAATCTCCTCTGCCAGGCCTTGAGATTGCATAAGGAATTCTTACACAGCCATCCTGGCACCAGCTCATATAATAGCATTTAGTAACAGCAATTTTGGCCAACTTCTTCCATTTGATGCTGGAATTTTCAATTCTATACCTGTGACTCATTGTCACTGACCTCAGATTAAACATTCCTACTATTAGGGGAATTACTAGAAATATAAATAAATATAACTTGTATGCTCATGTGGCCTTCTGAACTCTTACTCTTCTGGCAGGTCCACCATTCTTCTTTTCCCCCTTTTGTGTCCCAGGTGGAATGGTGGAAAGAACTCGAGACAAGGTTCTACTTCATTGCTGTGCCATGGTTTGAATTCATTTTGGGCCAGAAGTGTTATCGTTTCATAGAT
>NW_012151456.1:13274-14786 GCF_000956105.1 Propithecus coquereli
CAAGGAAAACCTACGTGAGGACATAACCAAGAAGAGGGCCCTCACCAAGACTACTTGGCCATGTTGGTGCTCTGGTCTTGGACTTCCAGCCTCCAGAACCAGGAGAGATAAATACTTCTTGTTTAAGCCACCCAGTCTATGGGCATTTGTCACAGTAGTCTGAACTGACTAAGACACCCTCGAACCCCCAACAATTGGTTTTATTGATTATTGTCCTGTTGGGAATTGACATTCCTTTGGCTTGATTGACACCAGACTGGATTTTTATGCTCCTACATAAGCCTTAGCCTCCCCTGATTACCTTATTTAAAGATATCACTGTAGTTACTCTTTACATATCATTCTGTCTTTTCCTCCTTGATATTAATAATCACGCTTATTTTCTCTCTGCCCCACTAGAATGTAAGCTTCATGAAGGAGGGGAATTTATCTGTCTTGTTCACAGCCGTCTCTCCAGTGCCAAGCATAGCTCCTCCACCTAGAATACACCAGAGAAATATTTGTTGAATGAATGAATTAATAAATGATTGCCTCTATTGGAATCTATGCAACTTTCCCCCTATATTTCATGTTAGATATTTAGGTTCAGCTGACACTTTGATGCGTGTCAATTTATATCCCACAATTTATAATCCAAACAAATAAATGATTATCACAAGAACTTGCTAACCAAGGATTTAATTGTTCCTTTTGGGAAGTCTGTATTAGATTTTAAAGTATATATATATAAATAAGGAGAAGTATAGTGCATTAGTAATATACTCTCAGCTACAAACTAATGGAATATTCCACTAAAGGTGGCTTGAACAATTGGTGTTTGTCTTTTCCCCATGACAAGGAGCTAAGAGGTAGCCTATTCCATGGCTGGCTTAATTCTGAATGATGTCAAAACATTTGGGTAAACTTCTGTGTTATCATCACAAAATTGTAGCATCAACTCCAAACCTCATGCCCTCAAATGGCAGGCCCTTAAGCATAAAGGGAGGGGGAGAGCAGAAATTTCTGTTAGGTAAAAATGCTTCCTAGGAATTCCTGAATATTTTACCTCAGAGACTGTTGGCTAACACGTGGCCACATGCCCATCCTTAGAACATTCACTGACAAGAGGGGATGAAATTTCTGTCTGGTTTAATCTGATTTATCCCCTATAATAGGACCGCTGCCTTTCTGGAGATCAAAGGATCTCTACCTACTCTGTCTTGAATGAAACTGAGATTTGCTAGATAGGAAGAGGGGAGGATACCTCTGGGTGGGACATTGGTAATATCTGCTGCATATGATACTTTGAATCTACAGTCTCCCAAGTTTTACCTCTCCCCATTTTTGCTTCTTTTTATTTATTAGTTAAGACCCTTTTGGGGAACTAATAATAAAAGAAAGTCTTAAGAAATTCTAAGTTTCTGGATATCTACGAATCATGAATTTTCAAGTATTTACTGAGCACTTATTTAATGGGCTTAATGTTATACTCAATTCTGTTTCCCAGTCTGATGAAGGGAAGATATAAAAACA
>NW_012151456.1:16481-18080 GCF_000956105.1 Propithecus coquereli
ACAGCCATCCTGGCACCAGCTCATATAATAGCATTTAGTAACAGCAATTTTGGCCAACTTCTTCCATTTGATGCTGGAATTTTCAATTCTATACCTGTGACTCATTGTCACTGACCTCAGATTAAACATTCCTGCTATTAGGGGAATTACTAGAAATATAAATAAATATAACTTGGATGCTCATGTGGCCTTCTGAACTCTTACTCTTCTGGCAGGTCCACCATTCTTCTTTTCCCCCTTTTGTGTCCCAGGTGGAATGGTGGAAAGAACTCGAGACAAGGTTCTACTTCATTGCTGTGCCATGGTTTGAATTCATTTTGGGCCAGAAGTGTTATCGTTTCATAGATAAGGTCTGAGGAGCAAAAATGTGCTGGCGATTGTGGATGAGCTGCTCAACTTTCTGGTTTCCTCAACTGTAGAATAATGGTGTTGAGTTGAAGTTCCTTTTCCTAAAATCCACTGTGGGATACTAAGGAAGGCACAGTTTTATTTTCCCATCTTTAAACCCTACAATTTAATTGGTGTCTAGGTTCAGCACTGACATTACTTTGGTATGAATAACCACATCACATACACTGAAATAGACATCTACTGCCTCTGGGGAGACGCATATACATTAATATTTACTTGTCAAGGACGACATTTAGAATGCATTTTGATTAATGTTCCTGAAAATAAACACATTCCTTATACCATCCTGTGTCCTGTAGCTGGCACTTGTTTTTGGATAGAAAGGAAAGACATTTAATTTTTCAGTCTTGTTTCTTTCTGAGAGATAGTTTTCTTTTAAGAGTTTTTCAGCAGGATCTCTGTTTGTTTAGAAATTTCAAGTAATTCCGTTAGCACTCAGGAAACATCACTGATCATATTAATATTTTAGGAGTCAAACAGGTATTACTTAGGTGTACACAACTAAGAAACCTCCTGTGAGGTGAGAACATATCTTTTCAAGGAGAAACTTAAATCATTAAGAAAGTTCAAAGTCAAAGTCATATGGCCTCCACAGCTTGGCTCATAGAAATGCCAAGTGCAACCTAGAGAGTCTTTGGCTAAAATTAAGTCTGAAATGCAGACTAAACAGGAAGTCACAATAGAATGAGATGCAAGATCATCATTGGGCATCCGTTGCTAATGTACCTCAGCTAATGGAGCCTGGGCTGGGCCACCCACACCGGGCACTACCCACACCGCATGTCTCAGACTTACTATTCACTGCATTATCTTTCCTGTTCCTTGAATCTCACACAGCTTTTTGTTTGGGCTCAGGAGTTTTAGTATTCTACAAAGGAGCCCCAAAATTCTGGTGCCTCAAAGTGAGGTCAGGATCCATAGATACAAATTCTTTCTCACAGCAGAATATTCACAGAACAATATCTCTACGGCTTACAACTGTGCTGTGTTTAAAAAAAAAACAAGAACAAATTTTCCAATAGTATGCTTTCAAATATTTAAATAAACTCAAAACAATCCTTTTTGTTTTTTGAATAGAATTTATTTTATGATGGAACCCCAACATGTACTGCCAAGCTGCTTTTAGTGAGGTAGGCAGGGGTTCTGACCTTTTGTTCATGCCCTCACTTCCTCCTCAAATCATTATCA
>NW_012151457.1:0-228 GCF_000956105.1 Propithecus coquereli
GGAAGTCCAAGATGAAGTCACCAGTAGATTCAATGTCTGGAGAGAGTCTGTTCCTCAGAGGTGGTGGCTTTTGTGTCCTCAGATGATGGAAAGAGCACAGCAACTCCCTGGATAGGGCACTAATCTCATTCATGAGGGTGAAGTTCTTATGACTTGATCTCCTTTCAAAGGCACCACCTCTTAATACCACTACAATGGGAATTACGTCCCAACATGAATTTTGGAGGG
>NW_012151457.1:2677-3393 GCF_000956105.1 Propithecus coquereli
AGTGGCACTTAATTAGCAAATATTCCCTTCCTTTTATTTAGTTATTCCTAAAAGTTGCTGTTGAAAATACCATTGATGATTTTAGCATCTCATTAAAATAGAATTGGGAATAAACTCAAAATACTCAAAAAAATTTAAACATTACAATTTGTTGGAATTTATATAAGTAAAAGAATAATAATATCTTGGGAAGACTTTGTAAAAAATTAAATGATCCATGAATCACCTGCAACATAGTGGCACTTAATTAGCAAATATTCCCTTCCTTTTATTTAGTTATTCCTAAAAGTTGCTGTTGAAAATACCATTGATGATTTTAGCATCTCATTACAATAGAATTGGGAATAAACTCAAAATACTCAAAAAAATTTAAACATTACAATTTGTTGGAATTTATATAAGTAAACGAAAATGCTCTACTTAATAATGTATCGTGGTCTTATTTTGTGATACTAAATTCTTCCATGGGAATTGGATGATTTTGAGGTCAGCAACTCTTCTCACCTGTGTAAACTAGAATTGTTGCAAATTCCACAGAAAGACCTAAATCAGCACTTGTGAGCATGCTGACCAGTGCTGGCATAAGCTGAAACTCAAATGTCCTTCTGCTTCTACAGTGGCTGCAGGCTGGGAGCTCAGTGATTTCTGACATAGAGCGGGTCAAAAAGAGTGTCTCTCTACACTCCAGGAATACCTCAAAACCTACTCCTGACAAG
>NW_012151457.1:6833-7538 GCF_000956105.1 Propithecus coquereli
TAAAAGGAATTGAGTTGAAGTTATGTGCTAAGATCTGTGTTAGGGATTAAGGACAGTAAGGGCCCTCAAGGACCTCAAAATGGGTTCAAATACTACTCCTTTCTGCAGGGGAACAAAGAAGAGGAAATGGCATCGGATTTGAGCCATCAGGAACGTAGATTAGTATCCTGGGAAAACCAGGAAGGGGGCAGAAAGTATGTACTTTGTTTCTTTCCTGAATTCTGCCTACATCAGGACCCCTTCGTATGGAAAACCGTGACCAATCATTCCAGATCTCAATGATATATTTCTCTTTGTGGTTAGAATATTTTTCTGGTTTGTGTTTTTCATTTGATACTTACATATAGAAACTTTTATGGATATCTTAATAATGACATATAGACATTTTTTTCTTTCCAACAACCCTGAAACTTCTTTGGAAAGAGGAAGAATGTATTAAAAATGAGGCTTCTCTTAAAACTATCTGGACATGTCCTTTGGGATTCCAGGTATCAAAAATTATTTGTTGAATGGTTGAACTTAAACTAACTAATGTTTTTTTACTCAACATAAATTCGATGGTCCATCTTTTTAATTACCTCTTTGCAGCCATTCAGAATTTTCTTACTTATTAGTTTTTTTTCTCTGTCACACTGTCCCTAGTTAACCCCCAACTCATATTTATCAGTGAACTAGAATTTAGTGGATCAGTTAGAATTTAATGGG
>NW_012151457.1:7760-8139 GCF_000956105.1 Propithecus coquereli
TTCTTTCTCACTTATTAGATGGTTGATTTAATAAAAGGAATTGAGTTGAAGTTATGTGCTAAGATCTGTGTTAGGGATTAAGGACAGTAAGGGCCTCAAAATGGGTTCAAATACTACTCCTTTCTGCAGGCGGACAAAGAAGAGGAAACGGCATCGGATTTGAGCCATCAGGAACATGGATTAGTGTCCTGGGAAAACCAGGAAGGGGGCAAAAAGTATGTACTTTGTTCCTTTCTCTCCTGAATTCTACCTACATCAGGACCCCTTCCTATGGAAAACTGTGACCAATCATTCCAGATCTCAATGATATATTTCTCTTTGTGCTTAGAATATTTTTCTGGTTTGTGTTTTTCATTTGATACTTACATATAGAAACTTT
>NW_012151458.1:0-898 GCF_000956105.1 Propithecus coquereli
TCGATAAATTAACTATTTCTGTTCATATTTTCTTTCCTCAAATGAGTTAATATCATTTAATAACCTATCCCTAGGAAACACTGAGACTGTCCTCATGACATGTTGAATAGGCAAAGTTAACTCTCTGGGGGTTTCTTATCAGCAGGTCTTTAGACCATCTCACTGCTGCCCTCACATATTACCTGTACAGTGTAGCGAGGCCATGTATTAACATATCAGAACTTGTCCAGAGAAAACATTCTAGAGTGAGTATAGAATTTCAAAGGCAGTTTTCTAATTTCTGATCTTTAGAAAATTTCCATGATCAACAAAATTCTGAATTGATCATCAAGAGTTGAAAAATGAATAAATTAGCAGTTAACAAAAATAGGGCATTTATGTAATGTTCTTTTTCAAAAGCTCTACATTCAGTTCATTATAGCACAGTCTTCCAACTTCTTACCAAAATCAAGTCATTCCAATTGGAACAATTAGGCTAATTTATATTGTCAGTTTCAGAAATTCAAAAATACAATTTTCTCTACTCACATTTAGAAATTAAATTTTGAGGAAATACCTTAGTATTTTAGTATCTTAGTATTAATCTTATTACTTAGTATCTTATTATTGTCTACTAATTCAAAAGTTTAAAAACATGTTCCATTAAATGTATGTATTTGAATTAAAAAAATGTGAAATTGGAGAGGAGAGAGGCCTCAAAAATAAATCAAACCTGCTGACAACTTGATCTTGGACTTCCAGCCTCCAGAACTGTGAGAAAATAAATTTCTGTTGTTTAAGCCAAGAAAAAAAAAAAAAAAAAAAAAAAAAGTGATATTATAACATAGTTCTCAATATTTTGCCCACTATGTAATTAAACAGAATTATAACGAGTTCAATAATTACTGACTAGTACTAC
>NW_012151458.1:2773-3890 GCF_000956105.1 Propithecus coquereli
AAAAAAAAAATTACTGGATTTGTTTTTATTTCCTTTTTAGTCTATAGAAGTAATACTTGCTTATAATAATAATAAAGCCAAACATTACAGAAATAGAGTAACGTAGAAAGAACTGGAGTTTTAATATCTGATAAAATATGGCTAAGAATCAGAGGCAAAGTGATAAATGTCTCGAAAATATTTTCCTTTGGGGGAGGGACAGGGGACTGGGTAACTAAAGAAATACATATTGAATATGCGAAGCAATGAGACTCAAAACTTCAGTCTGAATGTCTCGTGTGCAAAGGGAGTCCCAAATGCCCTAACTTCTTCATCTCCTACTTGAACACTAAACTCCAAATATGTACTCGTCATTATCCTTGATCTTGGTTATTGGAGGGGGATAATTTCTTATAAGCCAGGAAAATATCCAAACACATTTGCTTACTCATAATCTGTGTTTACTATCAAGCTATGATAATAAGCTAACAGACCAAGTTAGAGGCCCTGCATAAATCTGGTAGGGCATTTCTTACCCTTGCAGATCGGTATTTTAGAAGTGAATAGACATGGTAAGGTCTGGTGACGCATCTTCAGAGAAAACACGTAAGACCAGGAATGACGTCTCTGGATTTTCTTTTCTCATAACCAACCTGTCACTGTCATCCTTGTATATATTACTTTTGATATTAACCTAAAGACTAAATTGAACTGCAAATAAATCCTGGTTTTAGTAATATTTCTCTGATGTTTTATTTTAATCATTTTCCTTTTAAATAGTGTACTTGCTGCCTCATTAAGACAATTACATAGTATTTTGGGAAAATCAGCAGCCCTAGATAGAACTCTTTTTAAAGAGAGGTCCTTGTACCTGTGGTCGTTCAGTCTGCACCCGACGAAGGCAGTCTGCACCATAGATCACCGTATTCTCGGGGATGACTTCAAAAGTATTTAAGTTGCAACAAGCCCCAATGATGCAACCACTTGTCAATATCACATTTCTGCCTACATATGCTGCAGTAAAAACATAAAAAGAATTACAACTTAAGACATCACGTGATTGCAATACTGTTTTTCTAAGATGATTTAGGTTTAAAAATGTAAACTGGGCCAGGTGCGGTGGCTCATGTTGGTAATA
>NW_012151458.1:5450-6735 GCF_000956105.1 Propithecus coquereli
AGGTATAAATAAACGATTTCTACGTTTTTTAAAGAAATAAATACCTTATACACTGATTTTATGAGTAATATATTTTCATAATTATTTTAAGAAAGTTAAAACTATCCATCACCCAGTCACTTAAATACTGTTAACAGTCTGATATATCTTTATACAAATATAATTCCTTTTATATAAATGGGAATCAAACTGTATAAACTTTTATAGCTTATGTAGTTCACTTAAATTTGCAAGCATTATTCCATACCATTAAAATCTTTAAAAACTTAAGTGCAGTGGTGTCATCATAGCTCACTGCAACCTCAAACTCCTGGGCTCAAGTGATCCTCCTGCCTCAGCCTCCCGGGTAGCTGGGACTACAGGCACGTGCCACCACACCCAGCTAAGTTTTCTATTTTTTGTGGAGAAAGGGTTTTGCTCTTGCTCAGGCTGGTCCTGAACTCCTGACCTCAAGCGATTCTCCTGCCTCAGCCTCCCAGGGTGCTAGGATTACAAGTGTGAGCCACTGCACCCAGCCCAGGATCACTGTTTCTGTGTCTACTGCCACTCAGCCATTGTTACTTGTCAACGAGTTGCAGTACCAGCAAAAGGAGCAAGAGATTACTTGCAAAATGCTGAGCTAAAGATGTGTGTGAGTGTGTGAATGTGTGTGTGTGTGTGTGTGTGTGTATGTCTGAAAATGGCATACTTACTTTACTCTATTGCATTATTTATTGGAACGGAAGGGATCGTTTTTTTTTTTAGTCCTGGTCACTCAACCAATCATTTTTTTATACATACTGCAAATAAGTCTGTTGGAAGAGCTGGATGACCTAGTTCTAAAAATGTAATTATGACATATATTACAAATATATTTGATAAACTATGACAATTTGACAATATCAATGGGGAGACTTAGGTACTAAAGGACAGCTAGGGATGATTCGTGTCAGATTATTACTATGAAGGATACAACAGCCAACTTCAAACACATTATTGGTGCCAATGATCATAGGTTTGGGTTCTGGATCTTCGCTGTCAGGAGTGATGTTATCTGGGTGACTGCAAAAAGAAGACCTATATCATCAAAAAGTCAGGAACACATTAAGCAATTTTCCTACCATTTTAGAATTTGGGTTAATTCTAATTTACCTACATCAAGCTTAAAATATGGGCCGGGCGCGGTGGCTCACGCCTGTAATCCTAGTACTCTGGGAGGCTGAGGCGGGTGGATCATTTGAGCTCAGGAGTTCGAGACCAGCCTGAGCAAGAGCGAGACCCCGTCTCTACTAAAAATAGAAAGAAA
>NW_012151458.1:6785-7049 GCF_000956105.1 Propithecus coquereli
CTTAAGACATCACGTGATTGCAATACTGTTTTTCTAAGATGATTTAGGTTTAAAAATGTAAACTGGGCCAGGTGCGGTGGCTCATGTTGGTAATACCAGCACTTTGGGAGGCCAAGGTGGGAGGATCGCTTGAGGTCAAGAGTTTGAGACCAGCCTTGGTAACATGGCAAGATCTGTCTTTACAAAAAAAATTTTAAAAATTTAGCCGGGAATGGTGGCACACGCCTATAGCCCTAGCTACTTGGGAGGCTGAGGCAGGAGGAT
>NW_012151459.1:0-1297 GCF_000956105.1 Propithecus coquereli
TAGAAATTCTATTATTCTGTATTTCCTGTCTTAGAGAAAAAGGATTTTAGAATAGTCTACCTAACTCGACTACAAAATAAAAAAGTAGTTCTGCATATGACTGTGAAAGTTACCAATAATGGTGAGTGATAACTCAGAACCTTTGATTAAAATTCAAGTTTTGAATCAAAAAGTATACCCTGTATCAAGGGAGCACAGTTACGTGTTAATGATGTTAAAACATTAATCTTGTCATAAATATGGTAAATAAAAAGCATAGTAAGCTTCAAAATGAAATTAATGATTACGTATTTTATATTGATATGCAATTGAGCTGACATAATTCGTGTTTACATGAAGTTCTTCCAACAGTTTCCTTAAAAATAACATGAGTTTAAAACATACCTACTGATCTGTAACTTGTCTATGTGACCTCTTGTATGTTATTCCAATTTAGCTCAGATGGAGAAGGGTAAGAATGTAATTCGAAGAAAATATGAAATGGAAAATTTTGAAATGCAGAGAGTGGATGCATGCAGAAAATACCACAATATACTATGAACTAAAAATAAAAAAAAAGTGGGGTTAAGTTTTAAGCCAAATGCGTTTACTGACTAGCTGAGTGACCTTGAGAAAGTTACATGTGCTCTGTAAGTGCTATGGTTTGAATGTTTTTGTCCCCTCCAAAACTCATCTTGAAACTACGCCCTGAAGCAACAGTGTTGGGAGGTGGGACCTCATGGGAGGTATTTAGGTCATGAGGGCTCCAACTTCATGAATGGATTAATGACACCATAAAAAGAGCTCATGGGACTGGGTTCATGCTCTCTCACTCTTCTGCCATGTCAGGACACAGAGTTCCTCCTTCTTTTGCTCTTCCTCCTACCACCATGTGAGGACGCAGCAAGAAGGCC
This sequence comes from Propithecus coquereli, assembly GCF_000956105.1. Classification (NCBI taxonomy): domain Eukaryota; kingdom Metazoa; phylum Chordata; class Mammalia; order Primates; family Indriidae; genus Propithecus; species Propithecus coquereli. Next base: position 894 of record NW_012151459.1, read on the forward strand.
CTCACCAGATGCTGGTACTTTGATCTTAGACATCCCAGCATCCTGAACTGTGAGAAAATAAATGTCTGTTCTTTATAAATTACCCAGTCTCAACTATTCTGTTATCATAGCACAAAAGAGACTAAGACAGTAAGACTTAGTTTTCTCATCTGGAAAAAAAAAAAAAGGGTATTACCAGTACCCAGCTCTCAGTGCTTAGGAAAAGGGAAAGTAACAGGTTATGTGAAGTGCAGATTGCCTCTCTTTGATTCCCTGCTTGGGCGCATTTCACCTGTGTGACCCTGGGCAACTACTTCATATTTCTGTGCCTCAAATTTTTCATCTAGAAAATGATAATAATACCAGCACCTACATCATTTGAATGGTGTAAGTATTAAATGTGTTAAGTATTAATATACATCATT
>NW_012151459.1:3302-3718 GCF_000956105.1 Propithecus coquereli
ATCCATTCCCACCCAGCAACTGGCTTATCTAATCACTAGTTCTTTACTTTTCCTAGCTAATTAGTGCCCTGAGCTTGTCAGTTGACAGCAGAAAAATAAAGAAAAAACAAAAACGATCAAAAACAGGGGCCAACATCCCTAATTATCAGGAAAATACAAATCAACCACAATGAGATATGTATCACTTAACTCCGGTGAGAATGGCTTTTATCAAAAAATCCCAAAACAACAAATGTCGGCTCAGATGAGGAGAGATAGGAACACTCATACACTGCTGGTGGGACTGCAAACTAGTACAACCTCTATAGAAAGTAGTATGGAGAACCTCAAAGAACTAAAAATAGAACTACCGTTTGATCCAGCATTCCCACTACTAGGCATCTACCCAAAGGGAAAAAAAAGACAGTCTATAAAAA
>NW_012151459.1:3768-4833 GCF_000956105.1 Propithecus coquereli
ACACTTTCTTTGCACATGGCTTTGTATTTTCACCTTATTAAGTCGCCCCTGCTAATATATAAAAAAGATGGAAGTGGGAAATGTTTCCCAGTCTCGTTTTACGCAATCGTGACAATTGCACACTGAACAATTCTAGAGAGAGCCATTTACACAGCAGTCTTTGTGAATGGTGCCCTCTGGAGTTAATCTGGAAATATCTGACTCTCTCTACTTTTTCCAACTTCGGTGCCAAACACAAGCCTCTGTGCATTGTGGGCACCACGTAAATGCTGTTGACAGACTATCTGGGCCAACGGTGAGGATCAAAAAGTGTCAGAGAATGTCAAATCCACACACCCTAAACCTTCTTTTCTGGTCTCTATGAAATACTTGCCATGTCTCCCATCTCGTGTCATTTGCTCCATTCTGAAAAGAACTGTTTATATTAAGTGTTGTCAATTTATCTTTTACTTCCTTGTATAATCCTCCCATTGTGTGGGCATAAAGCTCAACAAAGAAACATGAAGGTAAATAGCAGTTACTTCCTGATGGCTCTGCCCAAGATTGGTCACGGTGGTTACTGAATCAGAAAATTGGAACATGAATTTTCTGTGCTGAGCACTTACGTAATATTAAATATACATACAGTAGTGATTGGCAGAGGGCTCTCAACCAGAGTCCTCAATGAGGAAACTCAGAAACAACATGTCACTTTGCCTAGTACAGGACTTGGCATTTGGTAGGGACCCTCCAAACCCTCTGCTGAATGAATGAGGTTGGAGTTAACCTTTGCAATAGCGATAATGTCCTTGGGTAATTGCCCCAAATCCAATGTGATTCAATAGAAGAGATATGATAGGGAAACTAACAAGACACATGACAATGACAAGTCCCATCATTTTTAAGAGTTTTAGGGCTCTAGTTACAATTTACACCCATGTAGATATTACACACTTAGATTTGTGTTTTCCCACAAGACACAAGGGATCCCTTCCCACAGGGGATTTTATGAATCTATTATTTATGACAAACATTTGAAAGAACCTGCAGTAAAAATGTCATATCTGTTTGAGTGCTGATCATAAC
>NW_012151459.1:4883-6394 GCF_000956105.1 Propithecus coquereli
ATCCATTCCCACCCAGCAACTGGCTTATCTAATCACTAGTTCTTTACTTTTCCTAGCTAATTAGTGCCCTGAGCTTGTCAGTTGACAGCAGAAAAGTAAAGAAAAAACAAAAACGATCAAAAACAGGGGCCAACATCCCTAATTATCAGGGAAATACAAATCAACCACAATGAGATATGTATCACTTAACTCCGGTGAGAATGGCTTTTATCAAAAAGTCCCAAAACAACAAATGTCGGCTCGGATGCGGAGAGATAGGAACACTCACACACTGCTGGTGGGACTGCAAACTAGTATAACCTCTATAGAAAGTAGTATGGAGAACCTCAAAGAACTAAAAATAGAACTACCATTTGATCCAGCATTCCCACTACTAGGCATCTACCCAAAGGGAAAAAAAAGACAGTCTATAAAAAAAGACATCTGTACTCGAATGTTTATAGCAGCACAGTTCACAATTGCAAAGATGTGGAAACAACCCAAGTGCACATCAATACAAGAGTAGCTGAATAAAATGCGGTATATGTATACCATGGAGTACTACTAAGCCATAAAAAATGATGAACTTCCTATTGTATTATCCTGGATGGAACTGGAGCCCATTCTTCTAAGTGAAGTATATCACAAGAATGGAAAAACAAATACCACATGTGATCACCATTTATTTAGTACTAATTGAGCAACACTAACGTACACACACAGGAACTAACATTCATAGGGTGTCAGGCAGGTAGGAGAGGAGAGGAAGGGATGGGTAAATCCACACCTAATGAATGTGGTGAGTACTGTCTGGGGTATGGGCACGCTTGTCAGGTATTACAAAGGCAATTTATGTAACCACAGCATTTGTACTCCTGTAATGCTCTAAAATTAAAAAAAGAAAACAAAAAACAAACAACAAAAAAAAACAGGGGCTTAGCAAGTGCCTATTTTTCACTTTTCAAAACCATCCCTAATACAACAGCCTTGATCCATAAATCAATGATTCATGGATCACAAGAAAGCAAAACTTCCCTTCTTTTCCACTCCTTTCTTTCTTATAATACCACTCTATTTAGAGGTCATGCACCTGAGAGGGGCAAAAATTTATCCCCATGTTTTCAGAAATTAATGCTTTATGAAATTAGGGACTGTCTGTAGTGTTGGAGTGTGGGATAAGGAGGTAGTGGTTGAGAACACACCACAGAGAGCCTTGAATACCTAGCTAAGCATCACGATCTTTATCCAGGAGGTAAAGCGGGCCCATTGAATGGCTTAATCTAATGATCGCCACCTGGGTCAGAGCTTCAAGTGTGTCCATCCCCCAGATGGTGTGCATCGCACCCATTAGGTATGAATATACCCATCTCCTCCTCCCCCCACCACCTGCCGAACACCCGATGAATGTTACTACTATAGGTACACATAAGTATAGATCAGTTAATACCAATTTGATGGTGAGTACATGTGGTGCTTGTTTTTCCATTCTTGTGATACTTCACTTAGTAGAATGGGCTCCAGCTCTATCCAGG
>NW_012151460.1:0-292 GCF_000956105.1 Propithecus coquereli
AGACCCATACTATTCTTACTAGCTTCTAAAATTTTGAAATAGCAGAATTACTTTTCCAACAGTGAAAGGTAGAACAAACAATCTGAAACAGAAAGTTAATCAAAAAATGAGAAAATAGTAAAAGTATCATTCACTTTAAATGAATTTAAGTTTTCAAAACTCAAATGAATCACCTCCCAGGAGTTGAAGGGACTCAGATATAATCTCAGGGTTATTGTCAGTATTTTTTACAAAGTCACCAAGAATATGGCAAGTACCAGGAGACTGGAGAGAGACAAATGTCCAAGTTTCC
>NW_012151460.1:2696-3803 GCF_000956105.1 Propithecus coquereli
TTAGACTTGAATTAGTGGGACCAGGGATTCTTCTATATTCATCCCTGAAAGTATCTTTCAGCTTTATTTTCTTTAATCACAAAGGTTCCCCCCCTTCCTTGGCATCTATTTTTGGCAAGGCAAAAGAAGGACTTTTTTTGATTTGTGTTTGTTAGTTTAGGGTCTGAATGTTATCTCTAAACTTCAGAAACACTCTGATTTCCTGCTTATATTAACACCTTCTCACATAGGTTATGATTATTTATACATGTAAGAAAAGAGCAAAAGAGGGGAAATGAAATATAATATTGTGTAATAATAGAATGAACTGATTTGTAGTATGTGGTTTATCTAAGCTTGTGGTAAGCATGTCGCTCCAAATAAAATGAAGAGTGTACTTCAATCAACTAGTCATTTCTTATTTGGTAATATAATCAACTTTGTCTTAGCATTGATCTTTTCTAATTATCTGAAGTCTTGTTTAATGAACAGTGTTTGGACAGCTTTGATTTTCATTTTAGGTTCAGCCCTTACTACAGATTGACTGCTATCACATTTCTGCAATCCCCTATTTTTCTGCTTAATATTTATTTTGAGAGCCCTAATATTCCTGTTTATCTCCCATTTTCTTCACAAATAATAGAAAATCTTTGAGTCTCTTATTTATTCACATTTTATCTAGGAGTGAAACAAGTCGACAGAAAATGCTTGTTTGATCTAATAATAGGTAGAAGACCCTGAGGTATGGCCCAGTTTGGCCTTTTCAAAGATGAGAAAGATGGCCAAGCATACGTGGAGCATAATTTGAGAGGACGAAGAGTGAACAAGTTCGGGTTAGAGATGGTCAGAACATGTAGGGCTGTCTAGCCCTTGTACAGGAGTTTGGATTTTATTCCAAGTGCAACAAGAAGTCATTGGGGGCTTTAAATAGAGTAGTAATTATTGGATTTATGTTTTAAGTCTTATCCTGGCTGCTGTGAGTGGTGGGGGCAGGAAGGATGCGAGAATGGATGCTGATGAGAAGGCTGTTGCAGAATTCCAGATGAGAAATGATGGTGGTTTAGATTACTGTGGTGGCAGTGGAAGTGGAGAAGAGTGGAATGTGTTTTAGACGTAGAACTGACAGAA
>NW_012151460.1:5353-5922 GCF_000956105.1 Propithecus coquereli
TTGCTTAATGTTCCTAAGCCTCAGAATCTCCATATATAAAATGAGAATAGCAAGACTCATCTCATATAGTTGTCACTAGAGTTAAAATGAGAACATGTATGTAAAACCCTTGGCCTGGAGTAGGCGCTCAAGCAGTGTTTATCCCCTCCCCCATTCTAGCTGGATCCCCTGCCTCTCATGTTACTTCAATTCAGTCCATCTTTGAAGTGCACGTCTATTCTTGTCCACCTATGTAGCTTGTCTTTCAAAGACTCCCATTGACTGCAAGATAAAGTTCAAACGCCTTAGCATCATATAAAATATTTTTAAATCTGACTCCTTATCTGTGATTTCCTCCCATAAATCTACATTGTCAGATTTCAGGATTGCAGCTCCTGCCTTCTTTTTAATTTGCATTTCCTTGATATATCTTTGTCTTTTTATTTTTAAAGTTTCTGAATCTCTTTGTTTCACACAGAGTTCTAGACTTCACTCAATAGCCAAGGTTTCTCTTTATATTTATTGATGTGATCAGTATCTTTAGCCTCAGTTCTGTCATGTTTTTCTGTTTTACTATATGTAAGTCTTTT
>NW_012151460.1:7802-8148 GCF_000956105.1 Propithecus coquereli
TTGATGGCTAGTAAAGAAAGAAAGGAAAGGAAAGAAAGACTCTTTAAAGGAAGACAAACAAAATGGAGACACTGAATAACATAATATTTACCATGTCCAGCATCTAATGAAAAATGACTAGACATGCAAAAAACGCAGGAAAATGTGACTCATAATCAAAGAGAAGTCAGCTGTGGAAAAAAAGAAATAGAAATGACACAGATAATGACATTACTATATGAGGAATTTCAGAATTATTATAAATATGCTTGAGGATTTAAAGGACAACATCAATATAATGAAGAGAAAATGAAATATATAAAGAACTAAGTGTAACTTAAAAAATTCACTGGATGGGCTTAACAGC
>NW_012151461.1:0-309 GCF_000956105.1 Propithecus coquereli
CCATCTCCTCAGGCTGCTGTGACTGCCCCAAGTTTCTTGAAGTTTGAGCTTCTGGATTGAAAAATCAGTCTAGACGTTTTATTCTCAGACTTTCCGAAGGAAACTCAGATGGTAACCCTACCAGCGTGTCAAATTCAGGACCTACATTATTCTCACCTCATGACCGCCATTTAGGCAATGTCGAAGACAATTCAAAGAAGTAAGGGAATTATTTCCACTCTGAAAGAAAGTAAATGCTTCTTGATTATAATGAAAGATCTTAAGATGAGCAACATATTATACATATATTTTTTCCAGACTTTTCCTTTA
>NW_012151461.1:359-1144 GCF_000956105.1 Propithecus coquereli
CCATCTCCTCAGGCTGCTGTGACTGCCCCAAGTTTCTTGAAGTTTGAGCTTCTGGATTGAAAAATCAGTCTAGACGTTTTATTCTCAGACTTTCCAAAGGAAACTCAGATGGTAACCCTACCAGCGTGTCAAATTCAGGACCTACATTGTTCTCACCTCATGACCGCCATTTAGGCAATGTCGAAGACAATTCAAAGAAATAAGGGAATTATTTGCACTCTGAAAGAAAGTGAATGCTTCTTGATTATAATGAAAGATCTTAAGATGAGCAACATATTATACATATATTTTTTCCAGACTTTTCCTTTAAACACATAAAAATAAGCAGGTGCCTTTGTGAAAATCTTAGAATTTGTATTTTTCTAGCTGGGGTGAAGAACACAAAACTCATTTACTATCATCCAACAATATTTAGAGAGCACTGTGCTGGGTACTTGGTTGAGGTTGGTGAGCAAAACAGGCCTGGAATTGGCAGCCATGAAGCTTATGGCACAGTTATTTCTATTCTCTACACATCCATCACTTTAGTTTTTGGTGGAATACAAACCACAAAGATATTCGGGAAGTTTCTCTGTTTCACCTTGTTCCAAAATAGCTTGTCAAATGACATGATAAAAATCCATGTCCAAGCATAAACCATGTGAAATCCATTGTGCTATCCCATAGTCTCACAGGGGTAGTTTAGCGGAGAAGAGATGTCATGAGATGTAAGAGTCCCCAGAGGAACCATATAAAAACAAATGCCTCTTCTAAAAGTAAACAGCACGAATCATTTGTTTTAATCA
>NW_012151461.1:3004-3382 GCF_000956105.1 Propithecus coquereli
TCAATGGAGTAGAAAAGGTAAAATACATCAATAACTGTTCAAAACCGTCTATTTTATACTATGCTTTTACATTTCTTTGGGGAGATATTTAACTTTTCTCTGCCGGGGTTTTTCTTATCTATAAAATAATATTGTTGTGAGGGTTAAATGAGGATGCGTGTGTGTGTGCACGTGTGTGTTCTTAGGTTGCCACATGCCTGGCACTCTGAAAAATCTTAATGGTTAACGTTATATTAACCATTATTATTATCATCTATTTTCTCATTTGATTGCCATCACAATCCTATGATGGAGATGAGAACTCTGAGCTTCAGAGAAGTTAGGTGCTTTCCCCAGATCACATAGACTAAAAGTCCGGAATCAGATATTTACTTTTGT
>NW_012151462.1:0-320 GCF_000956105.1 Propithecus coquereli
GATCAAAACATAGTACTCCAAAATATTCCACTTTGACATATTGATTGTTTTGAGCTGAAAGCACTTCAGAAGCAGTAGATGCAGGAAGGAACTTCCCCCTTTTTATTTAAAAGCAGGTCATAAAATTTCCCATGAGAAAGGTGCCAGGAAGAGAAGAACATGCTTATCTTCAGAGACTGGGAATTAATGCTGAAATAGATCTGTACAAACATGCCTACTAAAATAACCCTTCTCTTCCATTAGTTTTCTTTATATATTTCCTAATCATTTTTCCACAATTTCCTAAAAGTTTAAACCCCTTTTCCTTTGTCTTGTCACTT
>NW_012151462.1:370-694 GCF_000956105.1 Propithecus coquereli
ATACAATTACATATCATATACACAAATATATATGAATATAAATAAATTCTCAGGCCCAGCCACAGCCCCTAAGAGACTAGAGGAGAGTTTTTTTTTCTCCTTAGAGCTGGCATTGCTCTTTTTCCTCTTGGTGGCCTGTCTGCCTGGTGCAATTGGACCTCCTTACAGCAGGGCACTCCCAGGACAGTCAAACATCTAACATGGAGGCTCAGGCTCCAGGAGGGAGTGTTTCTAAGAGATCAGGCAGAAGCTGCAAGACTTCTTCCCATTTTGCCTCATGAGACGCACAGCCTCATTTCTGCCACATTCTATTAGCTGAAAGTG
>NW_012151462.1:2150-3552 GCF_000956105.1 Propithecus coquereli
GTCAAACCTTGCTGCTAATTCACGAATAGGTTAAAATGGGTTTGCTTTCACTACAGCTTTTAGCCCATCATTATCCTTCTTATTCTCAGGTAGCACACATGGCTTCTTTTCTTTTCCCTTCCCTTCCCTCTCCTCCCCTCCCCTCCCCTCCCTTCCCTTTCCCCTTCCTCCCTCCCCCTTCCCTCCTCCCTTCCCTTCTCCCTTCCCTTCTCCCTTCCCTTCCCCCTTCCCTTCTCCCTTCCCTTCCCCCTTCCCTTTCCTTTCTCACTCTGTTGCCCGGGCTAGAGTGCTGTGGTGTCAGCCTAGCTCACAGCAACCTCAGACTCCTGAGCTCAAGCAATCCTTCTGCCTCAGCCTCCCAAGTAGCTGGGACTACAGGCATGCGCCACCATACCCAGCTAATTTTTTCTACATATTTTTAATTGTCCAGCTAATTTCTTTCTGTTTTTAGTAGAAACAGGGTCTTGCTCTTGCTCAGGCTGGTCTCGAACTCCTGAGCTCAAATGATCCTCCCGCCTCAGACTCCCAGAGACATGGCTCATTTTCAAGAGTAAAATCACCATAATGGAACTTCTCAAACCATCCACGTATTGTGTGTTCATTAGCCACATCCTTCCCAAACACTTTACTGATATTTCAAGCTGTCTGTGCTGCATTGGTTCCACGACGGAACTCATTGAAAAATAACACGAATTTTTGACTTATCCATGGTTTCACAAAAATTGCTCTAACAAAAAAACTTTGAAAGGCAATCACAAGTGAAACCATGCACTTGAAAGAATGAAGATGTGCCTTCACAATAAAAATAAGAAGTATCAAAGTGAAATGTCAGAGGTATCAACTGTCAAATCACCTAAGGAAATCAGACATTTCATACTTAATAACCTAAATCACCCCCTCCCCCCCACACGAAGTTATTGATTGTATGTAATGAATTGACTTTTTCCTATGCACCTATTATGATACTAGCTAAGTACCATCCTTGAGAGAGTTGAGAAAATAGTTAAATAATTTTCTGTGGGGCTTAATTCTGTCACAGAATCTCAGTTGGGAAAGACTGGTCTAAATGTTGAAATTGCTTTGCACAAGTTAATCTAGCTCATATAATAGCATGCTTTTAAGAAATTATATTACCTTGACTATAAAGATGAAGTCAGAAACACGTTCTCCTTGACTATGCACCCCTCTCTTCCACCCCTAGGGGCCGTCTTTACCCAATACCAGCACATCACCCCATGCGCATGTGCGCGCACATAAAGGAGGAGCCACGTACGCAAGGACATAGCATCAAGCCGGGTGTGCACGATGTGCTGGTGTTCACACATCTCCTCTAATCATTTGACTCACTCATTAAGAAGCTCAAGGGCTGAAACTGATTGCTTATGAGAATTCTCCTATGGAA
>NW_012151462.1:3602-4275 GCF_000956105.1 Propithecus coquereli
GTGCTGGTGTTCACACATCTCCTCTAATCATTTGACTCACTCATTAAGAAGCTCAAGGGCTGAAACTGATTGCTTATGAGAATTCTCCTATGGAATCCTCCCCTCTTCAAGAAAATCCTCGGCAGAGTGAGGTATCTGTCAGCCGGGAATCTTAAAGCTTGTCAGTCATCTGGAGACTCCCGTGGACCCATTCCCTAACACATTATTTATTTGAGAAGTCATATAAATTTTACTGCTTCTATCTAGCAAAGCAAAGATTTTCATGACATGAGATACTTGATTGACAGGACATTTTATTTACCAGCCAGCTATTTTGAATTCCTGGAAGAAGTCTTAGAAAATTAAGCTCTTCAGAATTTTACAAAGTTAAAATTCTATATCTCTGTGGTAAAATATTTCTCTGACATAGTCTATGAAGTATGCTCTGCTAAGGTGTCTTATGGCATAAACAATTTTCACAAAACATACCAATGAGATTCTCAGTGTGTATTAGACAGGGTTCTCTAGAGAGACAGAACCGATGGGATATATATAGATATATAAGAGGGGAGCTATTACGGGAATTGGCTCACACAATTGTGGAGGCTGAGAAGTCCCATGAGATGCTGTCTGCAAACTGGAAAATGAGGAAAGCTGTTGCTGGTGTAATTCAGTCTGAGTCCAGAGGCCTGAG
>NW_012151463.1:0-645 GCF_000956105.1 Propithecus coquereli
CCATCCCCATTCACAGACGAGGAGACTGAGGGTCAGAGAACACAAGGAATCCGCTCAGGACACACTCGTGGGCGCCCCACAGTGGGCAGGGGCTTTCGGACGCCCTGCCTGGTCTCTGAGTCTATTCTCCGTCCCGGGCCTCGTGGACGCAGGTTTCCCACGGGAATTTCAGTGGGACACTTAGATCACCGTGGCTCACGTGGAACCGTCACTCCATGACGTGCCCTGTGGGGTTGGGCTCTGGGACGGAGCCAACACCCACTCATCCCAGAGCCCCTACAAATGGATTTTGCTTGACTTTCCTTTCTTGGGGAATAGCAGATAAAATACTGCGTTTCTCACGGTGTCTAAAGCGTCCTTTCTTCCCGGCTGAGATCAAGACGAGTGGAGGAGGGAGGGAGCCGCAGAGTGGAGATTCCACAAGTTTAATTAAAGTCTCCAGTTCAAGCTCAGGGTGGTCCGTTACCCGAGGCGCTGGCTGCTCCAGCCTCACGGAGAGACACCCCAGGCCCCGTGGAGCGGAACCGTGTCCCGACTGAGGAGGAGTCGGCGTGTGGCAGCCTTCACTCATCGATAGACGCTTCTCCCGGATTCTCCTCTTCTCACTGACACGATCGCCATGGCAACCGTGGAGCCCTTGGTGGG
>NW_012151463.1:11010-11424 GCF_000956105.1 Propithecus coquereli
GAAATAAAAAAAAAAAAAAAAGAAGACATCTCAGATGAAAATGTTACCGGCTGCTGAACTCCTCAGTTCTTGTCTCATCTCAATCAAAGAATGAAAGCAAGAGACAGTTTGGAAGCAGCAAGGGGCCAGTTCGTTAAAGCGAAAGTTCACTCTTAACAGGGTTAAGAGCAGGCTCGCGTCCCAGCAGACTGTGGCACTGGGGTCTCTGTGTCGTCCCTTTTTCTCTAGTCTGGCCTCTCCTCCTTTGTGATGTCTCTTCTCTTTCTTGCCTTGACCAGTGTGGATGTCGTTCCCTGCCTGCGTCGGGCGGGGGAGTTCCTCGGTGCCACGACGAATCTCACACAGTAAGTGGTCAGGACGAGCGTGAGGAGGAAAAGGTGGACGCTGTTAACAGAAGCTGGAAACCCACCGTGT
>NW_012151463.1:11474-30640 GCF_000956105.1 Propithecus coquereli
TCGGTGCCACGACGAATCTCACACAGTAAGTGGTCAGGACGAGCGTGAGGAGGAAAAGGTGGACGCTGTTAACAGAAGCTGGAAACCCACCGTGTCTTTTTTCCCCGATCGTAGTAAGAACACTTACCAGGAGACCCACCCGCTCACCACATGTTTCAGTGTACAACGCGGCATCGTGAACTGCAGGCGGGATGTTGTACGGCAGATCTCCAGATCTTGCTCCTCCTGCGCAACTGAAACTTCCTACCTGCTGAACAGCAGCTTCCCATCCGCCCACCCCCAGCCTCCGGCAACCGCGTCCTACGCTCTGCACCTGGGGGTTTGATGATTTCGATGCCTCATCTACGCGGCATGAAGGGCGAAGGACTCGAATAGACATTTCTGCAAAGACATGCGAATGGACGAGAGGTTCAGGAAAAGATGCTGAACGTTACTAATCATCAGGGAAACGCAGATCAAAACCACGAGTCATCGCCTCGCCCCGTGAGCATGGCCACTGTGGAGAAGACAAGCGATCACGAGTGTAGGAGAGGATGAGGAGTTGGAGCCATGCTACACTGCTGATGCGGATGCACGGCGGTGCGGTCGCCACAGAAAACAGCACGGAGGTTTCTCAAAAAAATTAAGACTTGCACTACCACGCGATCCAGCGGTCCCATTTCTGGGCATTGAACAGAACGAGTTAAAGCCGGGATCGTGGAGAAATGTCTGTACTCCCCTGTTCACTGCAGCCGTGATACGGGAACAACCTGAATGTCCGCGGACAGAGGGGTGAAGAAAACGTGAACACACACACACACACACACACACACACACACACAACGGGATTCTGTTCAGTTCTGAAAAGAAGGCAACGGCGGTAAGGACAGAGGTGACAACGCGGCTGAACCCCATACTGAGGGAATGACGCCAAACACAGAGAAGCCCACTGTGCTTGAGCGCAGAGTCGCTCAGCAAACTCTTCCCCGCAGAAGCTGGTTTGGGAGGGGAACGTGTGGGAGCCCCTTACCTAGGAGACGCTGACGCAGCTGTGGGTTCCCAGCAGCCTCAGGGGGAGGTCCAAGCCTGGGGTGGACACGGAGGTCCCAGGTCATGCCCCCAGGGAGGTGCGGACAAAGACTCCTCACACACCGCCATGTCCACTTTGGGCGAAAGCCAGACGCCCCATCCCAGCTTCTCGAGGACTGTCTTCGCAGCCTGGCCAGCAGGACCTGGTGGGCTCCGAGCTGCTTAAGGCCCTGCGGCCAACCTCCCACACATCCCCAAAGGGCTGGCGGCCCTCACTGTCTCCCCGCCGTGCAGACTGGGCCCTCAGAGACCATCTGGTCCTCCCACACCCTGCACGAGTGGGACAGACGGGAGAAGCCACCTGGGGCCAACACAACCGGCACTGCCCTGTCTCTACCGAGGACCAAACAAACCCACTTCCCTGAGGATGCAAAATCTGGCCAGAGAGACGTGGGGATGGTAAGTCTGTGGCTTTAGCCCACCTGACGACGTACCTGCAGGAACAGGGACCCCGGACAACAGAGGCTGAAACAAAGTGCGGACTCTCCGGTCACGAACAGCCGGGCACAAGCTGCCCAGGGCCGGGAGCGACCGCAGGGTGCCCAGCCGGGGCCTTTCTGCGGCATGGCTCCACCAGCCCTGCCTAAAGCTTCACCTACGAGGACCCCAGACGGCTCAAAAGGGTCCACTTCCCTCTAGGGAGACTGGGAAGGAGGAGAGAGTGGGCTCTACGCCACGACCCTGAAGTGCCATACACCACTTCCTCTCAGGCCCCATTGGCCAGGACTTGGTCATGTGACCATGCCCTGCTGCAAAGGAGGCTGGGAACTGTTGTCTATCCTGGGAGCCCACGTGACCAGCTGAGGAAGGGACATTAGGGGACAGCAGGCACTGCCCCAGGGTGGGCCCAGAGCTGCTCCAAAGCCAGAGGGCCCCTCCCAGTACCAACCCTGAATACCCTGAGATGAACAGGGCGGAACCCGAGAGAGTGGTTTCAGCTGGGTCAGGGGACCAGCCCCAGGCTAGGATGAGAAATAAAACAGGTGATTCCAAACACGCTGGAGTTTCAAGTTCATGAGACTGGTTTCTATAGAAGTAATTAGATGATACAAATTTAAAAATTAAAAAGGAAAAGACAACAGCCAGCTCCACCTGGGAAGGCCGTGGAAATGGCTTCTTAAAACATTTATGTACATACAGCAGCCGGCGGGGCCCACAGTGATTGCCTGAGAGTATTTTCAGTTGCTTTTGTGCCACTGGATTCTCTGTAGCAGCCACTGCTTTTAGTGTTTGTCATGGTGACAAGTCATTTAGTGCATTTTATAATATAAGATCCCCGCGTCGCCGTCTTCCCTTTGCAATGTAAATCCAAACGCCATTCTCTCAGATAGCAATTTCCTTCCCGGATCCCTGACACCACCCGGGAAGCTCACCCCGGGGTGCACAGGGTGCTCTGCCCGTCTGCCCACGGGACTCTGATCCGCCAGGCGTGGGCAGCGCTGCTCCTCCGTGCGCGCCAGGCAGACTCCACGCAGGGCGAGCGCCGTCGGAGAGGAGAGCTGGAACGCACAGCTAGTCTGGGTCTCGTCTCCGTGGGGCGTCAAACATGAGCACCCCCCGTATCTGTGTGCGCAGAAGTCAGTCCTGGCAGCTGTGTGAGAGCCGATCTCTCTCCCCCTTTTATGTGTGATTTTCCTGCACAACAGCCGCTAACTCGCCCCTCACTTCCAGGAACAATCGTCCACCTGAGCGTCAGACGAAGACAGAATCGTCTCAAAGATACAGGACAATCACGCCAGCGTTCCCAGCTCTGAGGCTTTCTCCCCATCCTTCTGAACGAGTGTCGCGGTGTCTGCAGCCAGACCCGGAGCCTGTCCTCGGGAGGGCGCCCCGAAAGGGTGCCAGCAAGCCGGACACACACGGGCACCTGCACCCAGACCTGGGCTTCAGTCCGGAAACTAAGCGCCCAGGTCTGCTTCTAACTGTGCGTTTCAGACTCGCCGCCCACTCCGACACGCGGGGAGGAGAGAAACGGCAGCCCGAGAGCGGGCGACGTCTGACCCTTTCTCCAGAAAGGTCAGAGGATGTCGGAGGAGTGGCAGGGACAAGCCAGTGCCGCGTGAGCTCCGAGGGCTGCTCTGTGGTCTCCACGGGGACGGGGCCTGCAGCTGCCGGGGTCCGGGACGGAGGCTGCAGACGGGGCCACCTGCGCTGTGCAGGGCGCAGGCTCCGTGGAGGCCCCCGGAGCTCACTGCCACCCCACACATTGTCCCCAGGCTTGGTTCCGATCCTGCTGTTCACACACCCCACAGAGCCACACCCCTGTGGCCCTGGTGACTGTCGCACCATGACCCTGGGGGTTCTCAAGCAGCCCTTGGGCTGGGCTCTGGTGGCTCCTTTCAAGTGCTGCTCAGTTTGGTGACTCATGACAGTGGCCTCAGGCTAATGGAATTCGGACAGGGGCTTTATTTCTCGCCTTCCAGCACCCCCCGCCTCTGGTGGACACGTGATCCCGTTCTCTTAGGAACCGTCCCTTGCTTTGTGCAGCTGCCTGGTGCAGGGAGACGCCCTGCTCGTACCCGACTCCACCCAGAGCCGCCGCGGACCTGTCTGTGGTCAGCAACCCAGCAGGGGCGGGCAGAGGGGGCTGGGGCGTCGATGCAGACGGGCAGGCAGGGAGTAGCCCGGGCACACACAACCCTTCCTCGGATTCCTTCAGTTAACAAATGTCCCCGTTGGTCTTAGCAATTCTAAGGTGCATTTCTCTGGATTCCAAAACCCCATTTCTATGAGTGACCCCCCCCAAAGACAGTATGTTTTCAAGCCAGTCACTTAAGCACAGGGCCAGAGACGCTCAGTGACGCTCATTGGGCGACACAGCAAAGGCGGGAACACGCTGCCCAGGCTCCAGCGCCCCCGACAGATGCTCCCGGGCGGAACGATACCCACCGTCGGCCGCACGTTTCTCAGAGCATCTGACCTCTGACCTCGCCCGGGGCTCGTTGTGGTGAGCACGGAGGCGTTGGCCACGGAACCTCTCTCTTCGTGGCCGGTTGTGAAGCCAGCTCGTGAGAAGCGCCCGAGGCTGGAGAGACATTAATTCACGTGTTTTGAATGAAGGGGTGGGTGGGTGGATGGGTGGATGGGTGGATTCACGGTACGTGGATGACGGGTGGACGGGCAGGTGAGCGAGTGGACAGGCGGTGGGATTTTGGGTAGGTGCCAGCGACTGTTTCCACAGGAAGCCATCGGAACCTCCGATGAGTTAGCGCTGGGGCGAGACTTCAGCAAGGCAGCGTCCCAGCCCGTCCCCGTGACCCGGGCAGCTCAGCTCCCACATGTCACAACCGCCGGGGGGACCCTGACCCGACGACTCCTCCTCTCACGACCTCACCGGGACAAGCGGCCGCGCTTCCGTGGAGGGCCACCCTTGGGAACTGCACTTGCGGCTCCAGAACGTCGTCTTGGACCGAGCCGGGCATGTCGCCGTGAGGGCTCGTGGGCCACCAGGCCAGGGCCCTACAGCTCCGGATCCCAGACCTCGCCCCCACCGTGCTGTCCTGGGGGGGACGTGGGGAAGGGGTGAAATTCGAGGATATAGGGAGTGTCGGCACCTCTGGGGCGGCTCAGCCGGGGCCTCTCCAGGGGCGAGAGACGGAAAACCCAGCTCAGACCGGATTGGAAAACGCCGGAAACCCACCGACTCACCCGACTGACCCGAACCAGCAGAATCGGGAAAAGCGGAAAATGTCTAGATTCAGCTTCCGCACCCTTTTTGCTGTGGCCCATTTTCTCTGCATTAGTTCATACGATGACAGCCCCTTTATTAGCTTTTATAACGACAGCCCCTGTATTGGTTTACATATAACCGACGGCCGCTGTCGTAGTTTATATTAATGTAACAACGGCGCCTGTATTGGTTCATATATAACCAACTGTCCTGTGTCGGTTTATACGATGGCAGCGCCTAGACTAGCGTGTGTGATGACAGCCCCCGGGTTAGTTTACATGTAACGGATGGCCCTGTATTAGCTCATACATAATGGGCAGCCCGGTGTCACTTTATATACTGACAGCCCCGAGTCAGTTTATACAATGGCAGCCCCTGTATTAGTTTATACGAGCACAGCCCCGGTATTAGCTCCTATAATTCAGGCCCGGCATTAGTTTATACATCACGTGTTGTGTCAGTTTATCTAGGGGGGCTCCTCCCGCGTTGCTGCCCCATCTCCAGCCCACGCCTCGGGTTCGGATCCAGCAATGAAGGGGCTGTCCTGGGACCGCCCACACCACTCCCAGGGCTCTGGTGGAACCGCCACGGGTCCCACGCACACCCTGAACCAGTCACTGTCGAGAAGTCCCGTGGGGTCCAGGGACGGGATCAAGAATGGGGGAGGGGAGCAGGAGTGACGAGACCCTCCGGAGACCCTCCCGGGACCCTCCCACCCGCTCTTGACCTTCTACCCACTTGACCCGGGTGAGCCGGGACCTAGCAGCCCCCACACTGGGACTGGCGGAGCCACGGGAAGGCAGTGACCGGTCCCCGAGTCACCTGTGGAAGGGAGACCAGAGGCCAGGGACCCGGCCGGAGTCACGTCCCGCAGAGGGGTGAGCGTCTGGCACCGCCACGGCAGAGTGTTTCAAGCAGGCCTCGGCAGGAGGTCACGCACAGCCAGCTTTGTGCGGGGAAAAGGCTTTGCTGGCAACAGCGCGCGTGCCGGAGGCCCCAGGATGGTAAGACGTCCTTGCGCTCCACACACAGCATGCCGGTCCTGGCCGTGCGGCAGGTCCACTGTGGGCGCTGCCAGTCCCCGGGGAGGACAGCCAGGGTCATCTCCGCGCCACCCCCCAGGCTGGGTCCAGACGCTCCTGCCCACTGCCCCTTGGCTGCGGTTTCTCCCACGTGCGCGAGTCTGAGGAGACAGAACACTCGCAAGTTGAGAAGCAACTTTGTCACTCAGAGACAGGCAGCTGGGGACGGTGAAGCGTGGGGTCCCCGGTGCGTCAGTCCCCACGGCTCAGGAAAGCCGCCCAGGGTGGCTGCAGGCTCGAGTGCACGCGCCTCACTCTGCGCCGCGGCGCGAGGACTCGCCCACCCGAGTTCATACCCTGGGGAACACGTGGTTGCCGGGCTATCGTGTGGCAGGGCGCCCCAGTCCCGGGAACACGGCCGCGCCCAGCAAGTATGCGCGGATGCACGAGTGAGTGGGGCTGGAGGGACGTGGGGTGGGGCACCCTCCCCGTCCACGGTGGCTGTGACGTCGCGCAGCCCCTCTGGTCACTCTGTGGTGCTGGTCGAGCTGCTCTCCTGGGAGGCTCCACCATGATCCCAGCCCAGCGCCTGGCTGCAGCCACACCCTACAGCAGACCGTGGTGTCCCCGCACGTGTGGACAGCGCAGCTCCTCTGTGGCTGCGTAGACGGCTCTCTCTGGACGGCTCCAGCCCCGCCGGCTTCCCCAGTGGATGCTGGGCCTTCGGGACTCACAGCGGAGCTGCCGGTGCCGACTGCCCCGTGGCTGTCCCTTTCGCTGCCCCTGCCACCGCGAAGGCCCCAGCCCTTGCTGCCCTCAGGACTCTGCGGTGGGGGGAGCTTCGCCAGACTTCCGGACACGCGTCTGGCCCCCCACATCCTTGGGCCTCCCACATATGGGTCCGTGAGCCTCAGCAGCTCCAGGGAACGCACCCTTTCTGCAGGCGCCTGATCGGGACGATTAGGGCCCTCAGGGACACAGGCCCCAGCTTAGCACTGTTGCCACTTTGTGTCGTCCCCCGGGACGCCCTGTAGCTCCACCAGGCTCACCCGGGAGACTCCTTTGGCCGTCGGGTCTGTCTGACTCCCACACTGTGAACACGACACGGGACCTCGATGGAGCTGGGGTGGCAGCCCCCACAGCCTCGCCCCCGGCCCCTCCTCGGTGTGGGGAGTAGGAGGCCGCGACCCCACGTCCACAGGACCATCGGTGGCAGCCCCCCCCAGGCCCCAGCTTGGTGGCGGGATTCTGCGCTCAGCCCAGCCCCGAGTGCTGGGCGGCAATGGGCGTCTCTCACCCTCCCCGAGAAGTGACGTCGCGGCACCGTTCGCCCTGGTCCTACGTCTCACACCCTGTGAACGACCCTGAACCCCAGGATGTCCCCACCTAGTGAGCCCAGAATAGCAAGTGCGGTTAATGAGCCCGTGAATTACAGTTTACCTTCGTGGGAAATAAAACTGCAAAGTAGCGGCAGAGTTGACAGTCCATTAAGGGGAACATTAAAAGAAGAAAATAAAATGAAATTACCTTCCCTGCTAAACCCTCTGGGACATCCCTGAGCTCTGCCCCGAGGAGGCCATCATGATCACTGTCACCATCATCATCACTGTCACCATCATCACTACCATCATCATCACCATCACCATCATCACTGTCACCATTATCATCACCATCACCATCATCACCATGATAATCATCATCACCACCTTCATCACCATCACTGTCATCATCACCATCACCATCATCACCATCATCACCGCCATCACCATCTTCATCACCATCATCACCATCTTCATCACCATCATCATCACCATCATCACCATCACTGTCACCGCCGTCACAGACTGTGAGTTCAATGTGCTCAAACACCTGCCCTGTCTGTCACCCGTCGTCCAGAGCTGTGCCTGGCACGCGGTGCACACGCGGGGTGACCGCATGGACGTGGCGCTATTACACGGAGACACGGACGGTGGCCGTGGCAGAGGAGGCTGCAGCGACACCACACGGAACAGGCCGCGCAGGCTGAGCCTGGTGCTGCAGGGTCACGGAGAACCCTCCCTTCCGCCCCCAGATGCTCTTACACGTCGCCTTCTCTCCGCGCCCTGAGTCACGCGGCTCCGCGCTGCCCGGTCGATCGGCTGCCCAGGCCCACTCAGCGATGGACTCTGCATCGGCACCATCCTGCCCGGAAGCAGGCCGGGCAGGGGAGCTCTCTAAATAAGGACTCAGATGGCGCTGGGGAGGCAGGGGGGGCCCCCTCGTTAGCGAGGCCAGAGGGTCCCGGCTGGAGGAGGCGCGGGGGGCAGCACGGGCTGTGCGGCGGAGCCGGCTCAGGAGGCCGCCTGCCGGTGCCGGTGGGGGCCGATCTGGGGAGCGGCCGCGGCCAGCCAAGCTCCAAGGAGGCCGCATCTCAGCACCGGACTCTCCCGCCGTCTGCCCGGAGGGCGCCGGGAGAAGGCTTGGGAGTCGCTGTGGGGTAGAGAGGAAATCGATCGTTTAGTCCAACCGGCTCAGCAGGCTGCGTGCGGCGGGATGTGGGTTCTGCAGCGTCGCTGACATTTTGCTAAACCAGATCAAGGCAGTAACAGCCAGAGCCGTGTTTCACTCAAACTGGCAGTGACAACTGGCCAATTAAAAATTCGATTCCCAAATTCCCCACAGCCTCCCCGGCCTTAGCCCCCCAGGGACTCAGGGCCCTGGTCTGCACCTGCTCCCCGCAGGTGGGTGAGACCCCTCGGCACCCTCCAGTAAGCCCAAGGACAGAGGGACACAGGCGCCCTCTGCTCCGGGCCGCAACTGCTGGTTGGAGCCGCAGGAGGAGGAGGAGTCTGCACATCGGGACGCAGTGACTGAGCTCCTCTGTGGAGAGAGCTCGGAGGTTTCCAGAATTCCAAGCAGCCGCCTGCTTCAGAGCCAGCCTGGGGTGGGAGCAGCAGAGCCGTGGCTGCCCGAACCCCGGCCCCAGCGGGGGGGGCCCTGCCCTGGGGACAGCAGATTGCAGGCTCAGGGATGAGGACTGGGCCCTTCCACGGCACTGTCACTGTTGACCAAGGATGAAAGCTAATTAACATGCAAACGGCAAACGTAACAGCTGGCGGAAGCTCCTGTCACCCCAGTGGTTGCCGTCTGAGCTGTGGATGGCCCCTGCCTCCTGACGCCGTCGGGGGTGCTCTGCCCCCGAGGGAGGTCTGAGGAGGCAGCAGGCGGTTTGGGAGTCCGGAGGCTCCTGCTCTGGCCAGAGAGGGCCAGGCGGGTCAGCTGGAGAAGAGGAGGCCCAGGGAAGGCGGGAACCGGGCGGGTGGCGGGAGCAGCATCGCTGTCTGCGGCTGGGTGAGGCGCGCTGCAGAGAGCCGACCCTCCGCAGGGGCAGGGAGGGCTTCTCTCTGTCCTGCGGTGGCTGGCGAGCTCCTTGTCACGGGGGATCTTCCAGCAGAGACGCGGAGACTGGTCCACAGTCAGGCGGCTCCATCCTCAGGGCCAGCGTGGACCCTGGTTGGGTACCCAACGCGGCCGATGAGACACAGGCGGTCCCCGTGCGGCTGGGCTCTGCCGCCCTCTGCACTCGAACACTCAGCTCTGGCCCGTGACAGGGGCCACCAGCGGGTGGGGAGGGGGCGTCAGCAGGGGCCCCACACAGGGCTGCAGCTCGGGGAGCCGCACGGTGGGCTCCTCAGACCCCGCATCCCAGGCGAGCATGAGGACGGGGCTCGCTGCAGCCTGCGGGGGACGGGGGACCCCGAGGGAGGGGCGTCTGGCTCCGTGCCCTAGACCTGGGTTCCTCCTGCTGTGGTCAGTTCCATGGGGGTCTGATGTGAGGGCAGAACCCTCAGGCACCTGCCCAAACCCTCGGGGTGCACTTGTGCTTGGCCCAGGCATGACCGTCCCATGTCCCAGCGGCCTCCCCCAGAGCTGCCCTGCAGGCGCCTCTGCCTGGGGCCGGGGTGGGGGCTGCACTCGCAGTTTGCAGACAAGGGCCCCTCCCAGGGAGGCTGCTCTGACCCCACTGGGAGTCCGGGATTCAGCCCAAACACCCCCCGGGCTCTGTAGCGAAGCTCCCCAGGTGCTCCAAGGGTGCAAGAGACCCCCCACCCACACTGCGACCACGGGGTCCCTTGGCCCCCTCAGCTGGGGAAAAAGGATTCTGCTCTCCGTCCGATGAAACGATTTTTGTCAGAACTTTGCTAAATCATTCAGAAGTCGCTTAAGAATATTATTTGCTTTGAGTTTACTAAACTTTCAGCAGAACATTAAACCCGAGTGTTTTACATAAAAATTTAAAATAAAAATGAATGTTAGAACTGTCAAAATTAAGACTATTTCCCAACAACTGAGTCAAGTTGATTTAAATAATGCAGTGGGAAGAGTGAAAACCAGCCGGGGACGTCTCTGCCTAAGGACAACACATTCGAAGACTTACAGGTTATTTATTCCTCTAATTCCCCCTCGAATGCAGCCATAAATCCATATTATTTGAATTTAATGAATATTTATTTCTAAAATGAAGTATGTGGCTGTTCTGATTTCTAACACGAGGCTGAGGGAGGAGGAGCCGGCGGCTCTACGGCCCGACTGTCCCACGGCTGCGGCTGCTCCCAGAGCACCCGGTGCAGAGACGGATCCGCCAGGGGCTGCGGGGGGGGGGGCTCTGGAGACAGCAGGGCTGTCCCCTCACATGTGAGGAGCAGGCAGAAGCAGGGAGGGGCAGGGAGAAGGAGGGAGGGGCAGGGAGAAGGAGGGAGGGGCAGGGAGAAGTAGGGAGGGGCAGGGAGAAGCAGGGAGGGGCAGGGAGAAGCAGGGAGGGGCAGGGAGAGGCAGGGAGGGGCAGGGAGGGGCGATGAGGGTGGCAAAGGTGCTCTCACCACCCGCTGGGTGCGCAGCACTCTGCAGTTTGCAGGGCGCCCCCCACGCACTCAGGTGTGTGCGACAGGACGCCCCACACGCACACAGGGGTCCTGACACGCCCCTGAGCCCCAGGTACCCAGCGCCCACCTGGCAGGAGCGGCAGTGGCCCTCCTGTGAGGCCCTGTCTGGGCAGGGGCTCTGTGTGCTCACCGCTTCCTGCCCGTGAACTTGACTTTGCCAGCAAGACAGACGCTTCCGGAAACAAGCTGCCGTGTGGGGTCCTCAGGCTCCCACACTGGGGGGCGGGCAGGTGGTTGGGGAGTGTGGCCATACGTGAGGCCCTGGGGGGACTGGGTAGAAGCCGGGGTGTCCC
Source organism: Propithecus coquereli (assembly GCF_000956105.1). Taxonomy (NCBI): domain Eukaryota; kingdom Metazoa; phylum Chordata; class Mammalia; order Primates; family Indriidae; genus Propithecus; species Propithecus coquereli. The sequence goes on from NW_012151463.1 coordinate 22,450, forward strand.
CGTCTCCACCTGCCCCCCAAGTGTGCCTGTGGGGGCTGCCTCTGTGCCGCCGAATCCCACTGCTGGGCTCAGTGTGGGCCTCAGTGTGTGAGGACGTGGGGCTGCCCCCAAGGGGCCCCCACCACTGTGGGCAGCCCAGCCGCCTGGCTCCCTGTGGCGGGGGTAGAGTGAGCGGCACCCACTGAGCAGCTGCTGTCTGGCCAGGTCAGCCCATGACGCACCCTGGGGGACTGAGGTGGCCGGTCCTCTCAGCGAGGGTGACGGGTGCTCTCCAGGGAGGGTGACAGGCCTGAGGCCGTGGGCGGCGAGCGTGGTAAGAGACACAAGCGTAGACTCACCTCGGTGCCTGTTTTCCAGGGAAGCTGAGGCCCTGGCAGTGTCCCGAGCAGGCGTGTGCAGACCGAGGGAGACCACCCCACCCCAGACCCCCGTCGGGGCCCTGGCCGAGCTCCGGTTAGAGGACCCTGGAGAGAGGGTCCCCCAGGAAGGGAGTGCACCCCCTGGTCCAGGGCGGTTTCAGGGGGCATTTGCTCCTGCAGGGCCAGGCGGGGGTTGGGAGCAGGGTGGGGGGGCGCAGAGGCTCGCCCCTCCTGCCCCCACAACTCCGCTCTCTGCCCTGCTCCGTCCCTAGAGGCCGACCCCCACGGCCGCAGCCGGAGCTCCCACTCCCGGCTTCTGCTGGGCTTGGATGTGGAGGGGCTTATTCCAGGCCCCTGCTCACGGCTGTGGCCTCCCCAGGAGGGACGCTTGTCCGGGTACCTGGGAGATGGGAGAGGGATTGTTTGGGGGCTGCAGGGGCGAGGCGGGAGGCCTGGGGGCGGCGGGGGCGGCCTGAGACAGCGGAGCTCATCGCTCCGTCAGCTCCGCTAATTGAAATGTGGCCGCGCTCGTAAATCTCGGCTGATGTCGCCAGGCCCTAACCATGAAAGCACCTCGTGTATCTTCCGGGCCATTACCCGCCTTGGTCATTTGATCTGCGGGGTGGGAGTGAGTCGCGGAGTCGTGCCCTCCATCGATTAGCGACTCAGAGAGGAGGCCGGCATTAACCGCAGGGGAATCCCCGCCTGCCAGTCCCTTCGGGACCAGGAATGCCCCGTGCAACAAGCCTCCCCCGGGTTGGGAAGGAGGGCGGTCTCCCCAGGGCCTCAGCGGTGCGGGAGGAGGTGGGCGGCACAAGGGCTGCCCCAGGGAACATGAACCTCGCCGTGGGGTCCGTGGTTCCGGGTGGCTCTGGGCACCCAGGGAGGCTGGAGGTCAGGGCCACCCCCGGGGCGGTGGCTCCTGGGCGCCCCCTGTAGGCTGGGGGACAGCAGGCTTGTCCCGGAATGAGACGGTACGGGGGCTTTGCGCGCGGCCTGGCCCGACATCGGCTACGGACAGAGGCCCAGCCCAGGACACCTCCTTTCGGCTTCTCCCCGTGGGGGAAGGTTCTCGGATGTAGGGCGGTTCTGGGGCGACATCGGGCTCCCCGCCGGGGCGGCCTGCAGGAGTCAGAGGGCAAGGCCTGGCTCTCCAGCTCCCCTCCTCCGCCCGGGCTGGGCAAACCCACACGACCCGCAGGCCGGGCCCCACCCTCGTCCTGCAAGGTTGGCGGGCAACTGAGCGAGGGACTGTAATCGAACCTTTCACCTCCTGGAAACCGGAGGTCAGGCCCGTCCCCTCCGATGCGACGTCCGTGGGGCCAGAAGCCTTCAGCAGCGATACTCGAAACGCTCCCAACACAAGCAGCGGTAAACACCAGGGTGACGGGTATCCCACAGGCCCTGACTCGACGCTGGCACCTTCTAGCTCTTGCAAATCGTCCCTTTAACAAGGGGAGAGCAGATAGGAGTGTCACAGCCCTTGGCCACGAGCCTTTGACACCGGGGCTGTTCCTTGTATCCAAGTAAAACGTGAGTCATTTTAATGAAAAGAAAGAAAACAGGAAGAACTGGCAGAGGCAGCCGTGTAGGTGCAGATGCAGAGGTCGGTCTGACCTTGAGGATGGTGCAGGTGTGGGGTCCTCTGTCCCAGCCCACCTCCTGGGGAGTGCCGGACACACCCCACTGGCGCCTGCACCACCCTCAGGAGCCCACCCGGCCCCCCGGCTCCAGGCCCCCTCCTGGTGCAGCCCAGATGCCCCCCACCCAGGGCTGGTCCAGGCCCCATTGCCTTTGTCTTTCCAGAACTCTTTTCCCCTCTGTCCTCTGCCCCACGGGATGGCATGCAGTGGCACAGGGACAGACACGGCGTCTTCAACCAGAGGGCAGGCAGGAAGGGGGTGGGGAAGAGAGAGAGAGAGAGAGAGAGAGGAGGAGAGGGAGGGAGGGAGCAATGGAGGGGAAGGACCCTCACGGCTCTGGCCACAGCCCCCATCCCCTCCGTGGTCAGCAGGGCCCTGGGGCTGGGGCCCCCTGAGTGCACAGGCTGGGGACACACACTGCTCTCCCAGGGTGGGAAGCTGACACACAGGACACAACCGTCACAGTCCCTTTCCTAAGGGACAGCTTCCTCGGTCACCGCAGGGAATGGCCTGTATTTTACCCGGATGTTGAAGCTTGTGCACCGTGGGGATCTCCACGGTGAACACGCCGCAGCCCGCCCTGCGCCGGGAAAGAGACTTTGCCAGCACTGCGGGGACCCCTCCCGCCCTCCCAGGACACCACCCTCCTCTGAAACGCAGCGGAGGGGCTGTAACCGCAGACGCCCAGTATTGGCCGCGGGGCCTTCGGGGGGGTCGCGATTCTGGGGAGTCGGCTCTCCGAGCCCTGCACCCGACAGGGCTGGTTCCGATTACAGACCGGCTGGGGCTCTGTCTCCGCTCGCTCTTGCGCCGTTTATGATTTTGGCGGTCGCACTGCTGTGTGTCCCCCCACCCTTTATTCGCAGGGAATCGGTCCTCCGGAAAAACCAATTAAAAACAAAAAGAGATTACGGCATTTACTGTTACGAAACGCACGTCTCCAATGGCGCTGGGAACACACAGCCTGACACCCACCCACATTAAAATTAAACAAATATTTTACTTTCGGCATTCATTCCCTTGGTCAGATTTTTGTTGTTTCCATGGAAACGTGCAGCTTTTGTGCGGAATGCGGGGCCCTTCCTGCCTGATGCCTTTCTGCGCCCAGCTGCGGGCGTCTCCACGCGCTTGCAGGTGCTCCCGGCGGGCTCCTCCCTGGTGGGGGCCCCACTCGTCACGCGTAGCAGCTTTTCAAGGCCAGTTTCGTGGTGGGTGCGCAGAAGTTTCGCCTCAGGAACTTCTGCACCGAATCCTTGGGGGACAGAAGCAAACGGAAGGGAACGGAACGGCAGTCTGGTGGGGAAGCTCACGCCCACGCGGTTTGTATCGGACGCCACTTTCAAGAGTGGAGGCGACAGCTAGCTCTGGCTGCTGCGCAGAGGTTGGGAACGCGCCAGGAAAGGTCACTCATTTGAACGGTCCAGCGTGTGAGCTCCCTGCCGGCCACTCTGGCGTCCTAACAGCAGGCGCCCGCCCACGCCCTAATCTGGGCAGCAGGACGTGAAACCTCTGCCCGCCACTCCAGGGTGGGCCAGCGCAAGGGCCAGAGGCTGGCGCTCCGACCCGGCCCTCCGTGCGCACAGCCTGGCTGTCACGCACCTGCCGAGATGCTATCCCAGCCCCAGACGCTGGTGGTGACGGACGCCTGTGTGTGCTCCTGCCTTACGTGGAAGAGTCTCAGCACCATCTAAGGGCGACGCTCCACAGCAGCTGCCCAGGTTTTCCGTACAAGAATTGGGGACGGGCCGGGCGCGGCGGCTCACGCCTGTAATCCTAGCTCTCTGGGAGGCCGAGGCGGGCGGATTGTTTGAGCTCAGGAGTTCGAAACCAGCCTGAGCAAGAGCGAGACCCCGTCTCTACTAAAAATAGAAAGAAATGATCTGGACAACTAAAAATATATAGAAAAAATTAGCCGGGCATGGTGGCGCATGCCTGTAATCCCGGCTACTTGGGAGGCTGAGGCAGGAGGATCACTTGAGCCCAGGAGTTTGAGGTTGCCGTGAGCTAGGCTGATGCCACTGCACTCTAGCCCGGGCAAAAGAGTGAGACTCTGCCTCAAAAAAAAAAGAATTGGGGACGTGGTGTGTGTTTGGGACACAGGTTCCCGGGCCCCCCAGACTCCTGAATCAGTATCTCTAGAGCCGGGGCTGGGGTCTGCCCGTTCGAGATTGTCCCTGGTGTGTCAGGCAGATGAGGGAGCTGCCCCACAGCGCTGGCTGTCACACCGCAGTGTAAGAGCTGGGCCTGGGCTCTGTGCCTGGGGTCAGACCCGGCCGAGGGGTGCCGGGATCTGCGTGTCAAAGGCGCCCAGAGTGGGCAGAGGTCTGACAGGTGCCTCTTCTGAGGAGGACGTGACTCACCCTTTCCGTTAAAAAAGGAGTAGAGTTTTAGAAGAAACTTACTGCCCGAGGGAAGCCTCTGTAGCTCTGGGGCCGGAGAACTTCCTGCCCCAGCTCCCCGCGAAGGGCGAAGGTCGGTAACGACTCCCGCAGGGCCCTGCCCAGCCGCCCCGCGCAGCGGCCCCTCCGCAGGTGAGAACCGGAGACCCAGAGAGACGAAGCGAGTCCCCGACTCCCCGCAGCTCGGAGCGGGCTCGAGCCCAGCCGTCGGGCTCCAGAACCCGCGGCCTCGGCCCCGCACCGTCCTGCCCACGGAAGCAGAACCGCAGGTTACTGTTCGGCGTGAAACACACCCGCTGACCAAACCGGCGGCACCTGGGCCTGGCCGGCGCCGAACCTCGTGCCCCGAGGATTCGGGTGGAGGTTGTTGGATTCCTGGGTCTCAGGGGAGGTCGCCTCGCCCAGGAAGCCGTCTCCTCCGTGAGGGTGTCTCCTCCCGCATCCAGCCCTGGGACCCCCGAGGGTCCTCAGGGCATCGCTGGAGACGAGAGACCCCCACCCGCCCGCAGCACGTGTCTGGCCACACACCCCAGAGCCGCGTTGGACCTGAAGAGCCAGCTCGCTCGCGCCAGGAAGAGCGTGTTGGCGGCATGTAGGGATCCACGGCTTCCCCACCACGTGGCCCTAAAACACAAGCCGCCTCCCGCACCTGGGGCTGCGCAGGGAAGCGCGTGGCCGAGGGCTTGCCGTCCTCCTGCGTTCACCCCACACGTAGCTTGGAAGATTCCAGAACGTTCCCTTTTCGGTCCCCTTCCCACCCTGCATCTGTCCAGGCTGGGAGACCCTCACAGCCTCACCCACCGCCGAGTGGCTCCGGATCCCCCCTCAGGACAATGTCCAGGTTCCACCCGGCACTGTGGCCGCCGGGCGGAGGCTCCCAGCCCCAGAGGGCGGCAGAACCAGAGCCGCAGGCCCAGACCGCCTGGCTGCCGGTGGGGGGCGGGGCACCGCCTGTGTGTCGCCGGCCTCACCTCCACGTCGCTCCCACCTGTCAGCACCTGGCCAGGGCCTTCGGTGAGGGACCCCGCGGGTGCCCTCGGGACGGCCCGCTCGAGTGAGGGGGAGGCCCAGCGGCCATCACCCCAGCTGTGCTCCGACCGTGGCTGCCCCTGTCCAGGCCTCCCCCAGGTTGGCACGTCGACAATCCCAGGGGGGCTCCTTTCCATTCTCGGCACACATCGTGCCCCCGGCCGGCCGTCCTGTCACACTGGGGCCTGTCCCCTCTGTGTCCAGCCAGCGGCCACGTCCTGCTGTCCATGCTGCACACGGGACCCTGGTATCTGCTGGTCTGTGACCCCGGGCGTCCCCCCAGCCCCGACGGACACTCAGGGCCTGGTGCTGGGAGCCTGGGGGGGCTGCACCCCACACCTGCCGGGGTCGCCTCTGCCACAGCGACGCTGCCCTGGGAAGCCGGCCAGGTCCTGAGTCTCAAGACACGTCACTTTCCAAAACTAAATCCTTCTGCCAGAGGCTCTCGCTCAAACGGCAATCTCTCATAATTGCTCATTTTGGGATCCGCTCGGATAGTTCCTTGACAAGAGCCTGTGGATATCACGTTAATAGAAAAAAAATTATATTTGACATCTCTGAGCTCTTTCTTGCCAAAGGTGCTGAGCCCGTTTCTTATTAGTTTTCTGCCGGCAGATTTATTTTGCATTTCCTCTTTATTGCTGGGCTCAATGGAAGCAGAGCCGCGTGCGGAGAGAGATTACCATTCCCGCCTCCGTGACGCGCCGCCATGACTCGGAGGGAGGACGGAAAGTCGCTGACCCAGAGGGCGGAGGGCAGGCTGGAGCCACAACGAGGGGCCCGGGAGCCGTGGAAAACGATCACCCCGTCACTGCCAGGTGGGGCAGGTCCAGCGTCGCCACAACTTCCAGGCGCCCGTGTGCCCCAGTGAGAGCCCCGGCGTCTCAAGGTGGCCCTGGCAGGGCCCCCGCCTCCTCCCCTCATTCATTGCAGACGTCGCCGCAGCGCAGCCCTTCAGAGTGCTGGGCACTGCCCCCGCACGGTCCCTGTGAGCGCCAGGGCGGACGGCCGCGTCCCCGGGGCCTGCCCACCCCACCACCTTGCTCTCCGGCGGGTAATCTCGGCCGTCCAGAAGCAGGGAAGGAGGGAAGAACACAGAACCAGCACAACGCTTTGCTGTCTGCGAAAGAGGCCCGCGCTTCCTGTTAAAGAGAAACCCAGACCGGACCATGTGAAAGTGTTAACGCGTCGCACAGAGCAGGACGTGCTGGAAGGAGGAAGCCACGTGCCTCTGTTCAGGGTTTTAAAGTTTTTCACGTAATGTCATACGTGTATTTTGAAACAAAATTGGGTCCTGATGTACAAAAAGGCCTTCTTCTTCTTACTTAACATTATGCCGGGACATTTTCCCCGGGAATGCAGACCTGTGTCATCTCCCCGTGTGGGTGGACCCCGCCCTCCGGTTTGTAAGACCAATTTGTTGTCAGTACTGCTATTGGTGAAGGTCCCTGTTCACACGTCCTCGGAGCTTGTTCTTGCAGGACTTTATCCATGGCACGAGCATTTCCAGATTTCGAAGGCTTTTGACACATTTCACCAACTGCCCCAGAAGTGCTGTGCAATTGACACTTTCCCCAGCCCCTAACCCTAACCCTAACCCTAACCCCTAACCCCTAACCCTAACCCTAACCCTAACTCCTAACCCCTAACCCCTAACCCTAACCCCTAACCCCTAACCCTAACCCTAAGCCAGCCCTGAGAGCCGTGAGGACAACAGTTCCCTGGGCCCCCTGTGGTTAGTTTTAGTTTTTGCAACCTAATGACAAAGACATTTTTCTTTTTATTTGCGTATCTTGGATAACTAGTGACGCTGAGCTCTGTCGCTGCTCTGTTGTTTATACGTGTATCTCCTTTTGTGAATTTCTTATTCAAGCCACCCCTTTTTATATAGAAATCTTCTTTCATATTGATCTGAATATTAAGGACTTAAGCTTGTTGCTTGTCACATTGTCCTGTTTTCTTCAAATCCTTTTCTCCTGTTTATTTGCCTTATACTTTCGTGATGTCTTAGTTTACATTCAGAAACTTTAAAAAATGTGTAATCAAATTAACCCATCTTTGTTTATTATTTTCCATTGACATCATGATTGAAAAGTTCTTCCTTACCCTCAAGAATTTAGATTATTTTCTTACTCTTTCCTGAAAGATGCATATAGATTTTAAATTTTCTGGTTTAAATGCCAAAAGGAATACATTCTAGTAAAAATTTCAAAGCATTTGACAGAGCACATGTGTTTGAGGACCTGTGCTCAGTGCTGGGAATAACAATGAAAAATTCTGCTTCCTTTGGGCTCCTGTGTGGGAGGCCTCTGCAAATTATCACACCAATAACTGTAAAATTAGCATTGGGAATTCAGAAATTATCACACAGATAAAAGGAAAATGACGGCTGAGATAAATTTTATGAAGATGAGGAACGTGCAGCAGTGGTTGCCTATAAAAGAGGACTGGCCCTCGATGCTCCCCGTTTAACCATTCCCCAGAGGGAGAAATACTTGAATTGTGATGTAAAGTGAGTGGAGCTTCACCGCGGGTGGAAGATGGTGGTGGCCGGAGGGGAGGTGAGTGGGAACAGGGAACAGCATTCTGCAAATCTGAAACAGCCCGTGCAAAGGGACTGTGGTCGGGTGGGGAATGGAACACATGGAGCAGGATGGCGCTGAGACGTGGGAGAGGGGCTGGGAGGTCACAACACAGAGGGGAGAAAGTAAACACGCACCTTCTCTCCGCCCCTCCTGCCCCCACAACTCCGCTCTCTGCC
>NW_012151463.1:41176-45174 GCF_000956105.1 Propithecus coquereli
AGGGGGCCCCCCCTGCCTCCCCAGCGCCATCTGAGTCCTTATTTAGAGAGCTCCCCTGCCCGGCCTGCTTCCGGGCAGGATGGTGCCGATGCAGAACCCACTGCTGAGTGGGCCTGGGCAGCCAATCGACGGCGCAGCGCGGAGCCACGTGACTCAGGGGCGCGAAGAGAAGGCGACGCGTAAGAGCATCTGGGGGCGGAAGGGAGGGTTCTCCGTGACCTGCAGCACCAGGCTCAGCCTGCGCGGCCTGTTCCGTGTGGTGTCGCTGCAGCCTCCTCTGCCACGGCCACCGTCCGTGTCTCCGTGTAATAGCGCCACGTCCATGCGGTCACCCCGCGTGTGCACCGCATGCCAGGCACAGCTCTGGACGATGGGCAGAGCGACAGACAGGGCAGGTGTTTGAGCACACTGACCTCACAGTCTGTGACGGAGGTGACAGTGATGGTGACGGCGGTGACAGTGATGGTGATGATGACGGTGATGGTGATGAAGGTGGTGATGATGATCATCATCATCATGGTGATGATGGTGATGATGATGGTGATGATGGTGATGATGATGGTGACAGTGATCATGATGATGGTGATAGTGATGATGGTGATGATGATGATGATGGTAGTGATGATGATGGTGACAGTGATGATGATGGTGACAGTGATCATGATGGCCTCCTCGGGGCAGAGCTCAGGGATGTCCCAGAGGGTTTAGCAGGGCAGGTAATTTCATTTTATTTTCTTCTTTTAATGTTCCCCTAATGGACTGTCAACTCTGCCACTCCTTTGTAGTTTTATTTCCCACGAAGGTAAACTCTAATTCACGGGCTCATTAACCGCACTTGCTACTCTGGGCTCACTGGGTGGGGACGTCCTGGGGTTCAGGGTCGTTCACGGGGTGTGAGGCGCAGGACCAGGGCGAATGGCGCCGCTGACGTCACTTCTCGGGGAGGGTGAGAGACGCCCATCGCCGCCCAGCGCTCGGGCCACCCTCTCAGCAAATGTCCACGTGTGCAGTCAGAGCTGGCGACGTGGGCTGTGTGGACAGCACGTGTCCGGGGCGTGTCCACCCTGCACGACGGGGGCACAGCGCCCTGTGGCCTGCACCTCCCGCTGCCCACCCTCCGCCCGGCAGCCCCTCGCTACGCTCTGCCTGTCCACGCTGGGCCTCTGAGGTTCCTCACGTAACTTCCGAACGGCGGGAGGTCAGCATGAGGGCCTCTGGGACCCCCACCAAGCCACCACGCTGTCAGAGACCTGCTTGCTCCTGGCCCCGACGCGTTGCTGCTCTCAGGACAGCCTTGTCCCCAGAGGTGACCGAGACGCTCACAGGGGTGCCCAGGTGTGGTGGACGTTGAGCCAAGCGTGCCCTGGCCCGACACCCCGGCCCACCCGACTGCTGGGCAGATGGTGGCCCTCCCTCCCCAGCAGCCGGCAAGGCGGTGCCTTGTGTGGGGGAGGGAGGTGCCAGGGCCATTCTGGTGTGACTTCCGGAAGTCCTGGGGGCTGGGGATGACTCAGCGCAGCCGAAGGCTTGGAGGAAGCAGGAGGGAGACCCAGGGTGGCCACGGTTAGCAAACGGAGCGAGGATGTGCCGTCAAACTTCCATTCCAGGTGCGATACACGTGGGCACATGTGTGTACATGTCTGTACAGGCGTAAACATGTTAGCACGAGCTTTGGCAGCACTGACATTTCTGTGGCGTCCAGGTGACAGATGCCACCTTTGCTCTGCGGTCGTCATTGCCACGCTGGGGTTCGACCCCCTCACCGCCATCTCTGGCCCCAAAGTGGCTCCTTTCCTGCCTCGGTTGGCCCAGGTTATTGCAGTGGTCGGTTGTTTTCAAGAGGAATTTACGGTGGCTCATGTCCAGAGCTCCATTTGGCTTGGGAACGTGTGAGCCCGTCCGAGTCCGCCTGTAAATTCAGGGGCCGTTCACTGTAAGAGCGACTTGTTCCGTGTTGCCCTTGCCTGAAACATCTCTTTGAAGGTTAGTAACCGGAGGACGCGGCCGGGTTGACAATCCGCGTGGAGTTCCCTGGGACATAGTTAGCGCCGCGGCCCCTGGTCCCGGCCCATCCCGGGTTGCAGGGAAGCTCCCTGAGTCACAGCTCTGCACATTTGCCTTCCTGTTTTTCTCTCTTCGCAGAAACAAATGACGCCCGTCCCTCCTTCCGCTTCCCTCCGAATTGCTCTGTCTTTAATTCTTCTCGAGGTTGCCTTTGTCCAGTTTGTTTTCCCGACATATCCTCCCGTTGCTGCTGTCTCATCCCAGAGCCCTTCTGCTGTATGTGGCCTCCGTTTCCACGATGTTCCATCTTCCTCCTCCTCCCCCTTCCTGAGTGCCACCTGCTCGCTCCTCCTCACCTCTGTCTTATTCCCTCCTTGAGCTTCTCCATGCCTGTCGCCTGGACTCTCACTGTCTCTCTTTCGCGGGCAAAGACCCCAGATGCCCAGACGCTCCCGCGGCCCGGAGGAGGACGGAACCAGGGCGGGGGAAGAGGCCACCTGGGCCTCGGGTCCCAGGAAGGGGTAGGAAGGAGACGAGGCTACAGCGACTCAGACCTGGCCTGTGGTGTAGCCGGAAGGACACAAGGGCTTTTTCAGAAGCCCGAAGCTCAAAGGATCCTCACACTCACGGGGATGGGTGTGAAGTCCCACAAGGGCCGGGTTTATTTCCTGGACTCTAGAGGCAGCATCGAGGTACCGAGCTTGCAGCACTCGAGCGTCTCCCAGGCCCATGGCAGGAGGGCGGGGGGACCCAGCTGAGCCCCAGGCGGCCTCACTTCTCGACCACAGCCCCAGCTGTCACTCGCAGACCTCTCCTGGGTTCTCTTAGGGACACAAGGAAGCCTGGGCCACGGAGGACACCGCAGGAGGCGGCTCTCGAGTTTGGAAAGATCTATTTTAAAAGCCCAAAGGGACAAATACAGCATCTTGCACATTAGTCAGTACTTTAAAATATTGGGCTTAATTATAGAAAAAATTTGCATTCAGGAGCATGTATGCAAATACGAGTTAAATATTGTAGAGCCGGTGGGAGGAGAGCTTCTCTCCCCATGCGTCTCCACGAGAGCTGGCTCCCAGGATCCTCCAGGGAGCTCCTGTCTCCTTGTTGCTTTTTCACTGGGAATTCACGAGTTTAAAGCACTTGAATAAATTGTGGACAAAGAATCCATTTTCTGTGGTGCTGAAGGCACCTGGAGGCAAATACACTAGAGATTGGACAGCGCCGCCTGCAGTGTCTGGGCGGCGGAGACCCTCAGCCCGCGAGCAGGCGGTGGTGGTCTCCGCCTGGGACGGCCTGGCCCATGCGGGTGAGCCGCCCACCCCTGGTCCCCCCCAGTGTGTCCCACACCCGCACCTGCACCTGCCCAGGGACAGGCTGTGTGGGACGTCCCGGCCAGCACCAGTGTGGGGACACGCCTGGTGGTCCTCAGAGAGGAGCCCGGGGGGCAGCTGGCCGCGAGGGAGACGGGACCAGCAGGAGGATGGGGAGGGGCCAGCGAGGGCGGGGTGTGCCCACCGGAGCGAGGAAACTCCCAAAGCGGCCGGTACACGGCTGCGCCCCACGGCGCCACAAATGCCTCCATCCACGGCAGTGTCCACTGGCCTCTCCCGCGGAGGCGTCTGGGAGCCGGGATCCCTGGGAAAGGCTGGGTCCGGTGGATTTTGCGTGGAGGACGCTGTGGAAGTCGGACCCTCTTCCTGGTTCTCCTGCAGTGAGGACATTTTCTGAGGCCTCTGAGGCTGCTGGCCGGGTCAGGAGGTGTCTGCGGAGCAGGGCAGAGACCACCTGGCCCAGCTCAGAAAGGGGCCCTGGGGGAGGTGACTCGCTGCTCTGAGCCGGGAGATGGGGTTCAGGAGCCCCCCGGCCGCTCAGCTCATCCTGAGAGGAGAGACGGCGGCACCCCTCCCCGCTCATGCGCAGTTTATTGCAATGCTGGGAAACCTCACCTGCTTAATTTATTTTAGCCAGAGACCTGGCACCGAGACTCAGGTGCG
>NW_012151463.1:46089-48436 GCF_000956105.1 Propithecus coquereli
CGGAAGGTTCTGGAAGGCTTTTATGCACCTGCCAGCATGGTTTCCAGGACGATTGAAAACAGCTCCTCTAATTCCCCACCAAGGGCTCCACGGTTGCCATGGCGATCGTGTCAGTGCGAAGAGGAGAATCCGGGAGAAGCGTCTATCGATGAGTGGAGGCTGCCACACGCCGACTCCTCCTCAGTCGGGACACGGTTCCGCTCCGCGGGGCCTGGGGTGTCTCTCCTTGAGGCTGGAGCAGCCAGCGCCTCGGGTAACGGACCACCCTGAGCTTGAACTGGAGACTTTAATTAAACTTGTCGAATCTCCACCCCGCGGCTCCCTCCCTCCTCCACTCCTCTTGATCTCAGCCGGGAAGAAAGGACGCTTTAGACACCGTGAGAAACGCAGTATTTTATCTGCTAATCCCCAAGAAAGGAAAGTCAAGCAAAATCCATTTTTAGGGGCTCTGGGATGAGTGGGTGTTGGCTCCATCCCAGAGCCCAACCCCACAGGGCACGTCATGGAGTGACGGTTCCACGTGGGCCACGGTGATCTAAGTGCCCCACTGAAATTCCCTGGGAAACCTGCGTCCACGAGGCCCGGGACGGAGAATAGACTCAGAGACCAGGCAGGGCGTCCAGAAGCCCCTGCCCACTGTGGGGCGCCCACGAGTGTGTCCTGAGCGGGTTCCTTGTGTTCTCTGACCCTCAGTCTCCTCGTCTGTGAATGGGGATGGCGACGCCCTGCCTTTGCGGCTCCAGTGAGGGTTCAGTTCCTGCGTGTAAAGAACGTGAGTTGTTAGGTTTCACCGTCCCCATCAGGGTCGCCTGTTTATTATGCAAATAAAGCCCCTCGTCCCTGCAGGTCCCTCCCTGGCCCTGGCGGTGTCGGGTGTGTCCACCCGGGGGCGGGCCCAGGCTCAGAGCCTGTGGCAGACGCAGGCTGTAGCTCATTTTAACAACATCGTTCTGTCTCCACGTCACGTCCCGGCCACCTTCTGATTATGGTAACGGAGGATGATTTTCTGCCTATGGCAGTGAAATGATGTTTCCTCTTTAGAGGAATTTAGTTAAGTTGAAAGTGAGATGATTTAAAGAAAAATATTGAATGAGTAATGCAGATGAACACGGAAGGTGGGAAGGGAAGGCTGAAGTTTGGGAATCCAGGAGGAGGAGGATGAGGAGGAGGAAGAGGAGGGGGAGGAGGAGGGGTGTGACCTCTCTGTGCAGTGAGGGGCCCGAGTGATCTCGTGTGTGTCCTCTCCAAGCCCTTTCATCTGTGTGTCACCTGTGGCCACTTTCACACAGCAACAGATTTCAGTAGCTGTGACAGGGACCACGTGGTCCCCAAAGATGAGAATATTTACTGTCTGTGAGCCGGGTTCCTGCAGTCCCAGCTACTCAGGAGGCTGAGGTAGCAGGATGGCTTGAGCCCAGGAGTTAGAGTCCAGCCTGGGCAACACAGCAAGACCCCATCTCTAAAAAAAAAAAAATGACTGTCTGGATCTTCTCAGAAGGCATCTGCTGAGGCAGCTGCTCTGTGTGGGGACCCAGGTGTTGTCTGGCTGCGTCCCCATCCTCAATGGTGCCCACCGGGGCAGAGGTCACCAGAGCAGGATTTGCTCCTTCTGGAGGTCGGGTGACTCCTGCGTGTGGGTCTGTTTCTGGGCCCCATGAGTGGCGTGGATGTCCTCATCTGCTTTGTCACTGACACCAGCCTGCCTTGGTCACCCTGGTCTCCCGTAATTCCTGAAGTTGTGACACGAGTTCTCCAGCTCAGCCCCTCCTCCTCCTCCGTGTTGGCTATTCCAGGGCTTTTGCCTGTCCCCATGACGTCAGGATCAGGCGATGGAATCTGCAGAACTCGTGCTGTGACCGGCAGGATTGCACGACACGCACAGGTCACCTGGGGCACCTCTTGTCTCCAGGATCCGCATTTCTAGAACGTGTACCTCGCTGTCAAGAATGGCTGGTGACTGTAGGAGTCCTAGCCCCCCTCATCCCCACCTGCAGGAAGCCCCTTCGCCTCTGCCAGGCTGTGGAGCGTGACGCCCAGCCCGGGGCTGGGCCGGACCCATGGCTCTGTCTGGACCCGCAGGGCAGCTGGGGGGGGTCTTGTTGATGATGAGGAGGATGTTGTCATTATTCTCTGTCGCTGGTTTGTTTTCCCCTGAGGGAGCACAGACAACAGAAAGTAGAACATTTCAGAAAACCAGCCAAAGTAAGTAACATGGTCACGTGATGCTTATCAGGACCGTGTTGGAACTGGCAGCACACACAGTGGACAGAGGACAGACTGTAGAACCCGGGCCTGGGGACGTGCTCCTGTGGTGGCCGGGAGGTGGACGGCACCTGGGCGGGGTGTC
>NW_012151463.1:48486-50512 GCF_000956105.1 Propithecus coquereli
TCCCAGCTACTCAGGAGGCTGAGGTAGCAGGATGGCTTGAGCCCAGGAGTTAGAGTCCAGCCTGGGCAACACAGCAAGACCCCATCTCTAAAAAAAAAAAAAATGACTGTCTGGATCTTCTCAGAAGGCATCTGCTGAGGCAGCTGCTCTGTGTGGGGACCCAGGTGTTGTCTGGCTGCGTCCCCATCCTCAATGGTGCCCACCGGGGCAGAGGTCACCAGAGCAGGATTTGCTCCTTCTGGAGGTCGGGTGACTCCTGCGTGTGGGTCTGTTTCTGGGCCCCATGAGTGGCGTGGATGTCCTCATCTGCTTTGTCACTGACAGCAGCCTGCCTTGGTCACCCTGGTCTCCCGTAATTCCTGAAGTTGTGACACGAGTTCTCCAGCTCAGCCCCTCCTCCTCCTCCGTGTTGGCTGTTCCAGGGCTTTTGCCTGTGCCCGTGACGTCAGGATCAGGCGATGGAATCTGCAGAACTCGTGCTGTGACCGGCAGGATTGCACGGCACGCACAGGTCACCTGGGGCACCTCTTGTCTCCAGGATCCACATTTTTAGAACGTGCACCTCGCTGTCAAGAATGGCTGGTGACTGTAGGAGTCCTAGCCTCCCTCGTCCCCACCTGCAGGGAGCCCCTTCGCCTCTGCCAGGCTGTGGAGTGCGACGCCCAGCCCGGGGCTGGGCCGGACCCACGGCTCTGTCTGAACCCACAGGGCAGCTGTAGGGGGAGGGGGTCTTGTTGATGATGAGGAGGATGTTTTCATTATTCTCTGTCGTTGGTTTGTTTTCCCCTGAGGGAGCACAGACAACAGAAAGTAGAACATTTCAGAAAACCAGCCAAACTAAGTAACATGTTACGTGATGCTTATCAGGACCGTGTTGGAACTGGCTGCACACACAGTGGACAGAGGACAGACTGTAGAACCCGGGCCTGGGGACGTGCTCCTGTGGTGGCCGGGAGGTGGACGGCACCTGGGCGGGGTGTCCCCGGGAGAGCGGAGGGGGGTGGTGAGTGCTCACGAGAATCGGGCCACAGGAGCTCGCCACGGAGTTGGGGCAGGACCAGCAGGACAAGCGCGTCTCTAAACACTGTCACTGGTGAACAGAGAGTCACGGACAGGACGAGGCCGTAGCACAGCGGCGTCGGTGCGGACGCCCACGGCTCACGCCCGCACAGCCGCGCACCGCGCGGGGACGTCCACCTGCACCGTCGTCAGCACACACGGCTCAGTCGTCCGCTACGGGGAAACCTCAGGAAAGTCTCTCAACAAACACATTCAAGAACACAGATAAACGTTCAGTGCAAATACACAGTTTCATGATTTCCTAACAGCGGGAGGGAATTAGGGAGGAAGGAGCAGGGAAAATAATAAAACCAAAAAGAGTCCACGTGCAGACGGGCGATCTACAACGTGTCTGGGCTGCGGGACCCATGGGTACTTCAGAGTGTGGGGTTAGGACGGGCCTGGCCTCCCCAGGGAAGGACCGGCTGGCCCCGCCCCCTCCCCCGGGCCCCGCCCCCTGGCCCACACCTGCCCCACCTGCTTGAGCACAGGGCTCACCTGCAGGGAGCAGGAGGGACCCCCAGGGATGGAGTCCAGGGCTCAGGGGCTCCCTGGGGAGGTGGGGGCTGCACAGCCTGGACCCGGGCACCTGCCCCCCGTCCACGCCCGCCTTCCCCGCCGTCTTGCGCCCGCACCTGCGTCAGCACCTGAGGAAGGGCAGCTCCTCCGTCCAGGGTGCCCGCAGGGAGGGGGTCTCTGCGTTCCCGCCCACACCCCCGCCTGGGCTGCCCGCAGGCCCCAGCCCCGCGACGTCCACGTTCTGGGCAGAGACTCCTGTGGAAACGTGCGTGGGGGATGGTGGGGGGGGCCGGGCCTGGTGTCAGCAGTTTATTCCGCATTTCTCATCTTCCTTTCAAGTTTGCCTCGGAAGGGAAGATTTCCAGAGGCAGGATAATGGCGCCGCCCTCTGTGGAGTGGCCTGCAGGGGCGCCCTGGGCTCTGCAGGTTTAGGGCGGGTGTCCACGGG
>NW_012151463.1:50562-51328 GCF_000956105.1 Propithecus coquereli
TGCGGCGCCCACAGCACGGTCGGGCTTTGCTACGGGAGGTGCGGGGAGCAAATGGCAGACACGCAGCAGGACCCGCGACCACAGGCCACTGTGACCACGGCCAGCGCAGCTGCTTCCACGTGGCTGCGGACGGAGGCTGGACACAGGGCGTGACCTGCCCCTCGGAGTCCCTGACCTCGGCCCCTCAGAAGCAGCTCTGAGCGCCGGTCCTGCCTGGCCCGGGCTGGGCAGGTGCGGTGCTTGGCGTGGACGTGGCCCACGCTGGGACGATCCCTTTGCTAAGTCACAGAAGACGAATTAAGACGCTGACAGGCCTGGAGGCGCCCCGGGGACGTGAGGGGATCGGGTGAAAACCATCCGAGTCAGGCTGGAAACCACCTTCGGCGTGTGAGCCCACGCGGCCAGGAGGACGCCTTGCAGCCAGAGAAATTACACTCGATAGGTGTGGGGGGGATAAAGAACCAGTGAGGGAAGGGGGAGGTGCGTGGCCACGTGGCATCAGTACCAGCTGCAGGTCACCAGCTGCACGTGGGAGGGTCCACGTCCAGGGGCCTCGTGGGCAGCTCCGCCGGGATCCGAGGCGCGGCCCCTCCCAGTTGGCGCCGTTCTCCTGACTGTCCTCTCCCCGCCTAGCACACCTCCCAGAACGCTGTGAGTGACCAGAAATCAACGACTCCCGGATTCCCACAACTCTGCGGCCGGGATTTCAGGCAGGGCCCAGCCACGTGGCTCTTCTGCTCCACGTGGCCTGGGCTGGGGTCCAACC
>NW_012151463.1:56088-77128 GCF_000956105.1 Propithecus coquereli
CGATTTCTCCGAGTAGCCTCAGTTGTGGGCAAATTCGTGAATGCGTGAGTGAGCGAATGAATGGATGAACCCACGTGGGTCGCCGCCCCCCACGGATGCCCTTCCAGCCCAGCTCAACCCCCAGAGCCCCAGGAACATTCTCTGCTCGGAAAATCCCCCCACTCCACCAGGGACGCTCCGTGCCACGGAAGCCACCAGGCGGGACGCCTCTCCACGTTCAGAGTGGCCGATTTTCCCCAAGTCACACAACGTGGAGTCGTTGTGGCCACTTTTCTCCTGGGAGCCAGCCTGTGCGTCTCCCTGGAATCCCAGGGCAGGTGGACCCCGGCCCACACCTTGTCCTGGTGAGCAGACTCCAGCGCACCTTCCCCGCCCCTGGTCCCGTGGCCCTGCCCACGGGTGCGTCTCAGAACTGGGGTCCCGAGGAGAGACGGGGCAGCACACCCAGCAGTTATTCCTGAGAACTACACGTGAGAAGGGCAGCGTGGCGAGGCTGGGGCTGTCCCTGCAGAGGTGGCTTGGCAGGAGGGGCACAGCCCCCCAGGCCCTTTGGGGACTGAAGGAGGCGAGTGTCCCACGGTCCGTGTTTCTGGGGCCAGAAGGGCTCACAGAGGGTCTCAGTGCCGTTCGGGGGCCCGGTCCTCTTGGTAAGGTGCCGTGCGAGCTGCAGGCCTTGGCTCTGGGGAGAAACTATGTCCTTCGTGTAACAGAATCGGATCGACGTCGCCAGGACCCAAGTGAGGGTGAAAAGGAAACGCTGACTTTCTTTTTGCTAAGTTCCAGTTCAGACATTACGTTCTCCAATAATTTATCACGGAAGTGGAATATCTTAGGTCAAAGCCTCTTGAAACTCGTCCTTAGCTTCCAAAGAAAAAAAGATAAACCAACACTGGGGTAAAGAAATGCTGGTTTCATGCCCCGAGTTAGATCATTTTTAAACAAACCTGGGCGCTGGGGAGTTTAATTATGGTAATCCATTAACTAACGCTTCAGAGCCTCTTAGGGAAACAAATGTTTTCTCATCCTAGCTGTAAAAATAAATCCAGTTAACAAAGCACGGCGGGAATACACGAATGGCTGCTGATGGTCGTGGAATAAATTATTGTTGCCCTAAAAATAAAAGAAATCAGAGAAAAGCATCTCCGAATATGTCGAATTTATCGGGAATGGGGAAAGAGGAATATAAGAGGCGCGTCTGGCGGCGGAGGGGTAAGAGGAGGCTGTTACTGGCACAAAGGGAGAAACAGAGCGAGCCGGTCCTGGGGCTCCAAGCGGAGCTGGCGTCGCCTGGTGGTGGCGTCGTCACAGGAAGCGCTGTTTCAGGAGCCTCTGACCAGAACCGCCGCAGTCCTAGAGACCGTCTGGTGATAAACCCTGTCGCGGAAACACGCGTGTGCGTGGGAGGGTGGAAGGGTTTTCCAGTGGGTTGCAGGGAGTCTTGGAAACCGCTCGTCTCAGATCAGCACGGGCCCCTCCTTCGAGCCTCCCCGGCCCTGTTGTCACTGAGTGTGAGGAGAGGGACCTCGTCCTGGTGTCTGCAGCTTCGACACTATCTACAGTCCCAGCTCAACCCCACCCCAGGAATAAATCTGTTAAATCAACAGAAATGAACGAATACACCGCTTCTTGGTGCCGCTGCATTTCCCAGGGACAGCTTTCTCCCGGTGTAGACCCTATGAGTGTGGCTGGCTGGATCTTGACTTCAGACACTGAGGGCAGAACATTCCGGGCGTTTCTGGGGTCTACGCGGAGCCGGCCGAGTCTGCTTCCGTCTCCCGTGCAGAGCTGGGTCCAGCGAGGGGCCAGGGAGGACCCGCCCAGAGGCAGTCCCAGCGGGCGGCGTCCAGGCTGCGGGAACAGGAGGGTCTGAGCTGGTCCCCACCGGGTTGGGGCAGCCGCCCCAGCCCACCGACACCTGCCCGAGGCCCCGTCCCCTGCCTCCCACCGATCTCGTTCCAGAACCCGCAGGCGCGGACGCCCAGGACCAGAACGTCAGGGAGGGTGAAACCTCTCAGCACCGACATCAAGGAAAATGCGTTTCCCTTAACTGTCCTCGCTCCGGGGGCTTCTCCAGGTGGGGTGAGGAGCCTCCGCCAGCCCTTGGATCTCGCCTGCCAAGCACAGCGGTTGCAACTAAATGAAAAAGCATCCGTTTCCTCCTGCAGCAGAATTATTCCTTAATTTTGTGTTTGAGGCGCGGCCTCCGCTTGAAATATCAGCCTAATTAGTCACCACAGCGATGCGTCCCGGCCACGGGGAACTCGGCGACCCCCGGCCTCTGCTCCCCCACCCGCTGGGATCCGCACAAACGGTGGGTTCGTGGCAGTGGGTGAATAGTCACCGGGGATCGCTGGTTGGGGACCCTGGGCTCTGCTGGGAGCCAAGGAACCCAGGACACTGGGGGCTCCTGCCGCGGGGCGGGCACAGCTGGGGTACCAAGGTCAGAGAAGAGGTGGGGTCTTGCTGAGCACAGGACGTGGGGGACAGCAGCTCGGGGGCTCATCAGAGGAGAAGTTCTGGGGAGGGGCCTTCAGCCTTGGCCAAGTGGGCACCAGGATGCGCCAAAGGCTTTGCTGGAAGCGTCGTTGCCGCAGTATCGCCCCCCATGAGGCGGGAGGGGCTGCGATGACTCAGTCTCAGAACCCGACTCTCCGCAGTCCACTTGAGTCTCTGCCCCAAATTCTCCCAGGCCCAGAAGACTGAAGCCAGGGTGGGAGGGACAGAGGAGGGTTATCAACTAGGACACCACACCCCAGGAAATGGAACCAATTCCAAATGGACTAACAAACAAAAGGGGATTTATTGGTTCACTTAACTGAGAGGTGCAAGGGTGACTGCCTTCAGGTGTGGCTGGATCCAGGTGCTCAGGGGATGCGTCTGAGCTTCTCTCTGCCCCTCAGCTCTGCTTTCCTCCCTACTGGCTCCACAGCCAGGCAGGCTCCCCTCAGCACCCCCATCTGCATCCTGGGGGAGTGGGGTCCCCCAAAGGCAAAGCAAAGGGCAGTTACTGTAGAGGGGACAGCAGCTATCGGGAAAGGCAATATCCCCTGTGGGTGAGGTTCCTGCACAGACTCTTTGTGGGGAGAAGGACGTTAACCGCCCAGAGCTCTCTGGAGACAGAACCCGCAGAAATCTTCATTTGCAAGCACAGGTTTAAATTGCGTTTCTTTGTTCGAGTGCCTTGCTCAGGACGAGCTCGGGTGGGGAGACGCTTCCCTGGGGAGTGAGAACCGTCGTGGGACACGGCTCAGGGCCTTCTGGCCACGGGATGGCGGCTGCTCCAGGTCGTCCAGGAGTAACTTCCCGCCCAGCCCCGACGGCCGGTCTGAAGGCGGGGCTAGGCCGAGATCCAAAGTCATAGTTCTTGTTTTCGGACAAACAAAAGGACAGGTTGGACATCAAAATGCAGAGAAAAGGGTGTGTTTAAGCAGCTTTGTTATGGAGATAATTTTCCACGCCTTTGATGTAATCGGCTCGGCACCTCCCCTATGGGCAAAAGCATCCACTAGAGCCTGGGCCCGTCCACGAACCGGAGAACTCGGGCCCCAGGGGAAGCTCAGAGCACGCTCTGTGGACGTCAGCCACGGACACATCGTCTGGTCAGTGCTACTGGTCAGTGCAAGGAAGGTTTTGTTGCCTGCACGGAAAACTTTCTTCTTCTCTGAACAAGTTAAAAACAAAGCAAACAAATAGACAAACAAACTCATGGGCTCTTGGTCGACTGTAGCGCTGTGTGGCCCCAGGCGGGAAGGAAGCCTCCCCAGCCGAGGGAGCAGGACCCGCAGGGATGCGCATCAGTCAGCTCCTGCCGCATAACGAACGGCCACAGATCTCGGCGTGCAGTAGGAGGACGTGCGTCCCAGGTGTTGCGGGCGATCACGGCAGGGCTCGCTCAGGGGTCTGCGGGATGGGTGGGTGTCAGCTCATCTAGGCTCAGACGGTTGGTGCCTCTGGCCTGCAGCCGGACCGGCTCTTCTCCCGGCGTCGTGCGTCCTCCTGGGACCCGCAGGCCAGCCGGGCAGGTGTCCCCTCGGTGCCGGCAGAGGCCAGGGAGCCTGACCGGGTGAACTCCTCAGCTCAGGCAGCATCTGCCCTCTAACATGTCACTGCACAGAGCAGGTGGCACGGCCAAGCCCGAGAGTGAGGACCGGGGGAGAATACTCCCCCCGGAGGTGGAGGGTTCAGGAAGGGAAAGATACTCCTGGAAAATCATCTCGTCTCCTCCAGAGCGCAGCAGCGTGTGGGCCTGGGGCCACCAGGGCCGTGGGGCGCCCCTCCCGGCACCCCCACGCCAGCCTGTGTCCTGCCCAACCCGGAGTCTGGGCTCCCACCGCCCCAGCCAGCGAGCAGATGGGACGACGCCTGTGTCTCCACCTCCCTGCTGCCGGGACCTCCCACGACGGCCAAAATAAGCACGAAGCAGTTTCGTCAGTTCCTGGCGACATGCGGCGGCGTCTGCCATCATGGGGCCCTGCAAGCCTCTGGGCTCAGGGCAGCCCGTGCTGACCCGGAGGCTCCTCGTCAGGACTCGGATCGCCCCACACGCCCCACATGCCACCGGCTCCACCAGGCCCTTCCACTGACGGCGGGTTCCAGATGTGCCCCGTGTTCCGGACGCGGAAGCTCATTACATCTGTGAGCACCGCTGTTCAGGAGGGGGTGTGGGGCCGTCCTTCTTCCTTACGATCCTCTGATCGGAGATGCTCCCCCGTATCGCAGTCGTGAGGCATCCGTAAGCGGTAACGCCGCGTTCACTGTGAGTTGTGAATTACCTGCTGAGTGTCTGAAAAGCTCTTCAGCTGCAGAAGCCGCTGCCGTGGAGAACACAGCAGACAACCGGCTCCCCGGCTGCCTCTGGGACTCCTGCTCCAGGGCGGACGGGACCCAGGGATGGGGACGCGGAAGACCCCGCAGCGAGGGCAGAGGTGGGGACTCTGCAGGGAGGGTGAAGCCCTGCGGCCCTCCCACCCCCTCCCAGAGGGTCAGTTCACACTTGGGGGCGGGTGAGGGGCAGGGACATCCCCAGGATTGTGCAGGTGACGAAACAGGCCCTTGCAGGAGCGGGGACAGGGACCTCCTGGGAGGACACGGTGCTCCCACCACGCCAGAGCCCAGCCCGGTGTGTCTGAAAAGGGTCAGATGGAAAACAGAGAACACGCCGGGCAGGTGATGTTCAGCAGATGCTGAGTGAGAACTTCCGGAACTGTAAAAAAATATTTTTAAAAGAGAGTTTAACTCCAGCAGCTGCTCACGACTAGAATGTCTAAAGGATATTCATGAAGAAGAAAGACAATGGGCTGAGAAGAAAGTTTGAAGTACCGTAAGTTACAGCAAGCAAAGAAAACGAAGCGTTTGGTATAATATTAAATAATTATTGAACAATAATAATATCAACAGAGAAAATAAGAAAAACAGAGCTGAGTGTCTGTATATTAACAGCCTATCGGCCAGAGGGCAATGATTTGAATTAATAATTATAATTCAAAGCACTTACACAGCTGATTAAAAAAGAAAAAAGTAATAATTATATATCAGAAGTGAAGTAGAGATATTAATTAAAGTGTAATAAATTACATACACATTTTAAAAGGTGTGTGTAACCAATAATATTACAGACACAGAACGCATATCTTAAGAACTAGCAGAGGAAGAAAAAGAACGAAAAATTCTCAAGAAGACAAGTACATACTATAGTATTTTGAAAAACACCCACATACACACGTTTCTGCATTTGTTTACAGTGTCTCTGGAAGGGTCACAAGAGACAGGGTTACCATATGGACAGAACTGGGATTTCAGATCTCAGCGGTGGTTGCTGTAGGAAGAGAACATTCATTTAAAATCGCAGCCTATCCTTCTTCGTGAAATAAAAATTTTAAAATCCACCATTTGAAAAATTGAAAAGCTTGACTGTAGTTTGGGGGAGAAATAGAGGACACACTTGAAGAGAAAACAGGCTTAGGGCAGAGCTTCCTTTGAGGTGGGAGCTCCGTGGCGTGTTTAGGGGGAGGAGGAAGCCGGGACGGAGGAGGACGGGTGTGCAGGAGACAGCGGGTGCGGACGAGGTGGCAGAGGCAGGGCCAGTGCCCGCCGCTGGGCTGTGAGTCCTCGGCCGGTGCTCCCTCTGGGACCGTTTTTATGTATTTTCAATATCTCCCTGGAAAAGGGAGGACCGGCTTCCGATGTCCTGGGCTTTGGGCTGGATGAAGGCCCAGGAGGAGGTGTAGACGCACAGACGTGGTTCAGGAAGGAACCGCCCACGTGTGAAAGAGGAAGGAGGTCACGGTGGGCTTCGTCAGCGCCGGGCGGGAGCAGAGGAGGACAGCGTGTGTCCTGAGAGGGAGGACAGAGCTGGACACGGAGCGTCACGCCTGCCTGCACTGTCAGCGGGACTCGGCAGGAACAGCTGTCATAACAGTGCCACCCTCACACCCGATTCCATCCTTCTCCTCCCCAGCTGGCTCCTTCGGTCCCGATTAGCGAGCGCCACTCTCCCGCTCTAATGGGCGGACAAGGGGCAAGTTGTTCGCATGAATAGGCGGACACTGAACGCACAGCAGAGGGCCGGAGCCGGGTGTCGGGTATGGCACCCGCTTACCTCGCTCACTGAGTTTCTCCTAACGCCCAGAGCGCTTTCTGACACAGACATTTCGGCAGCAAATCCTCTGAAGCCAACAGGAAAGGCACGTGGCGTGTGTGATTTATGGTCTGGTTAATTTGAATAAACAGCCAAACCCGCAGAGCGAGTCAGAACCAGCCCCAGGACAGATGGCCCCTCAGCAGGGCTGGTCCTTCTCCCGAGGTCACCTGCACGCATGCGATCCCACTGCACAGGGTCACCTCGGGGAAGCCGGATGCCCGGGGCCTGCCCAGAGCTGGAGCCAGGGCTGTGTTCTCCCCTCTCGGTTCACAGCAGGTGCCACCTAGTTCTGAAAGCTTGGACCCCTGTGTGCCCTGGTTCTGCCGAGTGAGGTGGCGGGTGCCAGCGCCCCTCTGGGCTGTGCTCTTGCCGCTCGGGTCAGCACAAAGAGGGGCCAGCTCCCCGCAGCAGCGCCCCAGGCAGCTCTGATCTCTGCTGTGCGCCTTGCCCCACAGAGCTGCGCTAGGGGACAAGCACAGTGACAACTGACCTCACATCCGGGAGACTCCTGCCCACCTGCAGAGTTGGGGAGACACAGGAGCTGAGACGGTGCCGTGATTGGACCCAGGGGCTCGGGGCTCCCACCTTTAACCAGCAGAAACGGACCCGCTGTCTCTGAAGGCAGCTGCCTTTGACCTAATGTTGGCGGCAAGGTCGGGGACCACAGAGGTCTGGCTTCACCGATGGAAGAAAGAAATGGCTGTGACGGCCAAGCCTGAGCTGTGGGGCTCTCAGGACCACTGGTGGCTGCAGACCTGGCCCGGGAGGCCCAGAGGCCAGGCAGTGGGTGCCCAGCCTGCCCCAGAGCACCTCGGCCCAGGCCTGGCCACAGGCCTCCAAATGGCTCCTCCAGCGCCGCCTGCTTCCCTGGAGTCTCCACGTCTCCATCTCGACCAGGAGACCGGGATCTGGGCCTGGAACCTCCCCAGGGAGGCCTCCGTGGGATGGTGGGAAACACCCACCCAAGCCACCCCAGGGAGACCCCCCCGAGCACATGCGGACCCGGGACATGCGTTCTCTGCACAGCACAGCAGCGGATGGGCAGGGCCGGGGTGGGGCCCACCTGGGCAGGAAGAGGCGTGACGTGGACACGGGGCTCGTGGTCTTTGTGTTCAACCAGTGGCCTCCACTGTGGGAGCTAGCGGGCAGATGTCTCCAGGGGATTTGGGTATTAAGAAGAGAATCTCTGGATGGAACCAAGGGGTCTGTGCAGGGGTTTCTTTTCTGTTCCCGCACCTTGCTCTGTGTCCATGAGCCCCGTAAGCACGGGGCTCCACCGCATGGGAGCCTGCCTGGCTTCGGCAGGAATGAAGCAGGAGGGGAGGGGGGACGTGGGGCTCAAGCACACACATGCACACACACGCACACGTGCATACAAGCACACGCATGCACACGCACACACGTGCACGCATGTGCACATACAAGCACCTCACCAGGGGCCCCTTGGGATGTCAGCTTGGCAGGGACGGGGCTTTGCCTGCTGGGGTCCCCGAGTCGCCTGAAATGCCTCAACAGTGCTGCATGCACAGCAGACGCTGCCACACTGACCAGGGATCAGACCCAGGGACAGGCGTGTTAGCACGTGTCCCCTTGTGCACAGACAGCAGCCCATGAGCACACTGTCCCTCCCGTGGCTTCTCAGCTAAATATATCTGCACGACTGTTCCAAGTCAACAAGGGGCTCTGCTGTGCAGACTGGCATGCAGCATGGGGCCAGGCCCCTGCCGGGATTTTCTGGCCCTAAACTGTTATAAACAACATTCCAGTGACTACTTTTGAACACACATTTCTGTTCGTGTGTGAATATATTTACGGAACAAACGTGTACAGTTGCAATTGTGGGGACCAGGCAGAATCTGCTTCAGTCTCGGCCGACACAGGCAGTTTGTTCCCACGCTCTGCCCCGAAGCTCCCTTCTAAAGACCCCCAGGCACGGTGATCTGATACGAGGAAGGGGGACACGTGTTTGACTCTTTGCTTTTCTAAGCAGGTGTTCAGCACAATTAAAGAAAAAAGAAAAGAGTTTTACTGGGATAGCCAAGGGTGCAACCCTGGGTGGGTTTAAAACCCTCAGCACGTCGGCCTGAGCGCCAGCGCGGTTCCCCACGTCGCCCGGGGCCCTTGCAGAGCCCCCAGCATGAAATGCCGCTATGGGGATGGCGGCTGCAGGGATGCCGTACACACAGGGGTTTGTTCCTTCTCAGTGTGAACCAACTGCTCCTGCCGGCCCACCGTGGACAAGGCCGCACCACCACGCCGTCCGAGCTCTGCGTCCCGGGCCGCGCTGATTTCTGCGCGTCGTCCCGGGCAATCCCCCGACAGCCCCTGAGGAAGGTGCCCTCGTCCCCATCGCACAGGTGAGAAACAGGTGCAGTGAGGGTAAGGGCAGCCCCGAGCCCCACACTCAGGAAACGGCGGGGCCTGGGCTGGACCCGAGAGCCTTGGACTGACCCCCACGGGCCCTCGCTCACCCTGGGGTGCGCCCGCCAGGGCACCGCTGGTTTGTGAAGAATCTTCACAGAAAAGCCACACAGCTGACGTGAAGATGCGGACCTGAGAGGTCGGGAGAAACGCAGGCCCCGTGGGGCGGGGAGACGGAGTCGGACCCAGGTCTGGGAGGCGCCTTCAGCCTCTCTGCGTCCTGGGAAGCTCCAGTGGACGCTGGAGCGCGTCCTGCGCACTGACGCACAGCCCGAGTCCCCGCGAGAGGAGCGGCAGTTTCTGGGAGGGACGATGCCTCCGAACTGACGGATCTGCAGACCCGTCTGCAGCCGGGCAAGTGCTGAATGGGAACCCGGCCCGTGTGGCTGCAGGGCACGTGCTGGAGGCCAGTGCACTGACATTTCCCGGACTGCAGAGAGAACGCTACTGGAGAAACAGAAGAAGACATGTGTTTCCTTCCTGGGCTGTCTGCGGCAGGCTCCTCTGCAGCTGTTTCCTGCAGGGCAGAAACTCATCTCGCCCGAGCCCAGAGGCCCCGAGGAGTATTGATCAAGACAGACTCATTTCCACGGTTCACCAGGGCGAGCTGGAGCTTGTCGCCTGCTCCCGCCAGCCGCCGGGTCCTGGTGGGCGCCTTGGGCTGGAGCAAGGAGCACGGGCAGCGAGAGAGGCTGGGAACAAGGGACCCGGAGAGACCAGGGGACAGGAGAGACGTGAGCAGGGACTGGGCGCCTCTCAGTCAAGAGGGGCTCATCTGTGGGTCCCCCGTGGACTCGGCCCTGCGGGGAGAAGGGGAGACACAGGAGAGACACGCTGTGTCAGTCAGCACGTGCTGGATTCTGCTGCGTAACAAACACGGCACGGGTCTCCTGCTCTATGACACAAAGGCTGTTCCTCACGCGTGTTTCTGTCACCCTCACTCGGCTGTGGCTTTGTCTATGTCGCTGACTGTGGCAGAGGGAAAGAGAGAGGCTGTGACAGATGTCACTGAGCCCTAAGCTGCTGCGGGCGGGCACCGCCATGTCCTCTCAGTGTCACGGGCAGAGTCACCGCCGGCTGCTATCAGCCAGGGAGTGTCCTCCCAGCACAGGGCCGCGAGCACTGGGGGCAGCGAGGTCTGCCTCCCTCCCTCTCCACTGAGCCGACACAGCCCGTCCCTGGGACCCGTCCTCCCGTCTCGGGGACCCATCCTCCTGTCACTGGGACCCGTCCTACCATCCCCAGGATCCATCCTCCCGTCTCCGGGTACCGTCCTCCAGTGAAGCCCGAGCTCTGGACACGCGGGCTCCGCGGTTTGTCAGGCAACTCACGTGACCGGCTTGAGCCTGCACCAATCAGAGCTCTGATTCCCTGCAATTGGCTCAGGCATGGACACGTGACCAAGGAAGAGCCAATGAGATGACCGCTGGGCATGTCGGGACCGCCCGGCGGAGTTGACGCTGATCTTGACGTTAGGTCAGGAAGCCCCAGCTGTTCTGCATCCGGGGAGAGGGAGCCAGGGGATGGAGCCGACCTGGAAACAACGAGATGGTGACCCGGAAAGAGAGAGACTAGCCCTGGGAACACTGTCCGTCCTGAGTCCAGGCTGGGAGAAGCCAGCTCTGGACCCCAACTGCGCAGGCGCTGGAATCGGCCTTTGGCGCAGGCGCCGTGGCAGGAGCGGCTGCGCGGCCGTCAGCGTCAGCGTCAGCGTCAGCGTCAGCGTCAGCGTCAGCGTCAGCCGTCAGCGTCAGCGTCAGCGTCAGCGTCAGCGTCAGCGTCAGCGTCAGCCGTCACACTCACCCTGCCGGGGCACAGAAACCCGCCCGGCCGCGTGGCGGGCGCCGGTGAACGAATCCGTGGACCGGACGGGCTTATCAGACACGTCCCCCTCTCGTGAACAGGACCTGGACTCGATTCTTATATTAAACGTTTATGTTCCTAAACCCGTATTTCTTATCTCCTCAGTCCCAATGCTTAAAGCTACATTTTAGAAGAATAACAGGAGCTAGAACTACTATCTATTATTCTGAAGATTAAAACTGATTTCTGGGTCTCAGATAATCCTGCCTTCCTCGCGCCGCCTGTGGTCGCTGTCGCCCGCCGAGCATCGCTTCGTGTTCGTCCTGTCTCCTTGCTCCGGCTCCCCATCCAGGGGGCTTCCCTGCGATTTCAGCTAACTCGCTTTAGAGTATTTTTAATTTACACCTGACAGAAAACTGAAATTGCTCGAGCTTAAACTTTCGCCTTTTCCCCTGGGCTTCTGTGTCAGCCAATGTCGTTTCTATTTCTCTACTTTTTAAGATAAAATTCACATAACATAAAATGACTCGTTTTAAAGTGAACGAGCCAGTGGCGTTTCATGCATTCACAATGCTGTGCAGTCACCGCCTCTGTCTGGTTCGCAAATACGGTTGTCCCCTGTGACCCCAGAGATCGTTCCAGAACCCTCTGCAGATACACAAATTGGCGGATGCTCAAGTCCCGTATACAAAATCGCTTAGTATTTGCATGTCACCCACACACATCCTCCCGTGTGCTTTAATCATCCCTGGATTACTTTTAACACCTAACACAATATAAATGGCATAAAAATAGCTGTTATACTGTATTTTTTATTGCAATGTTTTATAGTTTTCAGAGTACAAATCTTTTACCTCTTCAGTTAAATTTATTCCTATGTATTTTATTCCTTTAGATGGCATTATAAAAGGAATCTTTATTAATTTTTTGGACTGTTCTTTACTGGTGTATACCATCACAATTGGTTTTTGTGTGTCGATCTTGTACTTTGCTGAATCTGATCATTAGTTTTAGTAGAGTGTGCATGTCCCTGTATGTGTATTCTTTCAGATATTATACCTAAAGAGATCATGCATCTATAAATATAGTTTGACTTCTTCCTTTCCAATCTCAGTGTCCTTTTATCTCTTTCTTCTTGCCTAATTGCTCTGGCCAGAACTTCCAGTGCAATGTTGAATAGCATTAATGAAAACGAGCTTACCTGTTTTGCTCCTGGTCTTAGAGAAAAGCTTTCGGTCTTTCACTATTAAATATGTTATTCGCTGTGGATTTTTCATAAATGCACTTTATTATGTTGAGAACATTTCCTTCTATTTCTAATTTTCTGAGTGTTTTATGATGAAAGTGTTGGATTTTGTCAAATGATTTTCTGCATCAAGTGAAATGATCATGTGGGGTTCTTACCCCTCACTCTATTAATGTAACGTACTACATTGAATCCCCCTCCTTGCGTTCTTGGGATAAGTCGCACTTGGTCGTGGTGTATGATGTTTTAACTATGCTTTTGTATTTGGTTTGCTGGTATTTTGTTGAGGATTTTTGCATCTATATTCATAAAAGATATTAGTCCATAGTGATCTTTTCTTCTGGTGTGTTTATCTAGATTTGGTACGAGGATCCTACTGGCCTCACAAAATAAATTTGGAAGTATTGCTCTCTTCTGGAAGAGTTTGAGAATTGGTGTTAATTACTCTTTAAATATTTGGCAGAATTCGCCAGTAAAGCTATCTGGTCCTGGGCTTTTCTTTGCTGGGATGTTTTTGTTTGCTGATACAATCTCTTTCCTAGTTATATGTCTGTTCAGATTTTCTACTTCTTCTTCAGTCAGTTTTGGTAATTTGTGTGTTTCTAAGAAATTTCCCATTTTGTCTAGGCTAATTTTTTTTTGGGGGGGGCATATAATTGTTCAGAGCATTTTCTTATACTCGTTTTAATTTCTGTAATGTCAGTAGCAATAATCCCACTTTCATTTATGATTTGTTTGCATTTTCTCTATTATCAGCAGAGCTAAAACTTTGTCAATTTTCTTGATATATTTAAAGAACCAACTTCTGGTTTCATTGATTGTATTGTTTTTTCTATTTTCTATTTTGTTTACCGCTGCTGTAATCTTCGTTATTTCCTTCCTTCTAATAGTTTTAGGTTTATTTTCACTTCTTTTTCTAGTTCCTTAAGACGAGCATTTAGATCACTGGTGTGAGATTGTTCTTCTTGTTTAATGTTGGTGTTTACTGCTGCAAATTTACCAGGAAGAACTGCTTTTACTGCATTCCACAACTTTTGGTATGTTGTCTTATTTTCATGTGACTTAAAGTATTTGCTAATTCCCCTTGGGATTCCTTCTTTGGTTCATTGATTATTTAAGAGCATTGTTTAATGTCCATGCTTTTGTGAAATTTCAGGTTTTCTTCTGTTATTGACGTCTAACTTCATTCCACTGTGGACAGAGAACAGACTTTGCATGATTTCAATCTTTTTTTTTTTTTTTTTTTGAGACAGAGTCTCGCTTCGTTGCCCGAGCTAGAGTGAGTGTCGTGGCGTCAGCCTAGCTCACAGCAACCTCAAACTCCTGGGCTCAAGTGATCTTCCTGCCTCAGCCTCCCGAGTAGCTGGGACTACAGGTATGCCACACCATGCCTGGCTAATTTTTTCTATATATATTTTTTTAGTTGTCCAGATCATTTCTTTCTATTTTTTAGTAGAGACGGGGTCTCGCTCTTGCTCAGGCTGGTCTTGAACTCCTGACCTTGAGCGATCCACCCGCCTCGGCCTCCCAGAGTGCTAGGATTACAGGCGTGAGCCCCAGCGCCCGGCGGATTTCAATCTTTTTAAACTTATTGAGACTTGTTTTGTCACTTAACATACAGTCTACCCTGGAGAATGTTCCACATACATGTGATGGGAACATGTATTCTGTTACTGTTGGTGCTGTTCAAGTCTTCTACTTCCTTATTTATCTTCCGTCTGGATGTTGTAGCCACTGTTGTAAGTGGGTTCCTCCGTTTCGTCTTCTCTTTCTCATACTAGCTCATATGAAATATATTTAAATGAGCCAAAATAGAATGGAAAATCCCTCTAGAAAACCTTTCAGTAGCCTTACACCTGTATATATCCCCTCTACCCATCTCCAGGCACCCCTTATACTTTTCCTCCTGCCTCCCACCATCCATACCCCACACTGTCTACAACCACAAACCTCTCAGGATGAACTTATTCTCTAGCCTGCAGGAGGGGGATTCAGCTTCACCTGTCCAATGCTTCTCTGACGCAGTGTGATGCCAGGGGTGGGCTCTGTGACCATGGGACACAGATGAGGTTTGTCACATTGGTGACAAAACATCAGTTTTCTGAAAATCTAATTAAAAATATTTGGGGTGAAGTCAAAATAACCTCCCTCTGGCATTCGGATCTCTAACGTGCGAGTTGATTTGCAGGACCTGACCTTCCCTCTGAGGCTCACACCCAGCACCCAGGGGAGGGCCTGGCCCGCAACACAGAGTGGACAAAGATCAGTTCACAGAATGAATGTCAAGCAAGTGTGGGAGGGGACCGAGTCCCCAGAACCATTCAGCCAAGCCCTTCTCCTGGACACAGACTCGTACACAGGCTCAACAGAGGGAGTCACCTGCCACAGGTCAGAGACAACATTCTGGGATCTGTGCCAGGGCTGGTGCAGCTGGTGATAACAAGGAAAACCGAGAGAAACTGCCCAACTACTCCATAAATAATGGCGTGTGGTTCAGACCTGCCAGTGAAAAGAAAATGACCCCTCTGTGCGAATCTTTAGAAAGCATAAGAAAATCATAGCAAGCAAAGAGCACTTTTCTTAACAAAATCAATCTTTAGATGTATCATTTCACAGTTAGGATACAAAAAGCATAAACATGACAATTTCAATAGAAAAAAACACTTCACACACTTTCCAAACCTGTTTCTTTTCCCAACCGTTTCTAGGGGGTCATTCTGCTGATCCTCCCCTGGAGAAACCCAAAATGGAACGCAGCCAAGTGGTAACACAGAGAGATAGCGTGCACACACATACACACACACACACACACACACACACACCCAGAGATCCGTGCTCGGCATGCAGGGAGCGTGTGATCAGATGACACGCAGCACCATAAATGTAGCCCACAGGTGGCAGATGCAGAGGTAACACCCAGACAGCAGTGTGTGAGAAACACCCACAGATAACACACTTACTGGGAACACACACGGTAGCACGTACATCACAGGGAATCAGCACATACATGGCACACACGGGTGACACACAGCGTTACACATGTACTACGTACATTGGGAACACACCGGAAGTCCATAAGTCACACCCATGGGCAATTCACACAGGAACCAGACAGGTAAGGCGCAGGCTGTTTACACAGGTGGCAGACACTGCACACGGGAAACACACTCACAAATGAGCAACACGGCAGCACGCATTTGACGCTCACAGACTGACTCTGGGCCCAGACTCAGACACATGATTGGAGAAGAACGAGGTGTGGGCCCAATATTCCCTTCTATTCCCAATGCCCAGTGCTCTGGGAAAGCCAACATGTCTGGAACCCAGGGAGGGCTGGGTAGAGAAGGGCAGAGGCCACAGCTCTCTTGCTTGGTCCTGAGGGGGAGGGACAGCATCAGTGCCGGGTCTGACCCCTCCTCTGTGGAGCGCATCACAATCTACATCATTATCCTTAGATCATCTGCAGAAAAGAACACCAAGGTGTTTGAATAAGATAATCCTCAGGAGTTGATTTCTCTTTTCAGCATCACCGGTGCAGTAAATACTTTGCAATGAAGCCGTTATTTCTTAGACTAAAAAAAAAAAAAAAAAGAGCTTACGCAGACATTCTTTGTTCGCTTGCTGCATAAATCGTCCTGGTTATGTCCTGCTGCCAAGGCCGGCCCGGGCACCCCTCCCCGTCTGGGAGGTGGGTTTCCTCGGGACAGCACAACGGCTGAGCTGAGACTGGAGACACCTCCCAGATCCTAGGCGGCCTCAGGCAGCTCGGAGCTGCAGCGGAGCCCGGGTCAGGCGAAGGGAAGCTCCTGTTGACTGTGCCCATTCCCATTCCGAGCTCAAAGAAAGGCTGAGGCCAAGGCCCCGGGGGGAGGCGGATTTTGTTAATGGAACAATGGAAGGTGATGCCACGCCTGGAAGTTCCACGCTGGGAGCAGTGTAAGTGACTGGGCACACTCTCTTTTGGCCCTCACAAGGCCCCGAGCACTCGCCAAGGTGGGGCTGAGGGACGAAGCTGTCCCTGGGCGGTGCTGTCATCCCCCAGGTCCCCAAGGAGACCCCTGCCAGGGTGGAGGAGGAAGCTGTTCTCAGACGTTTCCTGTGAGGCTGCTCTGACCCAAGCTCCCTCCCTTCTCCTTCATGTGACCTGCGCAGGGCACCAGGACGGGGGCAAAAGACTCTCACGTTCGGGTAGAAATGCACTGACTGTCAAAGTGTTTCCTGCTTTTCAGACGTTTGGCATAACGCAGACAAACATGACCTTGGCCAAGGTCCTTATCTGTAAAATGGGGAAAATCATACCTGCCTACTCATGTGAGTATAAATATAGGATAGGGGCCTTTCTGTGAACCCTTTTCATCTGAACCGGCCGGAGTCCGGGTCTGCTGCAAGATCTGACCTGCAGGAACTACGACCCGTCCCCGGCAGAGAGCGTGTCCTGTGGGTGCTTCACAGCCGTGGGCTCAGGCCCCTCAGGAATGAAAGGCCCTTCTGCAAACCTCCCTGGCTGTCACGACTCAGCCACGATGGGACTGGCGCCCCTCACTCACCCTTTGCTCCCGGACCCCAGATGTGTCCCGTCCTGCCCACCAGGGGACAGGCTTGGGAGCTGGACCATTTCGTTACAGCATTTCTGCCCAAGCTCACCCCCAGGTCCCCTCCCAGAATGTCACTGTCCCCCTTGCTTTCAGTGGAGCATAGAGAAAGGAGGCTCTGTGTGAATTAAAAATGCATTAAGGCTCTCAAAAGACATCAAAGTCAATTTCAGTTTTCAAGAACAAAAGATGTCTGATGGAACGGCCTTGGAATTACTTTGCATTATAAAAACCAAACCCTGTAAGCCCTGTCTCCAACCCCTCATTTGTTATGCATGATCTTAGCACAGAGTGACACCCGCCTTGGCTGTAATTAAAACCTCATAATAAATGTATTTAGAAGGAAAAAGGACACAGATCCTTTGAGGATAATTGTGTGATTGTTACAGCTCATTTGCTAAGTCTCCATGGTGTGTATCACTCACCCCCTGTGCCCAGCAAGGACCCTGGTAGAGCTCTGTCACACGTCACTCGGCAAACATCTTCTGAGTTTCTGCCGCGAGCCAGTCTGTGTTACTGAGGGCACAGAACTCGGAAGACAGAGCCAGCCCCTGCCTTCAGTGGGCGTGCAGTCTGGAAAGAACACAGAGAAGGGTTGAGAACACTCGCCAGCACCGAAGTTAAACTCACAGACACCACAAAGCAAAAGTACAGGCATCTATGAGAACACGCAGCTGAGGGGTTCAGGAGAGAAGTCCCGAGGAAATGACATTTGAGCTGAGATTTCTGAACCCGGCAGGTGAGTGATGGATACTACAGAGCCTGGTGTTGCCCTGAAGGTCGCGCACAGTGTCAGTGGTGGAGACAGTGTCCCTGGATGTTCAGACCTGGTGGTCTGTCTCCAAAGGCTGCGCCCAAGCACCTCACTGGAACAGAATAGCTCACGGCCCCCGCGGCCTGTGGGGCGGGGATGGGGGTCCTTACCGTCAGGCACCACCTGTCGGCCCCTGAAGACTGTGTCAGATCCCAGGCAAGAGCCCTGCCAAGGGCACAAACACAACTGGAAAAGGCAGACGCCACCAGGGAAAGACTGGTGCTCAGCAGGAGGCCGGAAGCTTTTCCAGGGACTCTGTCCTGACACGCGGGTCCCAGTCAGTTTGGAGACACAAACCCAAAAACCGTGAAATTGCCTCAAATCATTTTCCACCTCTTGCAAATAGAACTCCCCCCAACCACCACCCCACCCCTGCGGGGGGGACGGCAAGAGGAGCAGGAGCTCGGTCTCAGGCGTCTGCGTTCTTGCTGCCATGGGGTCTGCACCGACCTTTGCCACTGTTGCTGGAAAGAATATGAACAGTAACGGCCTCCAGGGATGCGGGGGACACACGGCCCTGAGTTCGCGCCCTGCGTAGGTGATAGGTACCGGCCTGTGTGTGGAGCTTGCCCCGTGGGCTGTCCCCAGCTCTCCAGGTCGCCTCCGTGCACGTAGGAGTTTGGCTTAGTCCATTTTGTGCTGCGGCTACTTTTGCACCAGCCTAATACCAAGCTCTGCAGGTCGAGTCGCACGGGGAAATGGCTCTGAGAGTCACAATGACAGAGAAGAGGAGGGAGAGACTTGGTGAGTTTGTGGGTCCCTCCTTGCCGAGGTCACACGGCTCAGCAGCACCCCTGCCCTGACAGGCTTCAGTGAAGTGCGTCAAGGCCCCTGTGGAGGGTCCCCAAGGCCACCCTCGGGTGTGGCAATTCGGTAGGAGGACTCACGGGACTCAGAAAAGCTGTCACACTTGGGATCAGATTTAGTATCATGAAAGGATACAGATTAAAATCAGCAAAAACAAAAGGTGCGTAGGTCAGAGTCCAGGAGAAACCAGGTTCAAATTTCCAGGCGTCTCCAACCAGTGAGGCCGTAGGGACAGCACGTGACGCTCCCAGCTGTGATGCGTATGATACCGGTAAGTCACGGCCAACCAGGGAGACTCCCGAACTGTGGTGTCCAGGGTTTTTGCTGGGGTCGGCCGCGTAGACATGCAGCGCCTGCGTGACTGGCCTGAGCCGCTTAGGCCTCGGCCCCAGCGGTCAGACGGATGCAGTGAGGCCCGAGTCTTCCGGCACACACAAGCAGAGATGCGCGGTCAGCCACGCTACCGGCACGAACTATGTGGCATGGCCAAGGGGCTTCGGGCGGACACTCCCGGACTCAGAGGCATCTCCCGGGAGCTCGGCCATGGGCCAGCCCCGAGGATCTTGGGAAAGCGCGCGGTGCGGACGAGCCGGGCCTGCAGAGTTAACCCTTCCCTACACAGGCCTCATTCCCCAAGTTGTCTAGACTGGGTTCTGTCCTTGTACCCCAAATCCTTCGTGCACAAACGGCTGCATAATTCGCAAGGCCCACTGCAAAATGGAAACGCAGGGCCCTCGTTCAGAAACGAAGGACTGTCGGACAGCAACAGCCCAGCGTCAAGCCGGGCACGCGGGCTCGAGTGGACGCCGGGCGCCATGCCCGTGGAGCCGGCCCTGCCCCCGTGAACACGGCAGGTCTGGAGTGGGTGTCGCCGAGAGGAGCGTGTGCGACGCAGCGGCCTGGAGGGGGGACTGTGAGTTCACAGCGTGGCCCGAGCAGAATTAACAGGGAGGAGGGAACGAAGGCGGAGCCAGACCGCGTGGCCCTGTGGGCCGTCCCGGAGGCAAGCTGTGCTCCGAGAGGCGGGCAAGCCACCGCGGCCCTGGGGTACAGGGGTGCCCTGGCCGAGCTCCCGCGGCCTGCTTTACTGCGGGGTGGTCTACCGCAGCGATTCACCCACCCGAGTGTACACAGTCCCCGTCCCCACGGCTCCCTCCTGCAGCCCCATGCCCTGCTCAGACCTCCTGCTCCTGAGTGTGCGGCGAGTGTCACCTCGGGGAGTCCACACTGACCCCTCGCCGGACCGAGTCGGCCCCCATCACGGGCTCCCGCAGCACCGCAGGTCTCTCCTCATGGCTCCTGTCCCGGCTTCCTTCACCTGAGTGTCCGTGGCTCTTGGATCCAAGCTCACCTCCCGCTATCCTGGGAGCAGGCAAGATCAGGGGCTGATCTGTAGTTGCCGAGGAGGCCCCAGGGCTGGAGGAGCCAGGCCCAGAGTGGTCGAGCAGTTAGACCCGATGAGGAAGCGAATCAGGGACCGAACCTGCAAACTGGAAGATAGTGAAACACTAGCGCACAGTGCTGGCTGCGCGGCAGGCAGGTGGGCACTGCCGTCCCCGCCGTTTGCGGTGCTCCTGGTCCCTTTCTGGATGTGAGTGACAGTTCACATCAGAACGCAATGAAGGCTCTTTGACTCAGTGATCCGGTTTCCAGGATGTATCCGCAACACCCGATCTATGCAAAGATGTGTCTACAAACATGTGCTTCTAATGGCAATCATGCCCCGTATACACTTACTAACGTAATGGCAAAATACCCCATTTCCAGTAATACGACACTGATTAAATCAGAACTCAGGCGTCCCTAGGACGGGACACTATTCACCACCATGTCGGCATTATTCGATCAGAGCCTCCGGGGGAGCCCGGCGATCCGTGCGCTCTTAATGGCTCCTTAGGGACTTCGGTGTTCAGCGAGAGGACAGCTCATGCTAGGGAAGAACGATTAATGTCGTTAGGAACAAAGTCAGACTCCACCGCTGCATCGTATTAAGGAAACAAGTCAGATACTTGGTACCCTTTGGACAGCAGCTCCCGTCTCCCCCTCCCAGCCTTGGCAACCACGATTCTACTCTCAGCCTCTGTGGGTTTTACTGTTTTAGATCACACGTGTGAGTGGGAAATCACGCAGTGCGTGTCCTTCTATGTCTGGCGTATTTCACTTAGCTTGAGGTCCTCCGGATCCCTCCGCGTTGTGACAGATGGCAGGATTTCCTGCTTCTCTAAGGCTGGGCAATGTTCTATCACATGAGTGTGTGGTCGGGTGGACAGGTGCATGTGCACACACGGAGATTTCTCAGTTCCTTTATCATCGTCCTTTCAAGGACGTGCACGTCGTCTCCACGTCTTGGCGGCAGTGAACACGGGAGCACGGTCCTCTTTCCAAGATGCAGATTTCATTTCCTTAGGCCGCGCTCCCAGAGTGGCACCGACGGATCAGATGGCGGTTCTAGTTTTAGTTTTTCGGAGAGCCTCATAGCAGCTCTACTTAACCATACTGTATCATATACTTAAAATTTACTAAGAGAGGCCGGGCGCGGTGGCTCACACCTGTAATCCTAGCTCTCTGGGAGGCTGAGGCGGGCAGATTGTTTGAGCTCAGAGTTTGAAACCAGCCTGAGCAAGAACGAGACCCCGTCTCTACTAAAAATAGAAAGAAATTAATTGGACAACCAAAAATATATAGAAAAAATTAGCCGGGCATGGTGGCACATGCCT
>NW_012151463.1:78027-78725 GCF_000956105.1 Propithecus coquereli
GAGTCTAATATTCACCAGCTAATTTGTTTTCTGGTGAGGTTGCTTGAGAAACTGCTCTTTAAAAATTAATAAATGCAAATTAAATAAATAGATGAGTTCCTGGAATAGGGCTAAAACTTGACTCACTGTTCAAGAAAAAAATTAAAAAATAAAACGATGAGTGGAGATGTTTTCCCCGGGAAGCAGCGGAGATTTAAGCAATCTGGGAAGGCTCGGGGGGAGCAGAGGAGGGTCTGAGGTTCATCTAAGAACCAGGCGATGCCCAGGCTGCCGGCTCTTTGCAGGACCGTCCTGCCTAGGGAAGGACACTGAGGCGTGCTGGGCTCTAAAGAGAGGCTGCGGTGGCGGTTCCTCCGAGCCCAGCCTCCAGGCCAGGCGGCGTTTACAGCAAGTCCGTGCAGCAGCCAAAGGGAGGCCGGGAGGAGGTGGGCAGGGAGAACCCTCCGGTTTCGGCTGTCTTGAGGAGCACTGAGCATCCTCGGGAAAAACCAGCATCCCTGGGCTGCAGCCTCCAATTTCTAACCAACCTTCCGAAAAGAGAAGGGAAGCAGATCTTCAGACCCGGCGAGTGCTGAGAAGCCTCCTTCGCAGGTGAGGAAGAGTATGAATAGGAATTAACTCGTCCTCTGGATCTTCCCCCGGCCTCTGCTGTCACAGCGATGGCCCAATTGGCGTGGAGCTCACAGGGCAGCCAGCTG
>NW_012151463.1:78775-99220 GCF_000956105.1 Propithecus coquereli
TTAATAAATGCAAATTAAATAAATAGATGACTTCCTGGAATAGGGCTAAAACTTGACTCACTGTTCAAGAAAAAATTAAAAAATAAAACGATGAGTGGAGATGTTTTCCCCGGGAAGTAGCGGAGATTTAAGCAATCTGGGAAGGCTCGGGGGGAGCAAGGGAGGGTCTGAGGGTTCATCTAAGAACCAGGCGATGCCCAGGCTGCCGGCTCTTGGCAGGACCGTCCTGCCTAGGGAAGGACACTGAGGCGTGCTGGGCTCTAAAGAGAGGCTGCGGTGGCGGTTCCTCCGAGCCCAGCCTCCGGTCCAGGCGACGTTTACAGCAAGTCCGTGCAGCAGCCAAAGGGAGGCCGGGAGGAGGTGGGCAGGGAGAACCCTCCGGTTTCGGCTGTCTTGAGGAGCGCTGAGCATCCTCGGGAAAAATCAGCATCCCTGGGCTGCAGCCTCCAATTTCTAACCAACCTTCCGAAAAGAGAAGGGAAGCAGATCTTCAGACCCGGCAAGTGCTGAGAAGCCTCCTTCGCAGGTGAGGAAGAGCATGAATAGGAATTAACTCGTCCTCTGGATCTTCCCCCGGCCTCTGCTGTCACAGCGATGGCCCAATTGGCGTGGAGCTCACAGGGCAGCCAGCTGAGGAGAGGTAACATATTCCCTGTCACCCGAGGCTGCAGAGCGATGGCGCAGCCTCCAGGACCACAGCGATGACAGAGCCTTAGCCCCGCCAGGCGCATCTGCACTGAAATCCTCTTTGCTGATTGCTTTTCTCGGGAGGCGGCTCTTGCAGTCAGGGGCTGAACGAGAAGTGTCCTGAACGTGGCGGGTGAGGACACCTGGGCTGGGGCCCAAGCGGCAGGTGCGTTCTAAGCCCCAGCTACTCCAGCTGTGGGCAGCAGCACAGAATACCCTGGGAGCTTGTCGGAATGCAGAATCCCAGGCCAGGCCTAGGATCCAGCACCAGGGGACCCGTGAGCACTGGGGAGCACTGGGCTGAGCCACCAGTCGGGAGGGAAGCAGCTCTCTCCAGTGAGTGCCGCACGGCAGGGGCGGGAGTTATGGCCACATTGGTTAGGGGAGATGCAGCTGTGAGTGACTGAACATCACAAACCACAGGAGCTCAGACAAGCCAGGAGTGAACTTCTCTTTCGTGAAAACAGAGTGCAGAAGAGCGCGGTCGGTCTAGGGCTGGCAGCGTTGTTCACCTCGGTAAGGGAGGGAGGCTCCCCTGCCTTGTCCCAGGGTGTCCTCATGTTCCATTATGGCTGCTGGAGCTCCAGCACCCACACTACCTTCCATCAGCCTGGGACAGAAAGGCCACCATCCTATCTGACTTTACTCTCCTGATCTTCTCCAGTCACCTCTGAGCTTGGGGACCAGTTTCACACAAGCCACAGCAGCCACGGCCTGCATCCCAGGATGGACACTGGGAATGTCAAGGGAATCTCCTGGCTGGGCCAGGCAAGAGCATTCTGTGTGCCCCGTGCTCCCCACCCCCAACATGGACAGAGTCTGACCAGTGTCCACCTGTAGGACCCCCTGGGAGAGGAGAAAGTCACTCCACTGGGATAGAAAACCCCTCAAAACCCAGGTCTGTAAAACCAGGAGGCAGGGGGCAACAGTGTTCGCAATCTATTAACGACCAACAAACGCTGCTTGTTAACCTAATAGAAGCAGAGGGGTCTCGGGATATCCAATTACGAGAGCAGGCTGAGCAGCACCGGGAGTCAGGCCATTGTCTCACCCATCTGGACAGACTCCATCAGGCCATTACCCTTGCTTGATTGAATCTTCCCTAAGGATGCTGTCAGGGAGGAGAGGCGAGGGTGGGAGGGGATGCCCCCCAGGACCTGCCCTCACTCAGCCCCAAGCCAGAGGTGGCCAACACACACAGGCCCTTCTTGCCTTGGGGGGACATCCTGGGGCTCCCCGCTGTGAACAACAGGAAACCCTGCTCTGGTGGCAGAAGGGAATGAGGAAACTGTTCTCTCCCAGCAGTGGCCCCTGCGGG
This sequence comes from Propithecus coquereli, assembly GCF_000956105.1. Classification (NCBI taxonomy): domain Eukaryota; kingdom Metazoa; phylum Chordata; class Mammalia; order Primates; family Indriidae; genus Propithecus; species Propithecus coquereli. The sequence continues at coordinate 80,781 of NW_012151463.1, forward strand.
GTTCCAGGGCTGGTGCATGAAGCAGCCCTGCCCACAGTCAGGGCCCCCAGCTCTCCCCATCGTCCTGGGCCATCCTCGGTGGTTAGCTGAGATGTAGGAGATACGTTGTCCAATCCACAGACAATGCTTAGGGTGTGCACTGATTAGTAGACACACTATTTTGTAATAATACAACTTTTTGTTGCCTACCGAGGGGCTGGGAACCCCGGTTTCATACCAAGGAGGTCTGCCATGGAGTTATTCCCACCCAACCTACACTCTCATCCCATCACCGTATTCCAGAAAGTCTAATAAACCACCACCTTAGCCACAGGAAAATCCTTTAAGATTCAGGAAAGTAATTCTGATCTCCAAAGTAAACTCACGGATAAGAAAAAAATATCTGGCACTGCAAAAGGTCTGCAACAGAGAACATCAGCGAAAGAGGAAAATGTTCCCTGGAGGAGATTTTCCATTGAAGCAAGTGAACGCGCAGTGTGGCCGTTCTATGCACGGGAAACAGGACCACACGCGTCACATATAGCAGCCGCTGTCTCGATAAAGTGTGCTGCGCGATAAACACCACGGCAGACTAAATAAAACTATTGTTGAAAGCAGAAAATAGAGAACTGGCCCCGCAAAAAGTATACAAATTTGGTAAGTAACAAACATTTTACAAAATATATCCAAAACGTCAAGGAAATGTAAAAATAGAATAAGAAAAAACAAGTGAGGATAACAGACACAGAGAACACGGCACAAATTTCCAGCTGGTGAGTAACGTGAGTCCTGCTGGACGTGAACGCAGACATCAAATACGTCCTCAGAGGTCGAGTTAGAAAACACAGCAAAAAAGATGACCTGAGGTTGAAGGAGGCATATCCATATTCTACAACAACAAGGAGAAAAACGATGTCAATACGTGATCTGGTTAAAAGTTAAACTGTAAGGAAAGGAATCTTGAAATTTTCCGACTCGATCAGACGAGGGCGAGCTGACTTTCAAGTGAGCTTATGTTATGTGACTTGAGTCTGTGTCCTTCAATAACAGTCATGCTTCTAGGTGTTTCTGGGGGAAGGGATGGGATACAGAATTGTGTGCCCTGATGCTGAAAAAGGAAAAAAAGAAGATATTCTCTTTTTTATAAACTTTAAATATTCACATGGCAAGTGTTCACTCAGTCAAGTTTGCTCAAGAACAAATTCCAGAATCGCCAGAGTGTACACAGAGACCAGAGAGGGTGCAGGGATACGGAGAGGCATTGAATGATGAGAAAAGCGTCAATTGTCGAAGAGGATGTAACAGTCCTTACTGTGCGCGCACCAACCAGCGGAGCGTCGAAATACACGAGGCAAACACTGGGAGAGCTGCGGGGAGAACAAGCCAGTTCAGACACTGACTGCATCACAGCAAGCACTCAAATTTGGACAGCAGTGCTCAGTGTCACTTGTCACTAGGGAACTGAATGTTAAAACAACAGGATGTCACCGCACACCTACTGGGATGCCTGACATCCAGCACGCTGACAACACCAAATGTCATCGAGGATGTGGAGCGCCAGAAACTCGATCATCGCTGGTGGGAACGCAGAATGGCGCGGCTGCCGGGCAGCCTCCTACAAAAGCACGCCCCGTACCGCGCACTCTCGCGGTCACGCTCCTTGGCGTTTGCCCGGATGAGATGAAAACCTATTTCTGCACAGAGACCTGCCCCACAAACGCTTATGTTAGCTTCATTCATCATTGCCGAAACTTGGAGGCCAGAAAGATGTCCTTCGAAGGCAAATGGGTAAACAATCTGTGGTACCCGCAGACAATGGGCTATTATTCAGCAATAAAAAGAAATGATCTATTAAGCCATAAAAAATATGGAGGGACCTTAAACGCATATTGCTGTGCGCAGGAAGCCCATCCGAAAACATGCACACTGTATGATTCCAGCTACATGACATTCTGGGAAAGGCAAAGCTACAGAAACCATAAAAAAAAAAAAATGGGTGGTTCCAGGGGTTAGCAGGAGCGCGAGGAGAGATGAACAGGTGGAGCGCAGGAGCGTTTCAGGGCGCTGAAACTATTCTGCGTGATGCTGTGAGTCGATTGCTTTGTCAAAACCCAGAGAACAGCGCAACACAGAGAGCGAACCCGACTGTGCACTGCGCACTGCGCACTGCGCGCTTGTGTTTACAATGGCACCGAGACGCGTTCGCCAGTTGTACCAAATGTCCCGCACGGCGCCAGGTGTGAGAAGCTGAGGGAACTGCGGAGTGGGGGAGGGGCTCCGTGGGGATCCCTGCACTTCCTGCTCAGTCTTTCTACACACCTAAAACTGCTCTAAAAAATACAGCCTTTTGATTTTTTAAAAAAGTATATTAATAATGTAAATCTGCTTAATTTATAAATAAGATGAAAATAACATGAATGTGGAAAACTTTTAAGAGAAAATATTCATAGGAAATCCTTTCTTTAAATATGAAGCAGAAATATTGAACAAACGAAGCCGCCGCAGGGAGTGGCGCACGCGTGCTCACCCGCGTGGGCGCACGTCACGGCGCTGACACGGACACGGTTGTGGCTCGGGGGAAAGTCAGGAGGGCTCTGAGACGAGCGATTGCGAAAGATCCCAACCCAGACACCAAAGGGCAAAAGAGACGAGAAATAACAGAGAACAAAACAGAAAGCACGAATAAAATGTCAAATGCCCCTTAGTATGTTGCAATTTTGAAAAAGCCAAAGTGTTACAGATACATCACGTAGCTGCAAGATCTCAATTCCTCAACTAAAATCAGAGCTCTCCAGACTTAATTTGAAAACGTGTCTAATGACACGACCCTCGGAAGGGAAAAACCGGGGTAAAGGCTGGAAATGGAGGCTGCGTAAAGAGGAACCAAGTGGAATTTAGACGAAAGCAGGGAATCGGTCGATGACAGAAACTGCCCAACCCGCCTCTCCCGCGCCACAATCCCGGAATAGGATGGAAAATATCTCCACGGGCCTATGGAAGTGCAAAAAATAATGACCTCCGTGTCATTTCTGGGGACTCTCCGAAGGAAGGGCGGCAGGAGCAGCCTGCTGCGGAGGTGGGATGGCAGCCAGGCGTCCGGGGACACCCAGGGCGGTCACATGTGGAGCAGTGGCGGGAGGAGGGGGCGCAGGCCGGCAGCGCTGTGAGTGGTATGTGGGGTGGGCAGGGAGGGGCAGCCGGGCTCACTCCGACTGCAGGTGCCCCCGAAAGTCCGGGCGGGGACAGAGACGGCCCACAGGGACCAACGGGCCTGCACACCCCAGAGCTGCCAGGCTTGTCCCAGAGCAGGAAGGAGATATGTCCCCATGTATTCAGGGCGTCCAGCCACCCTCCAGAGAAAAAGCAAAGGGAAAGGAAAGACATAGGAAAAACTGTTCGACCTCAGTAGCAATCGAGCAAACACAAATTATAACAGTTTCACACATATTAAGTTGGTAATAAAATACTGGTAACACTCTTTGCTGGTAAAATTTTTGAGAAACAAGAATATCAGCGAGACTTGACCCAGTGACCATTTTGGTAAACAATTTGGCAAACTGTTTCAAGAGCTGTGGAATTATTTACTTTCTGATGCAAAAGCCAGTTTTAAAATTTTAACCTGGAAAATCATCAATATAAGGAAAAAAAGATATAAGGAAAAAAGCCACAAGCACAAAGACATCAATATGTATCCATTTGTTATATATTATAGATACGTATAAAATATATTAATATATATAAAAGATACTATGTAATGTATATATTTATAAATGACATATAAACATATATTATGCTGATAAATATATAAATGATATATTTAATATAACATGGAAGCACAGATACTCTAATTGTAAAATAATGCAAGGATTTTGGTACATTTTATGTAAATCACAGTTGTCATTACGAACAGCACACGGTAACGGGGAAGACGGTTTGTGAGAGCACGTTAGGTTTGAAAGCAGCTGCAGAGCAGAGACGTCGGGCCGTGCACATGGTGTCTCCCACCTGCGAGGATAGAAACGCAGTTCGGGAAAGCATCACCGAATGTGCCTGGAAGGTGCCGTGTCCCCAAGCCAGGTGGCTGCAGGGAGGTAACCCAGGCAGACAACGGGCTGTGCAGAGCCCTCTCCGTGCCCCCCACGTCCCTGTTCCCATGCCTGCTGTTTGCCCTGGTTGTGTTCACACCCCACCCCGGGACAGAGGCTCCAGACAGGGCATCCCCAGAGCTGGAATGCACTGGGTACACAGCAGGTGCCAAATAAATGCCTGTTGCATGAGCCCCAGCCCAGGGTTTTGCTCGTGCGTTTCCCTGTAGACGTGTGTTACGAGACTCAGTCCCGCGCACTCTCCACTAGCAACAGGTTTTAAAGACCACACTTTATTTTAAGGACAATAAGATTTTATTTCATAAAATCACAACATATTTTCACTGCATAGTGGCATTCATCATCTTCCTTGGACTACAAACTGCTTTCAACACACAATTCTTTCCGATTTCTTATTTTGGGCCAAATTATGTGCAGATAATAAAGTACTACGGAAGCCAAGATACACAGCCTACAAATAAAGTGCTGACTTTCATTCGTTGGAAATAGAAGGTTCAGACGGGTTTTGTTCGTTGCCTCTCCTGATACATTAGCTGTGGAGAGCGAGTGTGGCGACAGCTCACACACACAGAATTCCCCCCGAAACACGGTCCCGACACGACTCGCGCCACCAGAAGCCAAACAAGAAAAAAAATCCGAGTGTGAATCGTAGGAATACAGTGTTCTCACTTCTCGGTGCTCAGGGCTGGGACGAGGATCTGAGACTGTGTCCCCGTGACCTGGCGTGTGGGACACAGGGGAACCCAGAGTGGTGGCCACGTGCAGGGTGAGCACACAGGAACACCTCACTGAACACGCGGGCTCCACGGCGGCCACGGCCACGATGTGTGGAACCTGGCCTGGGGGAAGGGCAAGGACCGACCCCTGCAACGTGCCGCCCACGTCCCCCACCGCGGGGACAGGCCTGCGGGGGGCTGCTACGTTCGGCGGGTCGGGGCTGAGCTGAGGGCCACGGAACTAGTGGGAAACTGACTCTGAATCGAAGCAGCCACGTGAGGTGGGAAGGGCCTAAGGACATTGTGGTCACAGCTTAAAGGAAGATTTTCCAGTATCAAAGACAGGCGTGAGCATCCGACCGCACGTTTCACAGATGCCGCTGGCGCTGTGGCCGCAGAGCGCTCTCACGGCCTGTTTCCAAACGCTCCGGCGGGGTCTTTATTCACATCTATGCGCCCAGACCCCCGTGTTCTGCGGCACCCGGCCCACAAGAGCTGCGACGGTCGTCCCTGTTGCTAGGGGGCCGAGCCGAGTCTGTAAGTCGACATCAGCGCAGAAGGCTCAGCGGTCGTCACCCTCCCTCCCCCTCAGCCGGGACTCGGGGGCTCTGCCACGTGGGACCCAAGTGGCCTGACCACGGCGTGGCGTGGCGTGGTCTGCCTTTGCAGCGACGTGAAGCAGCCGCCGCGCTGCCCCGTGTGGTCTGCTCACCGGGAACAGAGTGTTGCCAAGGATGCGAAAGAGACCCCCCAGGGGAAGGGATGACTTCAAAACCGAAACCAGAAACCCAAGAGACAAAGACACAGGAAAAGGCCACAGCAGGGAGGCAGCCTGGGCTGTGGGCAGCTGGGGAGGAGGGGTCCTTCAGGCCGGCCTTGGGCCCAAGGAGTCAGAACTCACAAGGGGGGCTGAGAAGCCCCCAAAGCAGCGGCGCCACCAGGTGGCCTCGAAGCCCAGGCTGCCGGCTGGGGCCCTGCCTGGCTCCTCACACGGGTGGCGGTCACCCCAACCCCCACCGGGACAGCCGGTGACTCCAGCCCGCAGATCTCTGCTTGGACCGAGGCCCCGAACCCAATCATGCCCCAGCCCAGCGCCGAGGCCAGCCCATGTGGCGTCACCGCAGACAGACACGCACTTCGCTGGCACCGGCTTCTTGTTGGGTCAACTCTGCAGATTGGGAACCTTCCCCACGCTCTCCCCACACGCCCCCAGCTGCCTGCACCTGACCCTCCGGGGGTGCATGGGGACCCTAACCCCCTCTGTGTCCCCGAGTCCCCGTGGAGGTGCCGAGACGGAGCTTCCCCTCCCGTGAGCTCGCGCCTCGCTGGGTCCAGGGGAGGCTGACGCGCAGCGTCACGGCGGGCCACTGTGCATCCCGGGGACCCCAGAGGGCAGTCACTGCCGTCTCACAGCCCCCAGGTGGGGGCCACGCCCTGCTGGCCTGTGCCGGGGGCTCACACAGGGGCGTGAGGACAGGTGAGGACACCGGCTCGGGGCCACCACCCCACGTCCAGACAGCAGTGAGGAGGGGGTCCCCTGAGGGAAGGTGGGTCTCTGTCTTGTCCTGCCTGGGAGGGCTGTTCCGAGCGGCAGGCCTGGCTGGTGAGCGGCCCTCGGCTCACACGGCAGACAGGTCCACGCGGTGGGCAGAGTGGCTGCTCTTGTCCCAAGGGCTGAGCTTGGTGGAGGCCGTGCCTGGCCGGGTCCCGTTCAGCTGCAAGGCGCAAGGGGGTGAGGGGTGAGGACCCCGCCCCAGGAGGAAACTCAAACCCCACTGAGTGCGGAGAGCTCTGGGCCGGGGGTACGGGGGTCCCCCGTCGGGGCAAAGCGCAGACTGGAGGAGACCCCGCCGCCCCCGAGAGATGAGGACCCCGCGCACCGAGAGCACCTGGACTGGAGTCCTCTGCGTTCCCCGCCCTCCCTCGCCACCTGGGCGTGGCGTGCGTTCACGCACCTCGTCATCCCTCGTCCGTCCGTCCACCCGCCAGTCGCGCACCCACCCATCGTTCACGCACACGCTGTCCGTCTGTGTGCGTCTCCGCCCGCCGCGCTCGCCACGCGCTGGGCGCTGCTGTGGGCCGCGGGGCCAGAGCGAGAACAAAGCCAAGCAGCCCCCGTCGTGTCCCCATCCCAGTGGCAGGACCGTGGCCATTAAGCCACTGAACGAACAACACAGCCTCAGGCGGGGCAGGGTGTGCTGTGGGGGGGTGGGGCAGGGTGTGCTGTGGGGGCCGGTGTGTTGAGTGCAGCACGGCAGGGACCCCTGAGGGCGGACACCTGAGCCGGGACTCCTGGCAGGTGGGGGGAGGACACAGGAGCATCTGCTCCAGGCCACCTGGGCCCCTGCGCGGGGGACGGAGGGGATCGACCTGGCACTGAAGGGTGAGGGGCTTGTGGAGACCCCTGAGCATGGAGACCGGACTCCCCGGGCACCTGCGGGAGGAGGGGCCGGTGCAGGGGACACAATCCTCGAGGACAGGGCTGGGCCCGCTGACTTCTGTGCCCAGGGTCTGCCTCTTGGTCGGCTGACCTGTAAGCCCCCCATCCCCGGACTCAACACAAGTCCCGGCCCTGGGAAATGTCAGGGGAGAGGCTGTGGCAGCCTCGTCAGGGTCAGGCAGGACGTGGGGACGAGAACAACCAGCCTCCACAGCCTCCTGTTGGATGGCGCCACCCGGCAGGGCTGGGGCTCTGGGTGAGAGGCTGAGCCAGCAGCGCCAGGCGTCCCCGGCGAGGCAGAGGCCACACGCGGCGCGGGGGAGCTGGAAGGCAGCCTCCAGGGCCAGCCTCCGGGTAGCCACCGCAGGAGCGAGAGCCCTCGGGCCGGAGAGGGCTGCGGGTGGGAGGCATTGGGAGTGGGGTCAGCCCAGGCAGCAGGAGGGGCTCGCGATGGGACGCCCCCGACACTCACGATGTCCGAGTGGAAGGGCTTCGCGTTGGCGCTGCGGGCAGAGCTGCTCGTGAGGGACCAGACCTTGGTTTTGTGCTTGAAGGCAGCTCTCACCTTGGGCAGCAGAAGGAAGGCTTTGTTAGAGGCAACGTCAGAGGCTGAGAGAACAGAAACCAGAGCTCACTCGGAACGGTCTCTGGGAATCTGTGCTGAAGGGAGGCCCCAGGGCGCCAGCGCAGGTCGAGGACAGACCTGGAAACATCAGAGTCCGAGGCGGCACCCTAAAGGCCCCCTGCCAGCTCCCGCAGACAGCGGTCCTCCTCCTCACACCCCAGGGAGCTTCCCCGAGGCCCCGGGAGGACCAGAGGGAGCACGTCTCCGTCCTACTCTCCCCAACGTGCCAGACATTGCCCTTCTCCAGCTTGGCTCCCCCACCGGCCCTGTCTCCCTGGTCCCCTGCACAGCCGGCGGTGCCTGCTGCGACACCAGGAGAGGATGCTGGCACGTCGCTTAGCAACCGGGATGGGAGAGGAGGGGCTGCTGGAAGCCGGCCCACTCCACATGGCTCATCGTGGGACAAGGCTGAGCCAGGACTTCGTTCCCAGGTGGCAGCCTGTAGGGCGCACTGTGCCCCTTCAGAAATGAACACCCAGCTTTGCACTGGCAGGAAGTGGGGAGACGTACCTCTGAATTCAGGAGACAGTGGAAGAGGAAGATGAAAAGTCCCTGGGAAGGAAGGGAGGAAAACACAGGATTAGAGCCGTTTGCATTTTGTCACAAGCACTTTCCGAAGGTTCTTTCCACACACGGGCTCCGCAAGTGGCGCTGGCACGGCTGGCTGTTGGGAGCTCGCTGACCCCAGATCCCGTGACCTGAGTCCATGGGGAGGGAAGGCATCTCGGACCCTATAGTCTAAGCCGGACTCAGGCAGCTGCTGCAACCAGGGTTCGGAGGCAGCGCTGCCACCGGGGCCAAGGGACAAAGGCGGGTGGATCCCCGGAAAGGCCCGGCACAAGCAAGGGGTGGACATCAGACGGACCCTCAACTGCGCCTTGGTGGTCTCATCGGCAGACTGGTTGTGATAACGTGAAAACAAGCGCAAAGGTGAGGATGTCACCAAACACCCAGAGGCCGCTGCTGCGTGCCGGGCACCAGGCCAATGCCTTGCACACGTGTCTCATTTAGTGCCACCCCATTAAGGGTCCTGCTACTGCCCCCGCTTCACAGCGGAGGAAACGGGAGAGGACACAGAGGACAAGTGAGGGCCCAGCATGCTCAGGGCTGCGGCCAGGACAACCCACACATCTCAGTGGGAACAGCCAGAGGAAGGCGCCGCCTGCAAGCTCACGGCCCACAAGGCCCAGCGCCACCGCAGGACGCAGCCCGGCCTTGTGGACACAGGTGCGCAAGGCCCGCACAGTGAGGGCCAGGGCTATGGATGGTGCTGGAACCCACACCTGCCTTTCCTTTGCGGGCCTGTGGTCTGAGGCCTCAGGCATCCCAAACCCCTGGTCTCCTGGCTGGTGACCCCCACCTGTCCCTTCACACAGAGGACAGGGCCTGGCTCCCTCTCGGGAGCTGTCCGCAGGCCGACCACCTTCCATCACAGGCCCGGAAGTGCCTCCCACAGATACCGGCCGGAAGCACAAGGCAGCCCTGCCGGGAACGGGGTCAGGACACGGCAAGCCCTGTTTTCTGAGAGGCCCTGGTGTGCCCGTCCTCAGGTCTCGGGGTGCCCCACGCCAAGGGCTCATGGGGTGTGTGAAGGGGGCAGAGCCCAGGGCCCCCTCCTGCCTCTGCAGCGGCCTGCTCCGCACATGTCACCCACAAGGGCCTGCTCGCCGCCTGGCAGTCCAGCGGGCTCTCACCTGCAAGGAGTTGAGGACGGCAAACACGTACTGGAAGACCAGGGCCCGGTCACTGACGGCGAGGGCGCCAAAGACCCACGAGGTTCCCAGGATGGGCAGCAGCACGGCCACCGCCTTCACCGTCAGCCTGAGAGAGAAACAGCTGCGGTCACTCAGGGCGGTGGGCGGGCAGGACCGGGTGTGCAGACCGCCTTCCAGGAGCGGGCTTCCAGAGGGGGCAAGACCTGGAGTCCTCCCTGCAGGTAACCTCAGGTGAGGCATTTACCTGGTGCGAGCCTCAGGTTCCACCAGCTCCGGCCCCTCGAGGCTGGTGGGCGAAGAGAGCTCTGGAGAAGCAGCAGTTTCCTACAGCCCTGAGCACCACCCCAGGGTGCGCCCAGGACAGGAGGAGAAACCCAGCCGGGCCTGGGGGATTGCGTTTAAGCTGTTTGCAAAGACAAGGAGGAGGACCCAGGCAGGAGGGGCGAGATTCAGGGGGACCAAGGCAGCAAGGGACCCCTTCAGCATCCATAACTCAGAACCTCTGGGAGCTGGGAGACGTCTGGAAGGGGCGACAAGGCCCTGGGATGAGGCTTCTTGTCTCAGTCCACGAAAAGCCCCGTCTGTGGTGAGGGTCCGGGTAGGGACACCTCCCGGCTCTCGCTGGGCTGCAGCCTCCAGCCCCCACCTGGGCCCTGGGCCCTGGGCACACCGGCACTCCTGCAGCACTGACAGTGACTCTCAGAGGGCCAGGACCGACTGGTCATCTTCACGGGCCCTGGACGTGGCCCAGAGGAGACACTAAGCCAGCCGACCGACAGCCCTGTCTCCTGCCACACAATACCTGCCAGCACGCGCTTCTGTCGCCTCTCAGCCCTGCAGGCCCTCTGGACACAGGTTATACAGTGACCCCATTTCACAGATAAGGAGACTGAGGCCCCACAACCCCCAGTGATGGCCACAGTGACACAAGGTTCCATCAGTGGCAGAACCAGAGGGTGTGCAGACATCTCCACCTGGGCCAGTGTGAGTGCCGCCCGGCCTCGCCCACCCCGTGGACCAGAGTGAGCCTCCCTGGCAGTTCCCAGCGCCCTCAGCTTCTACCCTTCCAGCCGGGACAGGCGCCCGTCCCACCCCTGCAGGGTGACCCTCTGCCTCCACTCCACAGCATCCTGGGCCGCTCCAGGGCTGCTCTTTCCTCATTGGCTGCTGACCCACTGGGACAGCCAATCAGGTTGCCCCAACGCCAGCAATGGCAAAGGGATGCATGACTTAGGCCGGCCAATCAGAGCGAGCCTCTCCTGCCAGGGTCCCTTCACTGAAGAGCCCGGGCTCCTCCCTGAGTCCACCAGCGCAAGGCCACCCAACAATTCCGAGGCTGCCCTGGTGTGTGGCCCCCCAGACTAGTTCTTTGCTTGAGATTCTGTGAGCTACTCGAGACCTCCCGGGACAGGGTGTTCTGTCCCAGTCAGAGAGCGCAGAGCGCCACCCCGCGGGGGCCCAGCTGCGAGGGAGCCCCTCCCCGAGACGGCACAGGCCGCGGTGACCTGGGACATACAGAGTGGTTCCCAGCCAGCCCACTCTGGGCCCGGTCCCCAGAGCTGTCCCTGCACCGTGGCAGCCGGCCGGGCGCCAGGAGCCAGCCCACCCCCAGCACTCTCAGGCTGACCACCCGGATCCCACCGGTGATGCTGGACAGGCGTCCGACCCCAGGGCACGGAGGACCGGAAAGCCCAGGAGCCCAGTGGGGCAGGACCTGCAACGTGAGTCTCGTAGGTGCCCCCAGAGTGCAGGCGCCGTGAGACCAGGTCGCAGGGCCCCACGCAGAGCTGGAGAGCGGCACAGAGTCGGCCTCCACCGGCCTCCGCTGAAAGAAGGAGCAACGCCAGCGGTCAGACTCAAAGCAAGTCACGTGCACTCACTGAAGTCCGTCCTCCCCGACTTCTGGAACACCGGGGCTTTCCACGGCGGGGTCCTTACGCATCTGAGCTTCACAGAAAAGTCTAGAGGCTAAGGGGGCCCTGCTGCTCAGGCCAGCAACCGCCACGTCTCGGTTCACCCCTCATCACTCAGCGCGGTGACCGTGAGTCCGTCTCCGTCACTGGACTGTGAGTTCCCCAAAGCTGGGACTTTGTCTTTCCAGCTCCGCAACCCCAGGGTGCAGCCCAGCGCCAGGACTCAGAGGCCCCAGGAAACGATCGCTGGAAGGAATGAATGAAAGATGAACAAATGGAGGAAAGTGCAAAAGTGCCACCCGTGGATCCGGCACCTCCCAGGAGGAGGCGAGACACGACCAAAATGAGCTTCCTCGTCAGGAGCCCAAGATCCCGGCAAAATCCCTGCGAAACCCAGGGCTGTTCCAGCACTTCAGATCTCAGGGAAACTGCAGCCAGCTTGTTCTCATAATGTTAATGCAATAAAAATAAAACACCTGTCTCTGGGAAACAAAAATATCATGCATTATTCAGCTACAGTCTTGAGTTCGTGGAGGACCGTGTTTGAAAGGATCAGCCACTGAGAAATAGGTACCAAAATGTGCTACTTCTAAAGTGATGGTTGATTTTTTCTTAAAAATAGAGCAATGAATGATCTCGAGGAGACAGGCGGAAGCTCTCTGAGGACTCTTGTTAACACGGCCAGAGCTGTCAGTGTCCCCTATTCAAACACGGAGGAGAGGGGGCCTCGGGCAGGTGGGGGCTGCAGCCCAGTCACACTTCAGCCCCCGAGGCAGCTGTCCCCTCTGCTCCCCCAGGGCTGGCCCTGTCCCCACCCGCCACACCCACTGCCCACGGGTGTGCTGCCAGGGGTCACACCAGGTCCCCCCTGTAAAACCCGAATGTTCCCTGCTGCTTTCTTGGGAGTCTGGGATCGCGATCAGTAAAGAGGCTTGTTAAAGAGCGGAGGCCAGGCCTGTGGAGGGCCCTGAAGGAGCATCTCGCATCCTATTACTCAGAGAACATCAAGCTGCTCAGCACAAAGAAACGACAAGATTAAAACCAAAAGACCAGGCACAAGAAGGGGCCAAGGAAGTTTTCTAAGGATGCTGCTGTTGCTCCCTTCCCGCCGGCTCCTGCAGCGCGGGGTCTGCCTCGCCAGCCTGGGGAGGCGAGTGTCACGTGGCAGATAAGATGACAGAGTGAGAGAGGGTCCCACGGGTCAGACTCGGCCACTTGGAGTTGCTGAAGGCAGAGGGACACACTGGCACACGTCAGAGGGACCCAGAGGGGTCTGTGCAGAGGAACGCGGCCTGCCCTCCCCGAGGGGCCCGTCCCTGGGTGGGCACTGGGTGGGGCGGAGCGGAGGGGGCAGGGCCTCGGCTGTGGCTCTGCACAGACCTGGGAACACTCCGCCAGCGCACGCTCCCTGCCCGGACCTTCCTGGACCACGGGCACCGCTGTGCCAGCCGGCGCCTCGGGGACGGCCATGCAGAGCAAGGCAGTGGATGAAGGCGGCTTCCTCGGAGGGTGTCGGTGAGGGGCGGGGGTGGGACAGTGGGGTGGAGACAGGGAGGGGTGCACAGGTGTGTTCTGGGGTCCCGCGGGTGCCAGGACTCAGACCAGGGTGAGCAGGCTTTGGCTGGGGACAAGAGCTGAGGACGGACTGGCTGACCATGAACGCCGAGGTGACAGCCTCGGGAGCTGCCAGCTGGAGGGGGCCCGGGACCGGCCGGCCTCACAGACAGAAGAGGGAGGACGCGACCCTTGGCCCCGTGAGCCTCTCCCCTCACACGGACACAGCCCTGCACAGCCCTGCACGGGTTCCGGGGGCTGAAAAGCCCAAGGCGGCTGCGCCACCTGTCAGCTCAGCTCACAGCTTGGAATTTGTTACAGAATAATCATCTCATCGATTTGCCGCTGACTTATTTACCACTTCAGCCTTCTCACCAGAAAAGACACCCGGCAGCTGCAGTGACCTACAGGACGTCGGCTGCCCAGGGCCAGCCCTGTTTCCACAAAAGCCCCCAAGTCCCCCAAGAGGAGCTGCCCCCGCGTTCAGACCCTGTGGTCTGGGGGCCACGGCGCCGTGGGGCTCAGCTCCGGGTTGACGGGTGAAGCCCACTCCCCTCTCTCCCAGCCTGAGGCGTCCTCCTCATCATCTTCCTCACCCGGGCTCAGGCCTCTGTCTGAGCAGGTGGGACAGACTCTCCCGTGGGCTGAACCCCCCGGTGCAGCCTCTGCCCCCGGGAGGGCAGAGTCGATTCGGGCAGGACCAGAGCGGGGAGGAGGGACCGGGTCGCAGTCACGGAACTGCCAGATGATTCCTGTGACATCAGCATCCAACCTCTGACTCCACAGTCCTGTAGCAATAAACCCCTTCTGCCTACGCCAGTTTGTGTGGGGTTTTCTGTCACCTGCAGCCAGCTGCGCCCCAGCGGATACAGGTCAGGAGACCCCGATGGCAGCGGGATGTGTGGGTGGAACCCCCCAGACACCCGCTCCCTCTCCAGAGGGGCCTGGAGCTCGTCAGGGAGCTGCTCTCCCTAGGACCTCCCTCCACACTGCAGCCCTGCGCGGGGGACCCTGTCCTCGTGCCATTCTACAGGGGCAACGGCCAGACACTGAGGGGTTAAATAACTTGCAAGGCCCCAGCAGGTGGTGGGGTGGTTGCGGGGTCGGCGGTCTGGCTCCAGAACACCCCCAGCTGCCTCTCTCCCTGGGGGGTGGCCCAGGGGACATCGACAGACCCGCTCGTCACACAGGGGACCCGAGGCTGCTCAAGGGCCTCGTCCCGCATTGCAGGGGATGGACAAGGAGCCGGGTGAGGATGTGACGCCAGAGCTGCCCCTGGGATCGTGGGGACCCTGGAGTCCCTTGGGGCAGGGCTGCAGCCCCACAGGTGGCCAGAGGTCACTTACTTGAAGGCACTGGGGTCCCCGTGAAGCTTGTAGTTGTCGGCGCTGATCTGCGAAATGACCCTGGTCACGGCGACGAGGATGCCCATGTTGACCTGCGAGGACAGCAGCGGGCGGTGAGGACGGCTGGCCGCACCCGCCGCAGGGCTGAGTCCACCGGCCGCCGCTCCCCCACCCCTGCCAGGGCTCCGGAGCACAGGGGACGTCGCTGGGGCAAAGCTACCCCCAGCCCCTGGGCATTTTCCAGCAAACAACACGCAGCTCGCCTCAGGGTTCCTGCGCTGCGGAGGAAAGAGCAGAGACATGTTCTGGGCCCAGGAACGGGCCAGCGCAGGAGGGGAAGAGCATGAACCTCGGGTCCAAACCTCATCTCGGCATTTGCTCATGGCGTGGGACCCTGGCAGCGCCCCCGAGCCCTCTGGTCCTCATGCCCCATTTGCTGGGAGACACTAAGAGCGCCAGCTGCTCAGAGACGAGAAGTCCCACGTGCCAGGCCCCTGGCGCAGTGCCCGGCTCTGTCTCCTGCCCAGGCCTGCGGCCGTGTGACCCACGGGAGCCACAGCAGAGGGGCTTCAGCTTCTGCCCACACCTGGGCTGGCCGGGAACCTCTGGGAGGCTGCCCTGGGGACCCACGGGGCTGGGGGGGGCACAGGGGTCCCTGGCAAGGCTCCAGCATGACCTGTCCCCTCCCCTGGGCAGCTCCCCAGTGTCCAGTATGGGGCATGCAATGCGGGGGACAGCAAGGGACATGAAGCCCCCGATTCCCTCCTGCTGCAGGCCCACAGCGGCGTGCAGGGCTGTGCCGTGGGCAGCTCTCTGCCTCGGTTTTGAAAAATCCCGAGGTCATTTACAGGAGCGTGAGGGCCCAGCTCTGGGCACAGACCCCTGCACGAACGCTCAGGCCTGGCCACAGGCACTTGCAAAGGCTCCACCTGCAGGCCTCACGGGGAGGCTGCTGTCCCCACGTGGCCTGGTGCACAGCCAGGGCCTGGCAGTCTGAGGGGAGCTGCAGGAAGACCTGGCCTCACCCCACCCAGCACCCCTGGCCCAGCACCCACACGCCAGGCCTTTCTGAAGCACCTGCCGCGACCACGTTGTCTGGGGGCCTTGGGGACACGTCCTCCCTGACTCGGCACCCAGCGTCCTTCCACTCTGAGCCCTGCCCCTCCTCCCCCAGCTCCCAGCCCACGAGCCAGCAGGAGCCTTTGCTCACGGCCCCTCCCCACGTGCTCCCGGGGAGACTGTGCTCCGCGCAGCCGCAGCGAGTGAGCACAGTCGTCCCCTCTTCTGGCTGCTTTAATCGACGGTCTCAGCACCTGCGCTCAGCCGTCACCCCAGCTCAGCTCCTGAGGGTCAGACCACCTAGTCCCTCATTTCCTCGTCTGTCGGGTGAGGCTGACGAGAGGTTTCCCAAGGCCAGGGAAGAGGAAAGGAGCTAACAGCTCAGCGCCCAGCGCTGTGTCCGCACAAAGAGAGCGCCCGGCACGGCGACGCCGTCCAGCCTCCCTGCCTGGCCGGCTGCGTCACGATGACCAGAGAGCCACGCCCGCCTGGGCGGGGGCGGCGTGGACGGCAGGGTCCCGGTTTCAACGCAGTTGCACCCCACCCCACTTGGACAGTGGCAACGTGAGGGCGACTAACGTGCGGTTAGGGCTTCCAGGAGTGGGCGGCTCGTTCTCTGGAATCTTCTACTCATGCCTGAACAACAGGGCACGTGCACAGTTGGTCGCCTTCACACATATCTGCAGAGAAGCCCCAGGACACCAGGGAACTGGAACAGGGGTATGGGAGAGACTTTCTGTGGATACATTCTTAAGCTTTTCCTTTAAATTTCTGAGCCATGCGTGTTACCAATTCAAAAATCAAGTTATTTAACTAGATTTCCATTTTAATCGATTACAAATTAAAGGGAAAATAACACGAAACTCGTTTCCTGTGAACATCTCAGCAATGGCAGGAGGAAAACGTTGCCCGCACAGTGTTTGGTGACGCAGGCAGGCGGCAGGGAAGCCGTGGAGCCTGGGAAGGGCAGGCTGGCGGCCCCCAGCGAGGACCCACAGCGACTCCGGGGAACTCAGCCACCGCCCCTGAGCCCCGAGGTTGTGTGTCACTCCTGCTCTGTGGCCGGCGGCTGTAACAGGTGGTGCTGCCCACACATCCCTGCCGCAACGCTGAAGGAACCACACGGCTGTTCACAGACTCCTCAGGAGGCCCCTCAGTGCACGGTCGGCCCACGCGGAGTGTTTGACAGGCACAAAAGTGCTGCAAGTGAGTAACTGGAGATTCGGTCCCTCGCTACTGCTTGGCCGCGGCAGGTAAGACCCCCATGAAGTGTTCCATGACGTTAAGCTGCACACGTTGCTCCCTGTTGCTATTCGTCAGCGTTGCTTTTTCCCCAAAGACGGTTCTGGGTCTTTCTCTCTCTCTCTCTCTCTCTCTTAGCCATTTAGTCTGGGTCCACCTGCCATGCACATTTCTCCGTCCTCGTTAGGACAGCCACGCTGGCTGTGGCAGCATGAGGGGGCGGCTAAGTGGGTCGGTGCCACTAAGCGGGAGACAGCGGCTGCGCGTGACACAAATCTAGCATCTCCGGAAAATGTGAAGCGGAAGCAGCCCTGGTCCCTCACTCCACTTCACTCGGCCGTGTCTGGCCACGTGGCGCTCCCGGCTTCTGCCACAAATCAGCAGAGGCCCTGGGGTGAATGGCACACTCCGTGGCCGCATTTCAGAAGGAAAACTAGAGATGCGCGCTGCGGCGGTGACACGTGCCTCAAAGGACAAGATGGTGGTGGCCTCTGGGGGGAGGAAGGAGGCGATGACCGCAATCATTCGGTGTTCTGTTTTGGGACCTGGCTCGGGGTCACCTGGGTATTTATGCATGAAAAGCCTCTGGGATACACGCCACCGTCTCACAATAAATGCTACACACTCACATAGACAAATGTGTGGTGTGCACGATAGCGTGTGCCTCAGCCCGCTTCCTGCTGCTTGACAGAGACTGCACACTGGGCAATTTACAAAGCACAGGGCTTTACTTCCCACAGTTGTGGAGGCTGAGAAGCCCAAGGTCAAGGGGCCGTGTCTGGTGAGGGCCTTCTCGAAGCATCATCCACGGCGGAAGGTGGGAGGGCAAGAGGGCGCACACCAGGGAGAGGGCGTGGGGCGAAACTCATCTTTTTACAGGAACCCACACCTGCGGTAACTGACCTGCTGTCACGGTAGCGGCGTTCACCGTTCCTGAGGGCAGAGCCCTCCCGACCTCATCAGCCCCTAACGGTTCCGCCTTCAACACCGGTGCCTTGGGGAGGAAGTTTCCAACATGGGGACTTTGGGGACACATTGAAACCACAGCTGTCTGTGTCCATGTCTGCATTTATGTATCTACAGACGGCCCCCACCTTACAGTGGTTTCACCAGCAATTTCCAACTTTACAATGGTGGGAAAGTGACATGCATTCAGCAGACGTCGTCCTTTGTGTACTCACACAACCGTTCTTTCACTTTCAGTCAAGTATTCAATAAATTGCATGGGATAGTCCACACTTTATTATAAAATAGGCTTTTTATTATAAAATAGGCTTTGCATTGGATGATTTTGCCCAAGTGTAGGCTAATGTAAGTGTTCTAAGTACGTTTGAGGTAGACTAGGCTAAGCTATGATGTTTGGTAGGTTATGTGTATTACATGCATTTTCGACTTATAATATTTTCAATTCATGATGGGTTTATTAGGACTTAAGCCCATCATAAGTCCAGGAGCATTTACCTATAGCTGTATCTATATTTATATTTATGTATCTATATCTCTGTATCTGTAACTGTATATGTATCTATGTATCTGTGTCTATGTATCTGTATCTGTCTATAATTGTATCCATGTATCTGTGTCTGTATCTCTGTATTTGTAACTGTATCTGTATCTGTCTATATTTGCATCCATGTATCTGTGTCTGTATCTCTGTAATTGTAACTGTATCTGTATCTGTCTCTATTTGTATCCATGTATCTGCATCTGTATCTCTGTATTTGTAACTGTATCTGTATCTGTCT
>NW_012151463.1:100063-111410 GCF_000956105.1 Propithecus coquereli
AAAGCACAGGGCTTTACTTCCCACAGTTGTGGAGGCTGAGAAGCCCAAGGTCAAGGGGCCGTGTCTGGTGAGGGCCTTCTCGAAGCATCATCCACAGCGGAAGGTGGGAGGGCAAGAGGGCGCACACCAGGGAGAGGGCGTGGGGTGAAACTCATCTGTTTACAGGAACCCACACCTGCGGTAACCGACCTGCTGTCACGGTAGCGGCATTCACCGTTCCTGAGGGCAGAGCGCTCCCGACCTCATCAGCCCCTAACGGTTTCACCTTCAACACCGGTGCCTTGGGAAGGAAGTTTCCAACATGGGGACTTTGGGGACACATTGAAACCACAGCTGTCTGTGTCCGTGTCTGCATTTATGTATCTACAGACGGCCCCCACCTTACAGTGGTTTCACCAGCAATTTCCAACTTTACAATGGTGGGAAAGTGACGTGCATTCAGCAGACGTCGTCCTTTGTGTACTCACACAACCGTTCTTGCACTTTCAGTCAAGTATTCAATAAATTGCATGGGATAGTCAACACTTTATTATAAAATAGGCTTTGCATTGGATGATTTTGCCCAAGTGTAGGCTAATGTAAGTGTTCTAAGTACGTTTAAGGTAGGCTAGGCTAAGCTATGATGTTTGGTAGGTTATGTGTATTACATGCATTTCGACTTATAATATTTTCAATTCATGATGGGTTTATTAGGACTTAAGCCCATCATAAGTGCAGGAGCATCTGTATTTACCTATAGCTGTATCTATATTTATATTTTTGCATCTATATCTCTGTATCTGTAACTGTATATGTATCTATGTATCTGTGTCTATGTATCTGTATCTGTCTATAATTGTATCCATGTATGTGTGTCTGTATCTCTGTATTTGTAACTGTATCTGTATCTGTCTATATTTGTATCCATGTATCTGTGTCTTTGTATCTGTCTGTGTCTGTATCTCTGCATTTGTAACTGTATCTGTATCTGTCTATATTTGTATCCATTTATCTGTGTCTATGTATCTGCCTGCATCTGTATCTCTGTATTTGTAACTCTGTTTCTGTCTCTATGTGGGGACGGAGCCAACCTGGCTTCTCACAGGAAACAAGGATTTCAGTTTTTCCCCAGACCTGGAGGCACTCTCCTCTCCTCAGTGGGGCCAGCGCAGAACAAGCCACTTTGAGGGCACAGACTAAGGTGCCCTTCACATCTATGGAGTCCCCTGCTCTGGGTGGGGGGTGTCCAGGCTCTGTGGCTACTGTGAAATCAGGTGCCATGGGCTGTGTCCCCTCCAAAATTCGTATGTTGAAGTCCTAACCCCCTGTACCTCAAAACTGGACTATATTTGGAGACAGGCTCTTTAAAAAAGTTAAAATGCGGGCATTAGGGTGGGCTCTAATCCCCCATGACTGGTTTCCTCGTTAGAAGAGATCAGGACACAGCCACACAGGAAGGGACAACTACTCAAGGACACAAGGAGAAAACAGCCACAAGAGAGGCCTCAGAAGAAACCAACACTGCTGAGACCTCGATCTTGGACTTTTGGCTTCCAAAACTTTGAGAAAACAAATTTCCTTTGTTTAAGCCACCTAGTCTGTGGCACTTTGTCATGGCAGCCCTAGTATGCCACGGCACCAGGGAACACAGCAAGGAACTGCTGGGCCCATGGGCACATTTGAATTAAGTGTCACTGGAATCCCCCAATCAATGAAAACCCAATTCCCTGCATTACGGAGGACAATCTGGGAAGGCGCAGTGGGCCACGTGTGCGTCTGGCAGCAAGATGACGGGAGAGGTGTCACCAGAAGGGATTCGGTTCTGCCCTCTTCTCCCGAGCACCAGGCCCAGCAGGTGCCATAGCGACCCTTCACTGTCCCCAAATTCCTGCCCCTTCAGGACAAACTTCCCCAGGACACAGGGAAACCACATGTCTCAACAGAAATGTACAGCTTTCCCCAGTGTTTTGCTTTAACATTATGCTAGCAATAGATGGGTGTTTCTAAATGCAAGTAATCTTGAATCACCACTCCCCATCCCAAATCTCCCCTTAGGGAGCCATCGTTGGGCAGGCATCTGCCCAGACCTTTCCTTATCCACTCACACGCTCACGTGAACGTGCAGCGCATGGAGCTTTTAGCCTCTTACACAAATGGGGTCACGAGACACTGGTTATCTGGCAGCTCGCTTCTTATTTGGAAACGAGGCCAAGGACTGTGGTTAAATGGGGACGTGACTCAAGGCGGCACGGACCATGTGATCCTCTGAACAGGGGAAAGAGGGAAAAGGCACAAGACCCATCCCCCACCCACGCCTGTGTGACGCAGGGCACGTGGGGGAGGCACAAGGTTGACAGGACCCTCCACGGCGCCCATGGACCAGGCCCCACAATCGCGGCACCATCCAGCCCAGCGTGGAGCCTCAAAGCAGCCGCAGACAATGTGTAAATCAGGGGACATGGCCGTTGCCGAAAAAACTCCATCTGCAGAAGCAGACACTGGGCCGCACTGGCCGCAGCCCGCTGACCCCTGCGCTGGGCCACGGAATCACTTCAGGCTGCGCTCAGCCCCTTTTAGCTCAGGCCTCCCTGCCAATCCCAATCCCCACCGATGTCCGGGGGTGGGGAGCGCCCAGGCCCTGAGGCTGTGCATGTGAGCATCACCCAGGAGGCTGCAGGGCCCTGAAGCCCAGGTCCAGAGAACCCAAACCTCTGGAGGGGGAGTGCAGGCAGGAAGGACTGACAGGGAGTGGACTGGGGGTAACCAGCTGCCCCCCAGGAATGACAGCACGGCTCTAGCAAGCCTGCGACCTGGGAGCTGGTGCTGCAACCCACGCCCTGAGGGATGGGAGAGCAGGATCCCGGCTGAACAGCCTCAGAACCTCAGCCTTCACTGACAAAGGTCACACGTAAAACTCAGATCCCGGAAACGTCTGGGACAGGCCGACTCTGCCAGGCCCTGCAGTCCTGGAGGGTTTGAGTCAGCAAGAGAACATGGAACATCATACTTAACACAGCTATTTCTCCTCTCACCCTTTGCCACTAAATTGCCCTTTAAGCCCCATCCCAGGTGGCTGTGCTCTGACCAGCGTTCACAACACGGGGGACTGAAGTCTGTTCCAAACACATTTCTACAAATTGTCCTTCTAGACCCCAGAGGAGGAGAGAGCAGACTTCTTACTGGAGCCTCCGTCATTCATTACAAGTCTGTAAAGGGACTGCAGACGGCCCCACCCAGGCCTGGGGACAGCAGTGCAGCCCTGGGCTTGAGAGGCTGCACAGCCCATCGCAAGGTGCCACATCCATGGGGAGAGCAACCGGCAGAAAGACACGTCAGCTGTGCTCAGAGCCTCTGCAAGATGCAGGGACCCAGCGCCCTCATGCAGGGAGAGCCCACCATGGCAGGGGTGGCCACCTGGGTGCCCTGGTGCAGGGAGAACCCACCACGGCAGGGGCCCAGGGAGCTGGTCCTGGCGGGGCTTGGCCCCCACCACGCGGGGCAGGACCCTCCAGCAGGAAACCCAGGCCAGGCCTAGCAGCCATGCTCATGACCACAGCGGCCCTTGATGTCTTCCCCTGGGCACACCCCTCCTCCGGCGTCAGCACCCATCTCCCAGGGAATCCCCTCCCCACTCTCCTTCCATGGGACCTGGGGGAGGGTTGATCCCCCAACTCTGCCCCAGGATTAGAGCTGTGACCTATGCCTGACCAATCAGAGCATTCCTCTCCTCTGGCCACAGTGAGGGCTGGCCAATCACAGCAGTCCTCTCCTCTGGCCACAGTGAGGGCTGGCCAGTCACAGTATTCCTCTCTTCTGGCCATAGTGAGGGCTGGCCAATGAGAGCATTCTTCTCCTCTGGTCACAGTGAGGGCTGGCCAATCACAGCCCTCCTCTGGCTCAGCAGGGGCCCATGATGGACAGATCTCAGGCTCATCAGAAGTGGCGAAACTCAACCCCAAGCCTTGTGGGAATGTGGGACAACAGCAATGTCCCCACAGCAGTCGATGCCAGATTCCTGCGGGAACCCAGAGCCTCCCAGCAGCCTTGGGCACCTGTCTGGGCAGGAGGACTCGGGGCAGCAGAGCCGCCAGGTCTGCACTCTGAGCCAGGCTTTCCGCAGCTGCACCCGGGACCCGAGCTGTCACCTGCACCCCACACCCTGTCACCTGCACCCCACTCTCTGTCACCTACACCCCACACCTGAGCCGTCCTGTGGCTCCCAGGGGGCGACTGCTGACACCGCTCCTGCAGCCACGATCCTGGTGCTCCGGAGCACGGGGAGAGCTGCGTGGAGACGGCCGCAGGGAGCCGGGAGGGCGCAGAACCAGGCAGGGCACCTGCGGCCTCAGCAGGGACAACGTCACCAAGTCTTCCCAATTCATTCAGGGAGGTGAGACTGAGCCACTATCCCACGAGAAACTGTGGCAAGTGACACTGCACCCTGGGGGGACATGTCCCCGGGGAGTCCATCCACCCTCCCCCCCCCAGCCCAGCTCTGCACCCACATGGGCAGGGGACCTACCACGATGACCGACAGGGCAGGGGCGACGAAGGCCCAGATGGCGCCACTCCGCAGGGACAGCCAGCAGCTGGGGAGGGAAGCAGAGCCGTTACTCCAGCCACCTCGGGCCACCTGCCCCCGGCAGCCGGGGCCACCTTCATCCAAAGCAGTTGCTAAGACGGTGTCTTTCCCAGTGACAGGGTCCACCTGGGGCACGACCACAATGACATTCTTAATCCCAACAAATCTTTTTTATCCATGATGATCTCATGGCATGTTCTTGGAAAGGATTTTCCAGGTCTGCGGACTGGGTCAGCAGCCCCTGGAGAGTCTAGCCAAAACCCGAAGTAGATTTTAATTTCATTATGAAAAATGAATAAGCCTCTGCCAGCTTCCTCGCAGAGCATTTCAAACATGACCTAATAAGCGCCTTCCATGGAGGATTAGAGCGCCGACGGGTCGCCACGTGGCACAGCACCCAGCCGCTTCCATCTGCCCAGGACGCCTGTCGGCTCCACTCCCGGCGGCCCCACTGAGAGAACAGCTGCGGAGGATCCCGGGGACCGCTCTGACGTCCTGGGTCGAGGGTCCAGCTTGAGGACTCAGGCGGGAAAGCAGGTCCTTTGCAATCCATCCCTTTCCAGCGCCCAGGGCGCTATCAAGAGCTAAGACTCCCTGGGGCATCTCATCTTCTCTGCTGCTGGGACACTAAGCGCTTCCTGGGGCATCTGGGTGCCGTTAGGCGGATCTGGGCAGGAGCCTGACCCCATCCTCACGAGCACAGATGTGACGTCTCCGCCCGTAGCTCACTCACTCAGTGACCGTTTACTGAGCAGCGTGCCTGCCCTGCGTCACATCAACCCCCACATGTTGCATCACCCAGCGTCACCCTAGGGTGCCCCTCTGGCCGTGCTGTGATCACCCCCACCCTGCAGAGGAGGAGTCCGAGGCCCAGGAAGCTCAGGTGACCTTGGAGCTCTCTCGCGGGCACACTGGCTGCCTTTCTGCCCCATTCCTCCCGACACCTCCTGGACCAGGAGACGTGGAATGCCCGAGACAGGTGACAGCACTGCGAGAGGCTCGTTCGTGTCTGGACACCCAGAGCAGGGAGAGGAGAGACCTCTCGCCTGCAGATGCAGTGCATAGGGGAAGACGCACAGCAGGTCTCAGTGTGCCTCTGCACAGGCGCAGCTCTGCCCGGGCTCTCCAAAGTGTGATGATTCTGCAGAGACGGGCTGTGTTTTCCAACGCTTCATGCAGGACTCTGAGTCGACGAGGAGCTTCTGACAGACGCTTGTCCTGCTCAGACACTCCGTGAGCTTCCCAAGCCCCGGCTGGCGCTGCCCGGCTCTGGGCAGTGAGTGGGGGAGGCGGGTCCTCTGGTCGTGGCCTGCGGGTCCTCTGGTCGCGGCCTGCGGCTCAGTGCGGTGGGTGCGCCCAGCACCCGCCAGCGCCAGACGGGATAAAACTGAACAACTGCCATGGAGATCATTCAAGAAGAACATTCTTCTTCTAATTAATGCCTCAAGTTCTAAAAGCTTCCAGGATTGAAGGAACGGGCCAGAACAATGGTCTGCTTAATCATTCTTATTTCAGAATGCACACAGACAATGCTTTCTCTAAGTGCTTCCTCTTCACCGAATTGTTGCATGAAAACAGAAAAGCTAGATTCCTCCGGTTTCACGACTCATCTGTAATATTATCTCACCCTGAAGCTGTGAGAACATCTGACTCTTCTTTCTCTCCCAAAGTACTCTCAGTAGTGTTTCTCTTTCATGTTTTCACTCAGTGGTACCTCAGCTCGGCTGAAACAGGCACCGGCTTCCTAAAGACATTTGAGCTGAAGCCTTTTTTCTTTAAGCAAAGGAAAAGATTTCTAGAACCGGAACACAGGACCTGGTCCCACGCGCCATCCCATCCTCCTTCTGGTCCAACCGTGGGCCCATCGGCTGCATTTCAGTGGAGCCTGTGACCTGGGACACCAAGTCCCCACCCCAGGACTCCAGCGTGGGAACCTCCAGCCCCGCTTGCCTGGTGCACATGAGACCACGTTTCTCCAAACACGCATGTGCTCACTCCGCTGCAGCTTACTGGGCACGTACCATGGACTAAGCATGTCCTGACTGCCCTAAGAAAGGCTACAGGTCACACGTGGGCTCCACGGACGGCCGGAACTGTGCCGGGGAAGACCGCACGGATGGGAAAATCCAACCAGAAACTCCTACCGGCCCCCCACCGCCCTGGCGCCCTCGTCACTAGCTCCAAGGCTGGAGACGCCCAGAGCAGAGCTGGCTGCTTCTCACCCCGTCTGGCCCTCACCCTCCTACCGCCAGGCCTGGGGGAGCCCTTCCTGTGCCCAGGAGCACGTGGGGAGACAGGGAGCGAGGTGCGGGGTCCCCGCAGGGACCCTTCCCCAGGGCAGGCCTGCCGCGGAAGGCAACCCTTCACTTACTTGTCACTTGTGCCGTAGCTGTCCATGGCAGATGACACTGAAACGACACAGATCAGGAGAGGGAGACCTGCGGAAGAGCAGGGAGCACCACGTGAGCCCCCGTTTCCCTTCACTCACTGGCTCACTCACTCGCGCTGCACCGATACGCGCAGAGAGCTACGCCTCGAGTGTGGGGGCTCGGGACGGCCCCTCCCCAGAGAAGTCACAGTCTGAACAAAGGGATGACGCACGTTCGCACACCCCCCCCGCCCACTCACACCCACACTGGCTCACACGCTAGACCAGCAAGCGCAGGAGTCTCGCCAGAGCGGATGACGCGGGCGAGACGCAGTGCTGCGGCGCCAGAGCAGGGAAGCTCGGCTTGGGCCGTCCGGAACCTGGTTCTCGACCAGGGCCGAGGCCGGCCCGCGGGAGACAAAGTCATTCTGGGTTGTCATGCGGGGCGGTGTCTGGTGGGGAGCGCCCAGGGATCCTGCTGCTCACCCTGCAATGCCAGGACAGCCCCGCAAGTCACCCGGCCCACGCAAGTGTCAGCGGTCTTGGTTGAGACGCCTGCTCCGGGGTGGCAGGGCAGGTGGCAGCAGGCACAGGGCCAGCGCCGTCTTCACCCACGGACGCCTCCCCGAGGGTGCCTACGAGGACACCGCATTTCTTGGCCCGTGGGATGGAAGGTGGGGAACGGAGATGCACTAAGGACGGGTGGCCCCTGGGAAGGTCGGCGGCTGAGGTCACAGCCTGTGGGAGATGCTGTCCTGGAAGAGGAGGAGGAGGCAGGACCCTCCTGCCACCTGCCTGGGCGCCTCCGGGCCACGGCTCGCCTGCGCCCTCTGGGGGCAGAATTGGCTCCACGCCTCCCCCTCTGAAAACCAGAGTTTGTTTTTGTTTTTTAATTAATCCCCCTGAAAAAGTGTCACCCTGGACAGGCCTGTCTCTGGAGCCCTTTGTTTTAAATGTCAAAATAGTTTAAATGCATTACAGAATGTCTGGCAATAAAGTCACCCGTGGAGGAGACGAGGTAGCCTCCGGGGAGGGGAGGACAGTCCGGGAGTCGGGGGGACGACCTCTCACTGTGCCCCCCGGTTTCCCGTGTGCCGGCCGCTGTTGCCAGGACTCTTGGGGCCACGAGGCTCGCTCTGGACAGGGAGCCGGGCCGAGCGCTGGTCTCCGGCGTGGTGTCCGCCCTGTCTCCTCCCCTCACACGGCAACTGGCAGTGGCAAGAGGGGGTGACTTCTCTGTCACCCACCCCTGACCCACGGAGGACACAGAGTGTCTACAGGAAACGGTCGCGTGTCATTTAAAACCGACGGGTGGGGGAAGCCATTGTCGCAGCAGCTCACGGCCTGCCCTGACGGACGGACGGACGCGGCGCCCACGGCCGCCACTCTGCGGCCTCAGGGAAAGCCGGGCCTGGGGCCGACTACCAGCAAGGTTTACCCCCAGATGGGTGGGGGCTGACAAACGATATCGGTTTGCAATGGAGAAAAATAAAACAGGTTACTTTCTGTCCCTTCTGAGCTTGAGATCAGATCCGCATCGGCTGCCTCGACTGTAAACTCTCAAGTGCTCGTCGCTCTCCTCTCTGGCCGCCTGTGGGAGATTGTGTGTCCTCAGCTCCGCCCCCCTCGCGATTCCCAGTACAGGGCCCGGCGCCGACAAAACCCCGCCGGGAGCTGCTGACTCGACAGCCCCAGCACCAACCTCGCTTCAGGGCGCAGCCTCCAGATGGTGCTGGAAGGCTGGGGTGAGGCCAGGGTGAGGTCTGCAGGGAGAAGCTGCTCCCCCAGGGCCCTCCCGCAGCGACCCCACTGCTCTGGGCGACCTCTCGCTGGGGAATTCATAGCCGGAGGCCGAGAGTGCTTAGGCGGCAGCCAGCCCAGCCCAGTCGGAATGAGGGAGGCCGTTCCTGGCCCCTGATGAGATTAACTGGGGGGAGTTGACGGGAAGACGGATGGAGGAGAGACAGAGCCGGCCCCGCGCCTGATTTGCAGAGAGCCGGTGCCAGGGGCCGAGGGCCCGGAGTCCATCAGAAACCATGCAGTTCCGGCCACTGCTGTCAGGGAGCAACATAAACTCAGGTGCCCGGAGTCTATGTAAAAATCCCTCAATTTTTAAATATTGGCAAATAATTTTTTTCTCCGACATTGTGCAGATCAACTAAAACATCCTTCCAGGCTGGACTGGGTTGGCCTGGATTCTCTCTGACACACACTCTCAGGCCCCAGGCCCACCTCACGGGCGGCATAGACGACCCCACGCACTAGGTTCCTCCCACGGTAGCGGCAAACCACAAACACTTGTCATTCATTCCGCCTGTCTTTGCTGTGCCTACGGGGTGTGTGTGTGTGTGTGTGTGTGTGTGTGTATACCTCTAAATCACATGACCGTATCCACAAAGCAGTAGTAGACTACAGGTGGCCGGCCACACGGCGCCCTCTGAACTTTACTAATGACGTCAGAAATCACGGGAAGGAGGCGTGTTCCTCACTGGGGGAGTCAGGATGGCGGGAGGGGCAGGTCACGCTGGAGCTGGGCCACTCAGGGAGGCCGGAGAGGAGAGGACATTCGTAGCAGGACCCCTGCCTCAACGGCATCCACGGGACGGTCCAGGCTGAGCAGCGAGGCTGCGTGTAGGACATCCACGTGGCCCTGGGGCTCCCCCTGCGTGGCCAGCGGCAGTTTGGAGGTGGCTGCCGAGTCCCCCCTTCAGTGTCCCCAGGGAAGCCGCGTGGGTTGCATAAATTACCTCCACCTCATCCCCAGATAAATTACACTCTCCAACTCAGAGCACAAAATAAACATGTTTTTCTACTTCTTGCATAATGAGGACTGTGAAAATTGAACCTATTTGGAGAAAACCAGAAACGAGTCGCAGGTCCCTCGTGCCCGATCGGTGGTTTGTAACAGATGCAGGAATGCCAGGTGCCAGCGCTCAGCGGCGCCCTGGCGGGGAGCAGGGCCTCGGTGCCCGCCGGGACGCCCCCGGACAGGCAGGAGCGAACTCAACAACCAGCCCCATCCGTGGGGAGCTGAGGCCCAGATGACGCGTGAGTCACTCCACAGACCCACGCCCCCGTGAGACTACAACGACAACTGATAAAGATGAGTTTAAAAAACACAGTCATTTAAAGTCTCTGCAGATTTTCCTAAGGGCATACAGAAAAATTTTAAAATTTTACTCAAGAAAATCTACGAAATCTTGGTAAGAAGAGTGAGAGTTAAAACTTGGGCCCTTGAGTGAAGGCAGCCTCCCCACCCGGCTCCAGCAAGGAAGGCTCTGCTCTGAGTCGGCTGGGGGAGTTCTCCTCCCCTCAGGCTCCCAGTGTCTCCCGGGGGTGGGGGCAGGCCGCCTGCATTTCTCATGCACCCCCCAATTCCATGTCGCAGAGGCTCTACTCCAGGGAGAAGCAGCCAGCAGGCTGGGGTCCTCCTCCTCCACCAGCCCAGCACACAGTGTGTGGGGCCCGTCCTAGGGCCTCACAGGGCAGAGGGTCTACGCTGGGAGACACAAGCTCTGAGGACTAGAAGCTGCTTCCCCCATCCAGTGCCCTGTGCAAGGAGAAGACACGTCACTTCACGAGAAATGGGCCACTGTCCCTGCTCCCAGCTCCGGAGCAGCACCTCAGGAACCGTTCCCGGGGAAAGACGCATGTCATCGGAATAGAGAACTCCAAAGTGTCCCCCAGGGGAACTGAATTTATTTGACTTGGAGCGTGGGGAAGTTTAAGCCTAAGGGAGGAAGGCAGCCCGAGCAGTAAGCGAAGAAGAGGAGCTGGCAGCTCCATGAGAACTCTGAGCTCAACCACATTCTGGGGAGTCCGCCAGAGAGCTCCAGGGAAGAGACAGGTAAGAAGGGTCTTCCTGGGGCCGGAACAAACCTCCAATATTGGCCTCAAAATGCCCTTGCAAAGGGCTTGGATTTAAGTAGATCAAACTGCGGAGCAGCATGTGCCGCAGGCTGTTGTTGGAACCGATAGAACAATCAGCGGGCGATAGTGGAACCTGACAGATGGCGCGATGCAGATGGCCGCGGAGAGACAGTCGAGCCCTGCGGAAATGTCCCGCGTGACTGCGCACGTGCCCACGGCTGTGCCCTCGGGAGTGACACCGGAGACCTCGCACTGGGAGGTAAACAGACTTTGATAACTGGTCCAGCCACGTCTCTAAACAGGCACACAAGCATCATCAACAAGCAGCCATGGGAGGAGGGCTGAGGACCCAGAGTTGCTACAATACATTCTCTAAAATGGCAAGTCTTCAACAAAAAAATTATGAGACATACAAGGAAACCAGAAAGTGTGACCCATACACAGGAGGGGAAAAAAGTAAGCAACTGAAACTGCCTGTGAGAAGGCCCAGATGTCATATTTAACAGAAAAAGTCTTCAAGGCAGTCATTATAAATATGTTCAAAGAAC
>NW_012151463.1:119835-149486 GCF_000956105.1 Propithecus coquereli
GGTGCCAAGGCTGGGTGCTTGGGCTGGTGCTGAGGCTGGGTATTCCAGCTGGGTGCTGGAGCTGGGTGCTGAGGCTGGGTGCTCAGGGTTGGGTACTGAGGCTAGGTGCTCAGGGCTGGCTGGTGCCCTCTCCGCCCTCCTCTGACCCCCTCACAGCTCCACAAGGACAGGGTCCCCCACAGTACAGACAGGGAGGCTGAGGCTCAGGGAAGGCCCTGCCCAAGGCCACTCAGCACATCAGGGGAGAACCCCAGTGTCTGTCTGGAGAGGTGGGGACCCCGCTGACCCCGGCCCCAGCGGCAGGCAGAGCTGCCCAGAGGAGGGGCTCCCTGACACCACGCAGAGACCCCCGTGGAGGGAGCCGCACACTCTGCCGGCACCGGCTAGACATCACACGCCTGCTGTGGTCCCCGTGCCGTGCCCACGCCGGCTCAGAGGGCTCCCAGCGGCTCCCAGCACCGTGATCAGGCCCTGCCGCCCCCGCCCAAACCCTCCTGGAGCCAGGGCCAGCCTCAGTGGTCAGGGCTGCACCTGGCCGGGCGGCCACTAACCACAAGTTCTAGAACCATCTGTCCAGGGTGGAGACAGGCCCTGATTGGCTGGGGGGTGGGGGTGTGAAGGCGGGACCCCCCCACCTGGCCGCAGTGCCTGACCGCAGGTTGGCAAGGCGTGGTGTGCCCCGGCCGTGCCCTTCCTTTCCCACCGCAGCCAGATTTAGAAACGCCCAGAGCAGCCAGGAGCTTGTTCAGGACACGGATTCCTCCGAGACCACAAACTCAGACGCACCGGAGCGGCCCCGGCAGGAGCGCGAGGCCCGGGAGCTGCACGCGCAGCAAACACGGGGCTGCTCTGCCGCAGAGACCCCTTAGCTGCCACGCTCTTAACAGACCTCCCTCATTTCCCACCACGACAGGAACGGGAAACACAAGCACATGGGGAAGGGCAGCTGCCGGTGTCGGGGGGCTGCGGGGGCTGGCAGGACGGTGGCAGCCTCGCTTCCCACAGGCCATGCTTCCCCGCCAGGGGTGGAGGCTCAGAGTGGCCACGTCTCCTCTATATTTTCCAGAACCAGAAATCCAAACTTTTAGATAAAATAGCTGGGTTCTGAAATATTGACAACCAAGTTTTTTTTTTTTTTTAGTTTAAACTTCTGTGAGCTAAGTGCAGCCTGTCCGCCGGCCAGAGTCAGCCTCGGACCACGGTTTGTGGCTGTCTCACTGACCTGCTTCTTCCCTGCATCCCCCTGGGAGCGTCCTTCCCAGGTGCACCTGCCCCCGCACAGGGCTCCCGCACCCCCAGGTCCCGGCCACCCCGCGGACACCCACGCCCAGGCCACTCCCAAGGACCCCCTAGAGCTGTGGTCCCCGACCCGCAGGTGCACCAGTCTGCAGCCTGTCAGGAGCCGGGCGCACAGCGGGAGGTGAGCAGCAGGTGAGCGGGCGAAGCTTCATCTGTGTTTACAGCCGCTCCCCACCGCTCGCGTCACCGCGTAAGCTCCGCCTGCTGTCAGAGCCGCAGCGGCATTAGATTCTCACGGGAGCGCCTTCTCCACACCAGCCCCTGCGGCTGCAACGGCAAGAAACGCCAGGAGGCCACCCCTGAACCCCTCCTGGGCCCTGGCTGGGCCAGGCCGTGGCCCCACCTGCCACAGCATCTGCTGTGGGTGCCACTCCCCTGCGGCGGGTCCACGGAGTTGGCAGAAATCCTGGCTCCCGCCTGCCCGCGTAAGGCAGGTTGTTGGCTGACCCAGCACGCACGAGGCACTGTGGCTCCCAGAGAGAGCGCATCTCTGCCCCTAACCCCTCCCCTGCAGAGCCGACTCGTCCATCCGCACCCTCCTTCCTGCAGCCCACAAGCTCTCAGAGCCCGGGCATCTGAGCCGTGACGAGACGAGCCCTCAAAACACACCTGGGAGCGGCCTGAGAAACACGTCTTCACGCCGTCATTTCCTGCAACCACGCAGATGCCTGAACGGCTCCAACCCTCAGGCTGGGGCTGCAGACCCGTCTCCCTGGTTCTGCCCCGGCTGGCAGCCCAGCACGCACCGCCACGCCTGTCTGATTGTCACATACCAAAGATATAACCTCGCGTGTTTGAACACATGTATGGAAACACATGCACACACATATGATTGTGGCCTTGTTTTATAAAAATGGGATATTTACCCACTCTGCTCTACATCTTGCCCTTTTCACATAATGGTGTCTTGGAAATCCTTCCAAGTACGCCGGCGCGATTGTAATTCATGCTTTAATAGCTGCATGTTATTTCTTGATTTAATCATCCCTCTTTTAGCAGAGACGAACCGTCTTCCTTAGCATAGATGTATTTGAATTTACACAGTCATTAGTGCTGTGGTTATTAATGCTCCATCATTCTGTTATTTCTACTATAAATAATGTTGCAATTTTTGCCTTATTTTATACTTTCTATGTCATCTTATTTTCTCATCCTTTCAATTCTTTAACCCTCCCCCAGAGAGCATCCCTGGAGCACCACTCCCAGCCCCGGCCCAGCTGTCGAGGGGCCCACCCAGGGGAAGCTCGGTGTGGGGGAGGCCAGGAGGGAGTCTCAGGGAGAAGAGGGGCGAGAAGCAGGTGAGCTGTGAGCCTGGACCCAGGACCTGGGGACCAGCCCCGCACCAGGGAAGACATGAGATCGGCGCCAAGAAACACGGTCTCTCAGGGTGTCTTTGTTAATTCTCTGAACGTGCCGTGGGTTTGGTATCTACTTATGCTATCAGCCTGAATTGTTGTATTGTTCATAAGAATGTTCATTTTTAGCATGGGTAATTTTAAGCCATTTTCAAATCAACCTTTTCTGGCAATGAATAGATGTGATTTCTCCCACGACGACACCCACAGGCTGTCTGAACCCAGCGTCACCTGTGCTGAGTGGCGACAGATTCATCATCGTAAACGCTCTGTGATTGCAGCTTTTCTGACTTTCGGGACTGCGCCACCTCCCCTCCTCTCGACCACAAGCACGACACCCACAAACGCGGTTTCCTGCCGAGAGTGGGCCACCCGCTCCCCGCCCAGGCCGCGCAGGAAGCCGGGCTGGTCTTCCGTTTTCAGCGCATGGAGGACCCAGAGGAGGCGGCTCTGCCCCCTGGTGAGACCTCAAAGGATCCCCAGCGAGCCTCGTCTGTGACGGCCACGGTGACGGCGCCCGTGGCGAGGACCACGCCACACGCAGCCGATACGCTCGTGGACTCGTCGAGTACCTGCTTATGCCCAGACATGCAGAACCCTGCACGACGGGAGCCAAGACTGTAAGTTCCGTTTGTGAACAGACCCCCCCACCTGCAGCCGGGTGTCTCCACGGCGCCCGCTCCGGGGCCGCACTTACCTGCAGCGGGACCACCTGCATGAGGATGGCGAAGTTGGTGAGGTGAGTGCAGCGGCAGCTGGAGTAGGTGAGGTTCCCCCCGACGCGCGCGCAGCCCTCGTCCGACCAGATGCCTTCGCCGGAGCTGCGGACACAGGAGCGAGTCATGGAGCAACACGGACCCTGGGCCGGGGCCGGGGCCGGAGCAGCCCCCCTCGCCCTGTGTACACGGGCCCTGCGTGCTCGCAGCGGCGCCATGCCTGCCGGGGCCGGGAACGCACGTCGGGACGGCGCGGGGACCGGGGTCCCACCGTCGGGCTGGCGAGAGCTGGAGAGAGTCTGGGGCTGGTCGGGCCACCAGGACGCAAGGCCCCCCGGGACACCGTGCAAAGCACCCGGACAGTGCCCGGCACGAAATGAAACGCGCACGCCCACAGCCCTGCTCCGAGAGAAGCTCTGACTGTATACACGAGGAACCACGTCCAGGGAGAGTCACTGAACCATGTTACGGTGACTTACGTGCCCATCTCGGGGACTCACACAAAACCTCCCCCCGTGGTCACCTCCAGCGGGGGGGAGATTGGGACAGGACGCAAAGGTCAAAGGGGACCTTTGCTTTCCTGTGACGTTTGACTTCTTCAATGAATCGCATACCGATCTATTACTTATAGAATTTCTGGAAGCGCAGACCCAGACAGACACACTCCAGCATTAACTGCAGCTCATCCTCACGGTGGGAAGGTTGGTGCTTATGACTTCCTTCTCTGTACTTCTCTGTATTTCCAAATTCACAAAAGAAAAGATGCTTCAATGGTTCCTCCCAACACTTGGCCACTTGCAATTGTCACAAAGACAAACTCTGCTTCGAGAAGGGCAGGGCCCTGGGGGGAGCACTTATGAAGGTGGAGAAACGAAAGGCTCCAGTTTCTCTCTGCTTTCCGTTCCGCTTTAACTGTGACGTCAGCGTGGCCGCTGCGGGTGAGAAACGTGGCCGTCCCAGAGGGGGCGACCTGCAGACCCAATCTCGCGCCTCTCCCGCCAGCATCCACGGTGGGTGACGCGGAGCCTGGGGCTGGGGGAAGGTCACTCAGAGGTGACGCGGGTGGCGCTGAGCCTGCATGCGGACGGGCGCCCAGGGACGGCAGCTTCCGGGTGGTTTTCGTGATTAATGATCCGCTCTCTGCCTGGGGGCAGAAGGCATTTAGCAGAGACCACAGAGCACGGCCAGAGCCACTCGAAGAGCAAAACCCCATTAATAACCTCGGAACACGAGGGACTTAAAGACGGGGCCACGTTCGCCCCCCGCCCCTCGGGCCTAACGTTCCGGGATCTGGGGGAGTCAGCAAACACGCTGTCGCATCACACGCGGCACCTCCGTCCGATGGATGCAGAATGCCGCGTTTCCACTGCAGGGTGGCTGGAAAATGGACGGCGCTGAAATGAGTGGATGTGACATGGTCCTGGGGTGAGTGAAGCCTCTTCCAAGGCAGCACACGAGCCCCTGTTTGCAGAGCTGGAGTTGGGGGGCAGGATGACAAGCGGACATGTGTGTCTCTGGGGGTGACGGATTGTTCTACGTCTCGATTACGGTGGTTGCACAACCGTATCCATTTGTCAAAACTCACAGAACTGAGCAATTGTTTAAAGTGTGGATTTTTCTGAAGATCGATTATACGATAATAAACGAGAGTGGAGAAGTGGGCGGGAAGCACACGCGCTAATCCATGACAGCGGCTGCCTCGGGACGGAGGAAAAGCAGAGAAGGAGGAAGGGTCTCTGACGTCACCTGTGACATCTCAGTCATTTTATTCTTAAAATAAATAAATATAAACATGTCGACAGTCATAAGTTTGGGGCAGCCGCGCCTGCCCTTGTTACGTCATCCTTCATCCTGCCGTCTGTTGTTGTGACTTCGCGAATAAAAACCAACGTGCCGATTTGGATCTTACGAAACCTCCCCTTTTCTGGACGTAACTCTTTTCTCTAACCAGGGCCCCAAAGTTGGGGAGACTATTTCTGGGAGAACGTGCTTCCGGATTTCACAATAAAGGGGAAAGAGCCGCGACCTGCTGTCCTGACCGAGACAGAGTCGCTGACGCCACGGAGCCATCGGTGCTCGCCCCTGAGGCTCGAGCTGGAGGTCACGGCCAGAGCCGGGCCCCGCCACAGGACAGCAGAGAGAAGTGGGGTTTGCTGGGGTCGCGGGGCATCGTGGCACTTCCCCCACTGTTCACAGGACAGAGAGCAGGGGGATCAAGCCCCCCGCAGCCGCCCGGTCAGTGTCCTGCAGTCTCCTGGTCTCGGCGTGCAGGGCGCAGAGAGGCCTCCCTGGCGAGGGGGCAGAGCAGAGGTGTGGGGCCCCGCACAGGCAGTGCGGCTGGGGGGCTCTGCCCCGAAGCAGCGCGGAGCGGCCCTGGGGGTCCAGGCACAGGGAGAGCCCATGTCGGAGGCCCTGACGCACGCAGGGTGATCAGCCAGTTGGCTCCGATCCCCTGGGTGGCGTGTGGCGGGCCTGGCACTGGACACCTGCTGCCCGGCCGGCACCGCACCCCTCCCATCCTCCCCACGGCCTCCCCGGCCCTGCCCCTGCCTGGCGGCTGCCACGCAAGCAGTACCTGAAGTCCAGGAAGGCGCAGTACAGGAAGACTCGGTTGCTCTCATTGGTGGCCTCGCTGTGCTGCTTGCGAGTCTGAAACGAAAGAACGTGGACAAGCTCTGTGATGCGGCTGGAGAAGCCCAGTCCTCGGCACTGACATGGGATGGAGCCCCTCACGCCGGTGCCCTGGGGTCGTGACACGCACGGCCACTGACTTTCCATCTCCACCACTGCTGTGGCCCCACCGCACACCGCCCGCGCCTTTGCCCACGCCAGTCCACAAGCCAGGGCTCCCCACCCCAGGGCCTTTGCACGTGCTGCACCCACAAAGAATGTGCCTCCCCGAAGACAACCACCTACTCCCTGCTCAGCTCCACCGGGTCTCTGCCCAAACACGAGTCCTCAGAGACCTCCTGCCCGTTCCTCACAATACCCACCCCTGCCCGCCATGTCCCCTTCTTCTCGTTTATTTTCGCACAGTATTGAGCACCACGTGGCATGTTATATAGTCAAGTATATGATATGTAATAACATGAACATGTTTACTTGTCTGCTCACCTCCCCTCTGGAACATACTTACTCCACAGTCACCAAACCTACAGCCTTTGTCTATCTCATTCGTGGCCTTATCCCAGGACCTAGAAAGGGTCTGGCATACAGCAGGCACTTACTAAATGTCTGTCCAATGAATGGACAAAGAAGGACTGGACAGACCAATGAGACCACCTCGCTCCCAGGACGCCTTGTCCCCGGGCTGTTCCCAGACGCCAGCTCAGGGCTCCGCTCTGAACACGAGCACAGACGCCGCAGGAACCGCGCAGGAGGGTGGCGAGCCAGCGATCCCGCCAGGAAGCCAGGGCCGCTGGGGTGGATGATGCCTAATCGATTCCCAGTCAGTCCGGCCAAGCGCCCCACGTCTGACTGCCGCACCCCATCCTCTGACCTGGAGATGCTGCCGCTCGCGACCCTTCGCTGCTCAGGCCAGGCCAGCGCCCTGTGGGGGGCAGAGCAGCGGTACCCCGCTGGCGCCATCCCAGCACTCTCGGCCAGCGAGCTCCTCCTCGCCCGGGGAACGCCGCAGCAGCAACAGCAGCGCTGGGGGTGCCACGACAGCCTCCTCGAGCCACTGCAAGGCCGAACAGGGCTCCCCACGGCTTCCTGCCTCTCGGTCTGTCTGTCCGTGAGCCCCTCAGGGCTCAGAGCGGTCGCGGTGGTGCCGCGTGTTACGAGTTTGGCCAAATGGAATCTTCTCTGTCTTCGCTGCCACTCCCTAGTATCTTGGGGTTATTTTAATATATTATGGGGTCCCCTAAAACAGCCTGGAAAAGAGGTTTTTCTGCTCTGTCTTCCCAAAGCCACAGCCTGCTGTGGACCCTGCGCTCAGACACAGAGAACCCTGTGTCCCCCAGCCACCCGGAGCCACAGACGCGCCATCGACAGGCGACAGTGACACCAAACCCACGTCCTGGGACAGACAGACAAACTCGTGAGGCTTCCTCGCCAGGGCTGCGCAGAGCCAAACCCTCCAGCGTGGAGCTCATGTGAAATTCGTTCACCAGCAGGTGTGTTTGTGTGTTGCGTGTTGCGTGTGTGATTTAAAAGACATTTTTTAAGCCAACCAGTGACTCAGGGAAGCCAGCGGCCAGAGTCACACGCTGACACGAGGCCGCGGCGGCTTCTCCGGGAACTGAGCAGACTTCTTCCCTCCTGGGTGGGGAGGGAGCCGCCCCCAGGGCAGAGCAGAGGCCGGGTGGGCTCTGGGAGCCAGACACTGACTGCAGCTCGAAATCGCTCCTCAAAGGAAACGTCAGAGCTGGCCCGCGGCCGCAAGCCAAGCACGACTGCGGTCCTAGGGTGGGGGGCAGATGGTGAGCACTCGGGTCTGCAGCCAAGATCTCCCCCAAAGACGGGGGCGCCTCCCCTCCGTCGCCAGAAGTTCCCTCCCCGGCTCGGCCTCTGGGGCGGGAAGGGCCGACTGCCTCCGTACTGTTTGGAGTTCACAACCTGAGTGCAACCGAGGCTCTCCGCAAGTCTCCAAAAAGAGGAGACTCCGGAGTTCCCAGAGCACCGTCTGCAGCAGGCGTGTGTCCAACACGTGGGAGGGCGGCATTGCCGGGGACAGGGGCTCAGTCACCCGCGCACGGGCCATACTGCCTGGAGAAACGCGGGCGGCGCCGGCAGCCCCTTAGCCCCCCAGGTGCCCGGGCAGGAGATAAACGCCATCTCGGTTGTCCTGGGGCTGGGGCAGGACGTGGGGGTGCCCCACCCATGCGGCCTTCATCGAGGCTGGGGGAAGCGACACCCTGGACGTCCCCCTGCGTCCCGCAGCCAAGCGACCGCCGAGCGCCGTGTGGACAGAGGTGGAGGCCTCCGCGCAGGGGCTGACCGCACCTCCATGGCCTCGTTCTCCACGACGCACTTCACTGAAGCTCGTCCGACGGGGGGTGTTACGCGGCCCCCGGGAACATCTCCCACAGGGTCCGAGACTCCCTCAAAGCACCATAATGATTTTTCCATTTGGAGAGAAGCAAAGGGGATTAATCAACTGCTCGTTTATTGCCTGCTGTTCAGCAAGGTGAACTTGCTCCTTCTGGGGACACAGGAAGAGAAGAGAGAAATATAATATCTAACGACAGTCTGTTACTATTCCTTGTTTAGGAATTTTAGGCCCTAGTCAAGGACTAGGGGGACGGGCTGATGAGCTGGGCCACCCCCGTGCCGGGGGCAAAAGCCTAGGCCGGGTATGACCCTGGGGGGTAGGGGCTCCCTGGGGCTTTGCTGCTCTGTCCCCACCCCTGACCAGCGCCGTCTGCCGGTGGGGCTGTCTGGCTAACTCACTCTGCCCAGTCCCGGGGCCCTGACTGAGGGGGGCAGTGCCCTGGAGCACAGAAGACACCCACAGATGCCGCATTCATGCCCTTGGGACACCCCATCCAGCCCAGGCTGCTTCTGGGACCACACACACCCTTCTTCCAACGCGGGATCGAGTCATCCGCGAACAGCCCCACAGATGCTGAAACACGCACACCCTGAACCTCACCCCTCCAGGCCTCCTGGGCCCAAGAGCCGACGGAGGCCCCTTTGGCCTACAGTGGCTTGAGTGGGCTCCGTCCCCTCAGTGGACAAGTCCTGGCCACGGGATGCACGGATGCCCCCACGTGGTGCTGATGTGTGCACGTCCTTATTTCCAGATTATAGGGCCCATTCTCTGTCCTACGGAGCCGCCACCCCAATCTCCAGACCTGCCGCTTCCCTCTTTAGATACAGCCAAGCACAGCCGAGGGACACCTGGCAGGAGGGCAGACTCCTGCGGGACATCAGCACAGGTCACAGCCACCTGAGACACAGCGGGGTCGGAGAGACCCGCTTGTCCAGAAGCCTCCGGGAAACGGGGTGTTAGCGCAACATCAAGAAACTCAAGTTTTCTGTCCATCGGCAATGTGGGACTCTGTGGTCTGGTGACAGAGCCACCCTCCGGCATGAAAAGCTCTAAACTGTGTCCCTCCAACGGTCCCCAAACCCCGCTCTCCTCTGCTAAACCCTGGGAGCCCAGTCTGAGGCGGGGCCCTGCAGACGGCCGACTCTCACCTGCGGCTCACGCCCAGCACGTGAGCCAGCCGGCAGGTGGGACAAACACGCAGAGAGGAGGTGGCTTTCATGTTTCAAAATACAAAGAAAAAAAGAACTGAAATTACGTCGGGATCTGGAATTACGACAGCTTGCCTCAAAACCGAGCAGAGAGTGCTTTCGAATCACCCCCCGCGCCCCAGGCCACGCCTCGTGGTGAGGTTCTCAGTGGAAGGCGTGTGACGTGAAGCCAGACCGGGTCCCGCGCCCTGACTTCCGCGCTTGGCGCTCAGCAGCTGTGATGTCCCCGAGAAAACCCGCAGAGAAGAGACCACAGAGGAAGGGGGAGCGTGGGCCGGAGACCACGAGAGGCAGAAAGGAGGCCGGGATGAGGACGGGGCCGCCGCAGGCCGTCCTGCCAGGAGGAGGCTGGGCGGGACCCTCGTGCCTGTGTGCAGGGCTCCGGCGGCTCCGGCCTCACTCGGGGGAAAGCCAAAGCCCTCAGTGCGCTGTCCCCCGCCACGGCCCTTCCCGCCTGCCTCCCGCAGCCGCTCCTAGACGCACAGGTGTGCCCAGGTGTGCGCTGCTCCCCCACCTCCTCTGGCTCCCCCAGCCACATGTCTGTTCTCGGGAGCCTCCCGCAGCACCCCCACTTCCCCACCTTGTGTCTCCCCGGATCTGACATAGCACGCACATCCCTGCCTGCCCGTCTGCTGCCCGCCGTCTCCCGGTCCCTGTCACCGGAACGTGGGGATCACGGGGCAGGGATGCGGTCTGTCTGGTCCGTCCTCTCTCCCCGCAGTGGCCACAGGGGCAGCACACGGTGGGCTAAGCCGACACAGAGACGGGGGAGGAAGGAGCGGGAGCCCGGCCACGGCCCGGCGGGGTGAACAGACAAGAGCATTGTCGGCGGCCGCAAGGTGCTGGCAGGTGCGTCAGCGGGGGCTGGGACGGCTTCTCCAAGGGCAGGGAAAGATCTGGGCGGGGAGGACTCCCGAGGGAGGAGCAGGGAGGACGATAAATGCAGACAGAGACACAGAGAGAGGGAACGAGAGAATGGAGGGAGGCATGGGGTGGGGAGACGAGAGAATGAACACGGCCGGGGCCAACATCCGGCCTGGAACCGTTTGTGCTGGACCACGGGCTCGAGAGCTGGCCGCTGAGGCGGGATCAGCCTGCGCGTCTGTGCGGGGAGCTCACCCGACCGGCGTGCCTGATAGGGGGGCATCCGAGCACGGAGGATGCGTCGGTTCCCAGAGAAAACCCGTCCCGCCCTTTGCTTCCAAATACAAGACACGAGAGCGGGAAACGCATGAGGATTTGCCTCAATTAAGACAAACTCAAGAAGCAAATGTGCCTTTCCTACAGAAAACACGAGCTCCTCGATTTTCTTGAATTATCTCCTCCCATTAGAAAATATCCAGCTTAAGAAAGACCGAGTGCCACTACTGTTCCTCATGGTGTTTCTTAAAATATACTCTGTACGTGCCCGAGAAGCATGAGACGACGATATTCTCCTGATGTGCAGCGCGAAGATTAGAAAGAAGATGCATAAAATGTAAATACAGCCTGAGAGTCTGCAATCGCAGCGCAGCGGCACACAAGCTGGTTCCGCGTGTGAGAATTAATCAACGTAACTCACTGTACTATCAGGCTAAATAAGAGAAATCACATGATCAAATCAATTGATAGAGAAAAAGCATTTGAAAAACCAACACCCATTCGTGTTATAACAAAGTAAGACTAGAGGGGAACTTCCTCAACGTAACAAAGAACCACCAGCCGTGCTGGGTCTCCCAAGCGTCTCCCTGCCCTCGCCGCCTGCCTGGCGTACTCGCCTCCTGCGCCGTTTGCCGTGTGTGTCCAGCAACCACAAGGCACCCGGCAAGCGGCAGCCCAGACCGACAGTAAGAGCCGGCGCCAAACATCATGGGGACGACGCGGCCCCAGCCCTGCCCATGGGCAGAGGCCGGGTGGGTCACCAGGCCGAGACGGGTGCCCTGACCAGCGTGGAGAAGACCAGCGTGGACACGTGGACAGAAGCAACGTGCAGGTCAGCACGGCCCCCGCCAGGACACCTGAGGAAGCGGGGACCTGGACGTTC
The DNA here is from genome assembly GCF_000956105.1 of Propithecus coquereli. Lineage (NCBI taxonomy): Eukaryota > Metazoa > Chordata > Mammalia > Primates > Indriidae > Propithecus > Propithecus coquereli. Next base: position 131,433 of record NW_012151463.1, read on the forward strand.
ACCCCCACGCGCGTGCGGGACGGAGGCGGCACCGCCCTTCGCCCTGGAGGGGTGTCGGAGCAGCGCGGCTAGACTGGAAGCTCTAAATGGGATCCAGCATCTCATAACAGTGCAACCCAGGCGTCCGGGACACAACTGAATGTCATTTGTCACCCAGCGGACATCAACGCCAGGTGACACAGGCAGCATCCTTATCTGACGAGGATTTTTAAAGCAGCATCATAAAGATGCTTCCAGTTATCAGCTCGCTTGGAATAAACAGAAAGTCTCAGCAAAGAAACAGGAGTTACAGGCTGACCATCCCTCATTCAAAATGTTTAGGACAACGAGTGTTTCAGATTCCAGAGTTTGGGATTTTTGCATTATAATTACTCAGTTGAGTGTTCCTAATCCGAAATCCAAAATCCAAAATCCAAAATGCCCCCCTGAGCGTTTCCTTTGAGCGTCTTGTCAACGCTCGGAAATTTTTGCATTTTGGAGCGTTTCAGAGTTCAGACTTTCAGATCAGACACCCAGCGTGTATAAAGAAGAACCAAACGGAGATTGTAGGAGTGAAAAATTCAAAACTGAAATAAAATCTCAGCAGATGAGCTCAACAGCACAGCAGAGGAGACAGAGGACAGAGCAGATGAAGGAAGAATCATTTGAAGGGAAAAAAACAGAAATCGCCTAATCTGAGCAATGGAGAGAAAACAGACTGGAAAAAACTTAGCAGACTCTCGGGGACCCGTGGGACGTGCTTGTCATTGCAGCCCCAGGAGGGGAAAGGTGAAGAGTGACATTCCGAGGATTAGTGGTGAAGTTTCTTACCTTTGGCAAAACACACAAACACCTGAGCAAACCTCACTCAGGAAAAGCCACGCGAATCCATGCCCGGCACGTCAAAGCCAGGCTTCTGAAAACCAAAGACAAGGAAGAGAAATCTCGAAAGTGGTGAGAGAGAAACGGGGCCTTATGCAGGGGGAGGGACAGAGCGAGGGGGGGTTTCTCACAGAGCCGCGGAGGGCAGGGGACAGGGACGTTTGTCAGGTGCCGGGGAGTGGACGGTCAGCCTGGCGTCTGCGGCCAGAGCACACACCCTTGAGGAACGGAGAGAAACAGGACATTCTCAGACAGAGGAGAAGGGAGTGAATTTGGTGCCAACAGACCCGACATAAAAAGTGTCTGAAGAATATTTCTTGAAGTAGAAAGAAAACGGTGAAAGAAGGGACCCTGGAACCTCGGGCGTGAGGGAAGGTCGACAGGAGGAGCGAGAGCAGACAGCCTGCGCGTCCCCAGCAGCTCGGCCCCCCGCGTCCCGGATCCCGGAAAGGCCCCCGCGGCTCCTCTCACGCAGGGCAGGTCACACGCCCACGCGGGCCCAGGACCTCACGCCGCGTCCCTGCGATCCTGCCAGCGACAGATGTTTACGAGAACGTGCTGTGTACGGCCCCCTGGAGGGACAGACATCAAACCCGACTCCGCCATCAAAGGACTTCTGGTCTCGCGGGGACGCAAGCCACGAATCCACGGAAATACGTTAGAAATCAAAAGAATAAAAAAAAGAAAACCGACCTCTGATGTTTCTTCCTGCTCGCAACTAGTAGGATCTGGGAGGCTCCGCCTGCTTTTCTGAATACTTTTTATTTCCTGACAAAGTTTTAAAGGTTAAAATAACAGACGTTCAGGCTCGACGGTGCAGAGAAGGAAAAACAGATAAACAAGAGGAAGGAAGGACGGGGCTGTGGTGTCTGCGTCGGGGCAGGTGGCAGCGCGGATGGGGAAAGGTGACGACTTTCTGTCCCATCCCAGTGCGCCGTGTCCCCACAAGATTCATGTGTACCGGGGACCTCGGAGGGGACGTCACCTGGAAACGGGGTCTGAGGGTCGAAAGGAGACCGTGCCAGGTTGGGCTGCGCCTGAGTGCCGGTGCCCTAAGGGGGCGGGAAGGTCACAGCCCGCCCACACCCGGGGCTCGGACTCCAGAACCCGAGAGAATAAATCCCCTTGTTGTGAAGCCACCAGGTCGGGCGACTGTCCCAGCACAGATCTCGCCTCGCTGCCGTCCGGCCCGTCCCCTCCAGCCGTGCCTGGCTGGGTGGCCCGTCCCCCTCCAGGCCTCCTCCGGCCCACGGTGTTTCTCAGCGCACCAGAACCGCGATGCCGTCCCAGCTCCGGGGTGAGGCACCGTCTCCCTCAGACGCAGCGGGGGCGCCGGGCGGTGCTCTAGGCCCGTTTGTCACGGTGGGTGGAGCGTGTGGTGACCTCCTGTGACAGTCACCTCAGCCCGGAAAGTTGCACCCCTGGTGTTGCCACACTGTCTCCCTCGATTCTACCATCGCTCTCATCGCGTGGGCGGTATTCATCCTCCCCTCCTCCCCAGCCTCCTCCCCAGCCTCTTCCTCAGCCTCCCCTCTTCCCCAGCCTCCTCCCCAGCCTCCTCCCCAGCCTCCCCTCCTCCCCAGCCTCTTCCCCAGCTTCCTTCGCAGCCTCTTCCCCAACCTCCTCCCAAGCCTCCCCCCCAGCCTCCCCTCCTCCCCAGCCTCCCAAATCTCAGCCACTTGTCGGGTGTCAACACGTGCAAGTCCCAGACTCACAGCACAATCGCAATGTCACCCGGCTGCGGGGACACTGGTGTCTCTGGCTCTCCCCAGGGGACGTCACTGCCCCTCCGCCCTGGGCCCGGCAGCCATGTTCATGTCCCTTTGCACACTGAGCCGAGTGTTTTGTCTCATCATCTCCTGTGTGGTCCACGCTAGATCCGGGGCAAGTGATTATTCCCCGGAGGGGCCGCCCGGCCTCCCGCCCGGCCAGGGCCCATCATCCGCCCACAGCAAAGCTGCGGCTTCTGCCTGCAGGGCCCTTTCTGAGCTATTTCCCAGGTGCGTCTCTTCACAGAATATTTGTGTGATGCGTTATTTGTCCCTAAGCCCCCAGTTGGAATTCTTCTTGGATGTCCCACAACTCCATTTCAGCACTGTCTGCCTCGTGATATAACGCAGCACGAGAAGACGCCAAGCTTAAAGAGCCCCAACAACGATCGGGGTTTGGTCAGAGCCCCGACTCCCGCCGGCGGTCTGAGCTTCACGAAGATGCTCTTCGCACAGACAAAAGGCGCGGCCGGCCCAAGCCGTCCTTGTTTTCGATGCCACACCTCGGAGTTCCCCCCCAGCTAGGAAACCTTCTTCCTGGATTGCAAACCAAAGACTAACCCCCAGTGTGTGTCTGAAAGGAGTTTACTCTCACAGCAAGTGACCTCTGCCTCTGCGTACTCCCGCCGTCCTCAGCCAGGGGGAGAAGTTCTCATCACGCGGGGCCGACTCTCGACAGGGTCTCTCAGGCCGGAGGGTTCGCAGATCGTCAGGAAATTTCAGTTATGGGGCTGCCCCAGGGGACTAAGTCAAAATCTCCTGGGAAGTGTTAATACTTTCATTTCCCTGAAAATAACGGCACGGGTTTAAAAGGTTGTAAAATTCTGATCTATTTTACAGCCTGGTTCTTTGGCCGTTAATAATAACAAGTCATATTTGTGGCCTCAAACCCTCTGATATAGCCCACTAAAATGGTGTTATTTTCCATGACACATGAGCAGTTTTACTTAGAAAAGAAAGTAGGAATTTGACAGTCCACAATTTGTGTTCTAGAACTGTCTATGGAGAGAACTGCTGTGACTGTCCCTACGCTTTGTTTCTCATTTTCCTGCATTTGCTACACTGTAAGTTCACAAATAAAAAAGTTTAACTCAAACTTTCCTAGGTCTTGACCAGATACAATCTCTTTTGCACAAAATCTCTCTTCCTAAGTCCATAAAGAATATCTAAAGTCTTCCCTTTGAAGTTCTCTTCCCACATACTAAAGGATAATGTTTGAAAAGGTAAATTGTGACTCTCCTACAGATATAAAATGAACACACATGAAAGATATTATTTACCCATTAATGAATGAAGGAACAGCAAGATGTCGCCATCAAAGGAGAATTCAAAGAACCCTACACGCATGGGGCCATCAGGAATGCCGGAATAAACCCACTTGATAGGTACGGAACCGCGAAACGGGTCCACGCCCACAGGGGACTGTCAACCGAAGCCGCACCGGATAAAACTCACGTGTCGGTGGATGAGGATCATCTGGATTCTTGTTCGTGTTCCAGAGCTCGCGGAGTCGTAAGGGGCACAAGGACACAGAGAAGAACAGACCCTGCCAAAGACTCAGATGACCGGACGAGGCCCAGCGTCCCCGACACACTCGGACTCTTTCTGTTCTATTTCAAAGTCTTCCACGATTTTTCCCTCCACACATTAAGCGTAAATTAAAAAAAAAAAATCTAACTTCCCATGCAAAAAAAAAAAAACAAAAAGACACAGGCAAGGTTAAAAATTCAATAAAATCTTCATGCAGCAGACACGGGACAGAAACACAAAGTGGCGGGTGCAGGCGAGACCCGTGTCCGGGGTGGGGTGACAGAGACAGGCGGGCGGGGGTGAGCTCTGCGCTGGCCCCAGGCTCCCGCCTGGGAAACCTGGCAGGCAGCGGAGCAGAGAGGGAGCCTCGGCAGGACCCGGCAAAGTCCCCAGCACTTGGATGTCCAGGGCAGAGGACCAGAGAGGAGACAGCTGCACGGAGGGAGGGCTCAGACCCTCTGCAGAGGCCCCTCGAGCTCTGCGCACAGTGGGACCAGTGCACACGGTGAGGAACCTTCCCAGCGCAGGGAGAGAACCACCCAAGAGGACCACAGGGAACTCACCCAGGGCCAGGAACAGCCTGAGCCCGCTGGCCTGGGAGCCTTGACCTGTGCAGGGTGATGGGCGCCGCTCAGAAGGCCCCGGCTCGCTGGGGGAGCAAAACCCGACGTAGCCCCACAGCTAACCGCTTAGCAAAATAGTAACTGAGTGGAAAACGCCAGACAAAAAACAGAACACACTGAACAATTCCATGTATATAAAGTCCTAGAAAATGTACACAAATCTACAGCGAAACAACAGGGATTAGCAGTTGCCTCGGAATGGGGGCAGGGGGTGGGCAGGGAGGGATGGGAACAGGGGTGCAAAGGGGGCCCAGGAAACCTCGGGTGGCGTGCACCTTCGTCATCTTCATCACGCTGATGGTTTTATGGGTCTACACACTGAACGCTTTAAACGTGTTTGGTTTATTTTTCTTGTTTTCCAGCGAGCCGTGGAAGCAGGCTGGGCTGGGGCCTTGCTGCGGGTGGGCTGCCGTGGGGAGGGGCTCAGGGCCCCGGCCGTGGGACGGACAGGGAGGCGGGGACTGGGGTGGGCAGTGAGCGCGGCAGAGACACTCCGCGCAGCAGCAATCAGGAGACACAAGTTAAATCCTCAACCAGATCCCACCTCGCACCAGCGGGCCGACGTGATTCCGTCTGACAACACTCGTGAGCAATTTGGCTAAAGTCAGCAGAACTGGAATTTTCCTGCCGTGTGACCCAGCACCCCCTCCCCAGCCCCACATTAAACCACATGAGTAACCGTCCGTGGAACGGCGGCTAGACCACCGCGGAGCAGCCACGGGACGCGGCCACCCTGCCGCCGTGTGCGCGTGTTCAGTTGACGACTGAGGTTCATCCATGTTGATGAGTGAAGTTCTGGTTCACTTACTTTGGCTGCTGTTCCAGGAAGTCTAAGAATGTCTAAAATTCTTAAAATCAGCCTTGCTGATGAGGTTATTAAGGGGCAACGGCCAATTACTTCCGAAATGATCACCTGTCAGTCCCAAGCCACAAAAATCATTCCGGGTCCTTTCCAAATCACCGTGTTTGCTTCTCCGGAAAGGCTTTTACTTGACGCATGCGCATCTTCCCGATTCGGCAGAGCACCGCGGCGGAATCAACCAGCCTTCAGCAAACCGAAAAGGGTTTCCCAGGCAAAGATAAAACATGATACCCGAGGCGAGTGCGTGTGAAGACGGGGGCCGCGGGTGCTCGGAGGGGGGAGACGGGACCGCAGCACAGAGCTGCCGGCGGGGGGGGGCCCAGGCTCCAGCCTTCTCTGTCGCTGGAGTGGCAGGTGACCCGTCCGCCGACAGCTGCAGAGAAAGAACGAGGAGAAGGACTGGAAACGACACCTGGGAAACCTGCACAGCCGCAGGGAAGGCTCGGGGGACCCGACAGAGAACAGCCCGGCACCGTGCGAGAGAGGACGCTGGCCCTACCGCGCTGCACGGTGAGCGCACGGTTCCCAGGCCCGGTGGACTCCCGCAGACGTGCTCTGTGCGGTAAACTAGGGCTGAGGACCCTGGGGCCTGGCTCCCGAACGCACGCGGCACAGGCGTCCTGTCCTCTGCGAGGGGAGACGGGGGAGCGGCTGCACCACGGGCAGGGCCGGTTGCCAATGCTCACACCTGCACCTCCCCGGGTGCTCACACTGCACCTGCCTGGGTACTCACACCTGCACCTCCCCGGGTGCTCACACCTGCCCGGGTGCTCACACTGGCGGAGTCACCCGCAGCTCCCAGGGTGCTCATGAAACCACATGTCAACCCCGCAAAGCCATCAAGAAGGGACAGCCGCCCCTGTGCACACCAGGCCGCGGCGCACACGTGGGTTCCTGGCCACGTCCGGGCTCAGCTGCAAGGGCAGTGATCCCGTCAACTCACGCACTGGCCGCTCCTGAGCTACGAGACCCTTTTGGGCGGTACGCACACAGACTGGACTTCAGTGACCTGTGCTCTCTAAGGCAGATCAGAAAATGCCGTGGTCAACGTTTCATTCCCCGAAGTTCTGGCTCTGATTGCTGAGCGTGGGAGAGAGGCAGGCGTGTGGGCTGAAGAGAAGATTATCAACGGAGAGGCCAAGAGTGCGTGGCGTGGGCCTGCGCCTCTCCCCAAGCAGCCAGCAGGCACTGTGGGCCCAGCCACATGTGGTCCCGGGGTCCCTGACAACCCTGTGCTCTGACGGTGCCCAGAGACGTCAGGGCCCACGGCCACACGGCTGCCCCAGACGGAGCCGGCCTCGCACCCCGTGGGTTCAACCGCATGAGGATGAAAACGGCGTCCACTTTCCTACGCTAACGCCCTGAGGCCCCACCCTCCCTCCCCTCCCCGGAAGCACATTGTTCTCCTTGCTCCTCCCCTCTCCTCTTTCTCACCCAGCTCCTCTTGCCCCAGTGTCCCAACCTGACCAGGCAGTGGCGTCCCCACCACCCGGGGAGAAAGGGGTTCCCCTGCCGTCCTGGAGCGGGAGGCGGGAGGCTCTGCCACCCCAGCCCTGCAGGACACACCCAGCTCCCTGCGCGTGCGTTTGCCCCCACAGAGCACGGGAGGCCACGCCAACGTCTAAAAATGACCCCTGCCCTGCCCACAAACGAGGAATCGTTTCTCAGAAGACAACAGGCTCTTATGCGAACTATAAAAAGTTGCTGGATCAACAACCTACTATCATCGCGGGACAAATTACTGATCTGAACGTCAGCTAGGGCGGTGCCTGGGTGGGCCCCACGCCCGGCAAATCCAGGGAGCTCCAAATGGCCGGACACTCCCTGTGCGGCCACTCCCCAAGCGCCACCCGCCCACCTCAACTTTCCCGGCGGCTGCGGGTTCAAACCTGGGAAGGACAGGCAAGGCCCCCACACACACATCTGGGCAGAGCCACAGCTGCAGTCCCCAGGGCAGGAAGACACGGAGGGTGGGCGAGCCCTTCCCGCTCTCCCCAGAGGACAGTGATTCCCGGCCAGGATGCACTGAAAGGAAACTTGCTCCCCGGGGAGCGGAGAACTCGGAGACGACCCAGGGCTCCCACCCACGGCACCATCCACCGTTTCAGGAAAGCTGCTGTCCTGGGCTGACCCCGTCCTCCGCCTCCCGTTAGCAGACAGGGTGCGCTAGCCCTGCATGCAGCGGTGCGGCCAGACAGAGCTCTGTGACAGATGGACGCCTGCTCCCCCGTGTCCAAGGGCCCGACTGACCACCCACAGAGACCACCTTCCTGCCCTCGCGGCCGGACATCACTGGCTGGCACAGTGTCGGGGCACAGGCCGTGCGGAGGCCCCAGGAGCCTCCTTCGGGGGAGCTGGCACTCTGCGTGCCACCCTCCCGACAGGGGACGTGGCAGTGACAAGCAGAGCCCCCTCCCCGGGCTCAGAGGACGGGGGCTGAGGAAGAAGGTGGGGGCCCCAAAGTCGCCTGCAGACGAGAGAAACAGGCCGTGGTGTGGGCCGCCGTCCTTAGGGGTGGCTGTTGACAGCAGTGTCCCCAGAGAGGCCGAACCTCCTCCCGTTGACTCACGGGCTTCCAAGAAGCCCTCGCCCGACGCCCAGAGCCACATGCGGGCGCAGATGTCCCTGTGCTAACTAACTCCTGTCCGGAAGGGCTGCAGGGACAGGCGAGAACTCCCATCCCAGGGGTGCAGGCGCATTAGTGCGCGGCTGTCGGGGTCCCCACCCACGCGCCTCTGCCGCTCCTGCCAGGACAGAGCACACCTGCGGGGCTGGGGAGGGGTGGACGGGGGCGGGGCTGTGGCCCCCATATCAGCCCCTCAGCGGTGGCGCCCTGGCTCCAGGGACAGAGGCCGAGGCCTGGTAGCGGGAGAGGCGCCAGCCCCACGATGCGTCCTGGCCGTGGGCTCCCCCCCCAAGGCTGGCACCTAAGGACAGGAGCTGCCGTGCCCAGGGCTTGGCTCCGCCAGGACTCGCCCCACCCTTGGTGGGCGCTGTCCTCCCTGCTGCTGAGGCTGCCCTGCCCCCACCCAGAGAGCAGGAGCCCTGAGGAGGCCCCTCAGCCGCATCCCAGAGGCCCAGCCCCACGGGCACCCCAGGCCAACACGGGGCAGAGCGGGGACTGGAGCCCCAGCCAGAGTGCACGGAACGAGAGAACAGCGGGGGTTGGGGGGAGAAGAAGGGACACACAGTGACAACCCTACTTCTCTGTGCGGGTTGAACGTCTCGCGGACACGTCACCTCCAGATCCCGCCCCATTACTGACGAATCCTGTCGTCTCTTCCAGACTGCTGGGGACACCGTGAAGCCCCCAGGAGCAAGAGTCCAGGGCCCCAAACTCCGGTGGGGGCCGCGGAGGTGATGCCCACAGTGTTGCCAGAGCAGCCGGGACCCAGCGGGGCGCAGCCGGCCGGGACGTGCCTCTTCCTCCAAGGGACGACAAAAACCCAGCCTTTTATGTGAGATCTCCTGATTTTAAAACATCTGCTAATAATTCATTATTTTAAAGCAGGAAAACCTCTTCAGGCCCTGGGCTGGCAGTCGGAGGCCCGGCCTTAGCAAACCAAGCCGATGTCCCAGCCAGAGAAGCGAGGGTGGGGCCACCACCGTCCTCCGCCAAGCGACGCCGGCCTCCAGCCGAGTGTGCTTGGGGGTTTGGGCTGGTGGCTGCGCGTTTGAAGGGCAAAGTGCTCGAAGGAAAACCTTCGACAAGGGAGTGACTCGTAACAGACACCGTCAGCCTCCCGGGGCCAGATGTTCTGAGCTCTCCCTTGTCTGAAATCTCTGCTGGGAACAAGACTCGTTTGTTTTTTGTTCTTGTTTTCTTTCTGCATCTGCGGCACAGCTAGCGTGAACTCTGAGTGACTTCCCCCCAGCCTTCCAGAAGTGACCGGAGGCCATCTAGACCAGGACACCTCTCCTCACCACACGCTCCTGCAGCCCAGCTAGAGGAGCCCGGGGGACTGGGCTGGGAGCGCTCGGAGGGGAGGGCCTGCGTTGGCTTCCTGCCCCGGCGTCTGCGCGGCCACCCAGGCAGGAGCTCAGGCAGCAGCCTGGGAGCTGCGAGGGCCCAGCACACCTGCCCCGCTCAGCCCTGCGGTCTCCCCGGGTTGGTTCTGCCCAAGGACCCAGCTCGGTCTGCATCTCGGGGCCCCGGCCTCCCTCTTCCACCTGCTCCTTCCGAGCTTTGCCTCGGGAACGTGGAGAAGCCAACAGGTTTCCTCCTCCCAGGGACAGCCGCCCCCTCCTCCGCGGGAGGCCCAGGCTCACCGAGGCCCATTCCATCTGCCCCGGAGGACTCAGCCTGTGTCCTGCTCTTTCTCTTTTTCACGTGTTGCAAATATTTTAAAAATCAGGAGGTGTCACATGCAGGACACCTCTGGAAAAACCAGCAGGTCGGGGTGGGCAGTGATGGGGAGGGCTGAGGGTCCCCCATCACATGGGTTTTCTTCTGAGGTCAAAGGTGGAATAATGCCGCCTCCCCTGGCCCCCCACCCTGGCTGTGCTCTTGTCTCGGGTTAGGGCAGCGGTCCCCAAACTTTCTGGCACCAGGACCAGTGTCACGGAAGACAACTTTCCCAGGATGGCGGGGGAGGTGGAGGCGGAGCTGAGGTGCTGGAGCGAGCGATGGGGAGCGGCTGTAAATACAGAGGAAGCTTCGCTGCCCGCTGCTCACCTCCTGCGGTGCCACCCAGTTCCTGAGTTTCATGGAAGACAATTTTCCGTGCACTAGTGTGGGGGGGGCCAAGCTCAGGCGGCAGTGCAGCCGGTTCCTAACAGGCCACAGACCAGTACCAGTCTGCAGCCCGGGCATTGGGGACCGCAGGGTCAGAGGAAGGGGGGCCTCCTGCCATCTCGGCCTCCAGCCGGGGAGCAGGACGCACGGGGCTGACGAGTGTGCACCCTCCCCACACCCGGGGCTGACCTCTGGGTCAGCTGACCTCTGGGGCATCTCCATTCCACATCTGCCCCCAACCTTAGCCTCAGCCCCTCTGCCGTCCGCCCCTGAGCAGAAAGACGCTCCCAGCTGGACCACCCTCAGGGGGCGGGGAGCACAAGTGGGGCTCATGCCCTCGTGGGAGGAGTGTGGGCTCCGAGAGGCCACGCGGAAGAGGAGACGGCAGCAGCGGCAGGAAGGTCAGAGGACCCAGCACGGCTCCGCTGCCCGCCCCCCTCCGCCCCCAGGTGCAGTGCCCGCAGACCCGCCTGTCCGTGAAGACGCTGCTCTGAGTGGACGGGGAAGTTGAGGGGTCTCCAGGCTGCTGCGTCATTTGAACCCGTGGACGAGGGCTTGGTGACTCGTCCCCACACGACTTAACGGTCGGAAGGAAAATCTCAGCACAAGGGGGTCCAACCCCACCCACCGGAGCCATGAGACCCTCGCCGCGTGGAGCACAAGGGGTGACGTGTTCCCAGGAGTCTGACGTCACGGGGACAGGGACGGGGATGGGAGCAGGTGAACACTTCCCTGAGGTTAGTGTGTTGTTAAATCCCAAATAAGCTTTGCTTTTCTCTTTCTTGAAGCAGGTAAACGAGAAAAACCGTCCTCCACGGTGCAGAGCTCCACCCTGTGCCGACTTCGCTGTGAACAGATCTGCGAGCAATCGTCTTGCCTTTTGCAGACGTATCGAAAACAATTAACTGGGAGAATAAAAGCCTCATCTGCATAATTCCCACTGTACAAAACATCTGTGCCTTTGTGTGTGAGGCATCAGAGGGTCCACGTCTAGGGAAACGGGCCAGTCTTTCTCCTTTTATTCTGACTCCCATTAACACTGTCATAATATGGCCTCCTCAATAAATAATAACAACATCACGCTGTTTCAGTGACTGGCTGTTGTAGTGTTTCCCTTTGCAAGTCTTAAAACCACCAGCCACACATCACGCCTGGGGCACCTGCGGGCGTCCCATCCTCGCTAAGTGCAGAAAGCCACGGCTGGGTCTTGGAGGCGCAAAGCACAGAGCGAGTGTGAGGACGCAGGTGGCGTCTGCGTCCTTTCTGCAGAGCGTGGCGACTCCCCTGGCGCCGCGTTTTGACTCAGAGCCCCGGCACCCCGCAGGCTCGGCCCCCAGGTGCGTGGTCAGCGCCGGCATCTGCTTTCCAAGCCCAGTTTCCTGGCTGTCGAAAGGCCCCACCGTGTGCCGTGTGCCGTGCGTCTCACGACAAGCAAAACACGTGCGCGGTCGGGCTGGAGGGGCCATAGGAGAGCACAGGGCGGGACACGGCACGGGGAGCCCCCGTGGCCCAGGGGGAAGACAGGGCCGAAACGCGAGCTGGGCACACCCTCTCCAGGGGCCAAGCGAGTGCTGCGTTCTGTGCCCTCGGTGACTGCGTCCCTGTGGCCGCCCCAGCCCACGGTCGGCCCTTCCACGCAGGTTCCAGCAATGCAGGAGGGACGCACACCCCCTTCCCCATCCGGAGTTCGCCTCCCAACCCGTCACCACTCCCAGCCCAGCCCTGCCCAGCGGAGGACAGGAAGTCCCTGAGCCCGGCCCTTCCCCTGCACGCCCACCACCGGAGCAGGAGCAGAAAGCCACGTGTGGACACCTGTCTCGCTCACCCACCCGCCCAGGGCCCTGACCACGCAGAGCATAGACGTGGCACCTACGCGCTGTTTGTCGAATGAATGAACGAGCGTCCTCATCACCAGTTTGCACGACTCCAACCAACGTGGAATCAGCCAAGGCCGCGAGCAGCTCCGGAAGCCTCTGCGTCCTCAAATCCTTCCCGAACTGCCCCCAGCCCCAGCTCCAGAAGCCTCTGCATCCTCAAATCCTTCCCCGACCTGCCCCCAGCCCCCGCTGTGCAAAAACAAACGCCCATCGCCTCCAAACTGGGGACGGCACCCCCCAACAGCCCCACCCACACAAAACAGAAGGTGTGAGTGCAGCAGGGCTGCTTCTGCGTGGCTGAGGATGAGATCACGGGTAAACCCACGGCACTGCTCTGCATAAACCACACGCTCTGCACAAAACACACGCTAACGCGGAGGCTGGAGCCCAGGGTTAAGGACGTTTGCATTTCCTGGGGAGGAGAACAAGCAGAGGGATGAACTGTCTGCTGCGACTGTCTTGCTGTTTCTCTAATACGATAACAACGGCCTCAGGACCCAGAGAGGGAGCAGAGAAGCCCCTGAAGAAATCGCAGCCAGCGATCACCTCTAGCAGCAAAGTCGCTCTGCTTGCGGCTGTCCCCAAGCGGTGTCTGAAAGACGTGGGCACAGAAGCCTACACTCGGCCCTGAATCGAGGACATAAAGGTGCTTCTGAAGCAATAAGCTCCTTGGCTACAGCCACGTAAACAGGCAGCAGAGTGAGGTGGGAGGTGTCAGCTGAGGCATCAGATGCTTTTCAGGGTCCCAAAGAGAGTCGTGCAGCTGACACGAGCGGGATTTTACAAGTGGGTGTCAGGACCCACGCACAGGGAGGATCTAACAGGGCTCAGGTTGAACAGTAAGGTGAGGGTTTTTGAGATTTCTTTGAAGAGAGCTATCTTGTGAGTTCTGCCACCACCGCCGGGTGGCCTGGGACGAGGGCTGCAGCAGGGCTCGGGGAGCCGCGCGCGTCCACCCCAGAGGGTGAGAGTTTAGGCACCAGGGCCTGACCCTGCGCAGGGAAACCTCGGGCCGTGTCTAAGGGCCACAGGCTGCATTTGGGAAGGAAGGTCACCCCCCATCTGTGGGGGCAGGAACCCCAGGGCCACCTGTGGCGTCTGCTTCAGGAAAGGTCAGCTGGGGGTCATCTGCCCGAAAGGCAGTTCACGGAAGAGGCCCGATGGCCCCCTGGTTCCACGCAGGGACGATGGGGTGATGACCTTCTGGGGTTTCTGGGTGTCAGCAAAGCTGCCCGCTGTTTGGTGCACCGAGCTGAGGATCCCAGAGACTGGGTGTTGGCACCTCGAGAATCAGAGTCTCGGGTCCCCATAGACGTGGCCCTCGGGGGCCCAGTGAAACCCGATGGCAGAAAAAGAAATGGGGACCCCAAAGCCCCTGCCTGGAAGAGGCGTCATGACAACCTGGTTTAAGACAAGGGCCTGAGGGCCGGTGGAGGGAGGGCCGGCGCGGGCGAACGCTAAGCCCCAGAACGCCACATGGACACCGAGAGTGGCCCGAGAGCTGGGGCGGCATCTCTGTCAGTCCGCCAGACCCTCGCGCTCAGACCCCAGGGAAATTAAGCCCGGCCTACGGCCAGAGTTCCAGCCCGGCTGGGCGACAGCTGTAGCCTGAGATCTCCTTAGACACAGCCGGTGCAACGGCTGAGGCCTCGTCCCAACACACTGCAGGGGGCGTGGGGGCTGCTCCGCAGGACCAGGCCCCAGAGGGAGCTACCGGACGGGGGCGTCCCCGGGCTCCTGTGCACGGAGTGAGAGGAGCACCCCCGGCTGGCCCCGCTGTCGGCGTGGCACTAAGTGCCGTGAAGTCGCCCTCTGGAACGGGTCACCTGAGGAGGGCAGCGCGGTGCAGACACGCCGTGGATCACGAGAGGCGACTGGAGGCCAAGGTCACCCGGAGCAGAGAAGGCTGCAGCTCGAGCACTTGCTTTTGTCCTCACACAATGGCTGTCCCTGCTCTGCGAACTGCAGCTCGTTTGAAGCGATGAGCTTTTAGCAAGTGTCGAATTACGGGTCTCTTCTGTGTCTTTCCAGTGTAGCAGTGACACACCGCAGGTGTTACATGCTAAATTACACGGCATCCGAGCGGCAGATGCGCAAGGCCACCGGGGAGGGGAGTTTGCGGTTCCACGGAAGCGGCAGAGGCTGACGCCGCGCACCTGCCCTGATGAGCAGCTGCCGTGCACGGGCCCTGCGCTGCGGGAGGGGGAGCGACTCCCCCACACGCGTGACCCCGTGCCCAGCGGTCCAGACACAGGACGTCTCACCCATGAGGGGCGGCCCGGGAGGAAGAGGCTGCCCACCCCAGGGTGGCCACTCGAGCTCAGAGTCCGGCCGCTGCCCGAGAACATCCGGAGGGGCTTCCTGCCGATCCCTCGCTGGCCCTCGGTGGTGCCCAGGTGTGGCGCCCACCCAGCCACACCTGCCCCACAGCCCTCGAGCGTCACTTCACAGGCAACGGGGACCGCTCGGTGCGATGAACTCAAATATCTCGGCACAGGGAGAGGAGCCTGGATCATCTGTGTGGACCCGACGCAGTCGCAGGGCCATGGGGGAGGCAGGAAGAGGACCCTCGGAGATGGAGTGGGACGGGGAGGGGCGGCTTTTAAGACGTGGTCGGGGGGAGATGCGAAGTTTGCTCTGAATTATCCGAACTTCGAGCTCTAGCTTTTGAGTCTGAGTCTACAATTCTACTTACTCTCTCCATAAGCAAGTACAGATTCGGCTCAAACATGCAAAATAAATCTTAAAATGGGGAAACACTGTGTAGACACTTAACCGAGCAATTCTGCTCCTAAGAAGTCATCCCAAAGAGACAAGGGAGCAGGACCACGGAGGTTCTCACAGGGCCCGCGTGAGAAGGAGGACGCAAACCGGGCGCGTGACGCGGGAGGACGGCCAGTGACCATTGCGCGGTCGTGAAGGTTGCGGCGGAGTTTGCGGTTGTCGGCTCACCGACTTCAGTGACGGAGGACCCCGAGACACTGAAATAGGCACTTTGGGAGGAGGAGGAATTCCGCCGTGTGCGGGAGGGAAAGCGTGATGAGACCAGCCACCCTCTGGCGGGCGGCGGGACGGGCGGGGAGCGGGGACTGCGCCAGAGAGAAGCCGCGTGGGGACGCCCCAGCAGCACCCCAGCCTGCGGCGGCACCGGGCCTCGCTGTGACCCTCCGTCTGCAGAGTGCAAGGTCCAGAGCCACCCGTGTAAAAATTTTGAAATAAAAAATAAACGAAATAAAAAGATAAAAAATGTAAAAAGAACACAGACCGGGCCGATCACCGTCCCACCGACTTGTCCCCAGCAGCCTGAGGGTGCAGATTAACAGACACACCCGGAAACGGGGGCCCCGTCCTAGGGCCCTGGAGGGTTCTGGAGGGTCTGACGGGCGGGGTGGGGGTGCCAGGTGCTCTCTCCCCACCCTGGGGTTAACCAGGTGCCCACGAAGGGGCCTCCAGGAGCCCCCTGCGACCCCCTCCCTCAAGACTGGGGAGATCGCACCCCACTCTGTGCAGGAGGGAAGGCGCCGCAAGACCTCGCTGGAGGAAAATTCCTGCGAGCTCCTGGCCGCGCTTTCCCCGCGGAGCCGTGGGGGACAGACACGCTGACAGCACGCTCCCTGCAGCGAGCGCCGCCACGGAACACGTCCCCGCAGACAAGTCATCCTAACTCCAGAAAGCAGCCTCCCCAGCGTCCTC
Source organism: Propithecus coquereli (assembly GCF_000956105.1). NCBI lineage: Eukaryota > Metazoa > Chordata > Mammalia > Primates > Indriidae > Propithecus > Propithecus coquereli. The sequence continues at coordinate 147,383 of NW_012151463.1, forward strand.
GGAAACACGAAAGCGGCCTTCAAAAGAAAAACCCCAAAACCCTGGAGGACGCTTGGCAAAGACAAGCTTTAATTAGCATCCTCTCCTGGTATGATAAAAATTCCTCTCCGCCTCTGCTCAAGACAAGACTCCTTATTCAAACACTTTCTTTTTTTAAAAATAGCTACAGTAACCAACCATTAGAACGGGGACTGCATTTCAATCCACCCTTTCTTTCTCTGTGGTTTTCTAACTGGCACCTTTCTTAGTGCGCAGAAGACAAAAATGCAGCCTTCTGGGGGACCTCCATCAACAGCATCACGGCAGGGTCTGTAATTCTGCGCGGCGGGAAGAGAAGCGTCTGCAGAGACCGGCTCCCCCGGGCACTCGTACCAGCCTCCACCGTGCCGAGTCTCACCCGTGAGAATCGCGCCAGAGACCGCCTGAGCCTCCTCAGTCAGAGGCCTTCCCGATCACTCTCCTCTTAGCTCCCCGTGTCTGGAAGGCTGAGAGATACACACACAACCAAGGTGTCCTTAAAAATATACATACACAGCCATGCATGGCTTATTGCTACCTTCTTAGGACTGTGTCCCTAGGCCATTTGGTCGTGTGCAAATATCTCAGCCCGCACTGACACACCCTGGACGGCAAAGCAGACCGCACAGCCGGGATGCATGGTGGGGCCTGCTGCTGCCGGGCCGCACACCTGTGCCGCAGGTGACTACACCGAACACTGCAGGTAACTGTAACTCGATGGTGAGTATTTGTGTGTCCAAACATCTAAACAGGGAAAAGATGCAGTAAAAATACGGGATTATAATCATATGGGACAAGGAAGATCACGGCCAAGAAGCACAGGGACAAGAGGGGTCCCCAAGGGGAGGAAGAGGCCAGAGCAACGAGGGAGGTTGAGGCAGAGGCCGAGGGCGGCCGGCCCGTCTCTGGACTTGCCCAGTTCACGCTGCAGCTTCGCGTCTGGGCCCCTCTGGGGGGAGAAAACACGATCCCACCTGAAGGAAAGTGGGCGCCCACCCGCGTGCGGCCTGCGGCAGGCCCTCCGTGAACAAGGCGGCACGGAGCAGAACAGGGCGTGATGGAGTGACGTGGAAGATTCCGTCGTGTTACTTCAAACGACCAAAACGCTCTGAGCTCTCTGACAAAGTCCTCGGAAAATCCCGACTCTGAGTGCGGCACCAACACCGTCCCTCACGCCACGACCCCGGCCTGGGCGAGCTGCACGCGTGTTTCTAGAAGGCAGTGCACACCCGTGTCCCAACGCCTGGGGCAGCCTTGCCCACCGGGAAGATAAATGACATTTGGGGACCACGGTGGTGATGCTTCAGGACAAACGGCTCATCGCTCAGAACGCGAAGCATAAAAACGGTTTCTCCTGAGCTGCGCAGGGCGTCTCTCGGACGGAGCGGAGCTCCTCGCCCCGCTGGTGGCTGTTATACCAGGTAACCGAGAGGCGCCAACCCCTCCCCTCGTCCCGAGGGCCGCTTGCTATAAATCAGAGGACGGTCCGCGCACGGCTGATGCACACACACCCGGGCAGCTCCCTCTGGCCTCGGCGGCCTCGTCCCCAACGCCAACACCGACGACCAGCCCCGGGCACCGCCCGAGGTGCTTCCCGCCGTGGCTCAGAACAAAGTCACAGGAGAGAAACTGCAGGGAGAGGACGAGGCCAGCTTGGGCCGGCACCTGCACCACCCACGGTTCTCGGCACATCACGCAGATAACCGGGTGCTCGTCAGTGAAAACCCAGACGGGAGGACACGAGGACAGAGACGCCGCGAAACTCACCAGCGTGTGCCTGAGCTGGACGGTGACGAGCGGAGACCCTGACAGGTTCTGGGAGAGAGTCGGCGGCGGGGAGACCTCCAGCGAGATCAGGGCGCTGGCGGCAGACAGCAAGCAGCCTTTGTGACTCGCGGCCTCTGCGATCCTTGGGGAAAAACAGAAAATCTTCACAAAATGAAAAATAAGCAGAGGGGCGTGAGCACGGGGACTTGGGCTTAGAATTCAATGTTAAGCCTGAAATGTGGGAGACCAGCGGCTTCCTCGCGTGAGCCCTGACCTCTACGGGTCAGCACCTGGGGCTCCGTTCAGGACGGACGCGGCA
>NW_012151463.1:149960-158213 GCF_000956105.1 Propithecus coquereli
GAGCACCGTGTTCAGGGCCCTGCGGGACGGGGGCTGCGGGGCCCACGCAGCCGCCACCCCCAGCCTCTGCTCGATCTCCTCACACACATCACGGATGCCACTGCATGGACAACAGAGCAAGACTGTCTCAAAAAAAAGGAAAAAAGGAAAAAAAGGAGGGCATCTGAGATTACCAGACTCCAAGGGGTCCATCTGGGATCTGAAATCGGTGAGCAAACACCAGACTTCCCACATGTCGAGGGGATCAGCTCTGGAACTCAGTCGAAAGTCAGAACTACCACGTGTCCTTGCTATGAAACTGGAGCTAACCCATGACACGTGTGTGCACCAAGGAAGTAAAACTCGGTGGAAATCAGGCGGGGGGCGGGGGGCGAAAACCCACCTTACGGGGACAGTGATCACTATCTGGGTGATGGCGCACGTACAGCCCCGACGCAGGCAGCAAGAGAGCCATCCGTGTCACCAAAACATTCGTACCCCCGCGATATTTTGAAAAAAAAATGTGAGCAAATAAAAATAAATTGTAATCCCTGATATTTAAACAGTTAAGACAAGAAGTCAGAACAAGCGCAGAGAGAAAGCGCAGATCCCACACACGATCTCAAGCCCAGTCCGCAGGCAGCTGCCCGTCGTCCCCAGAGCTCTGCGCGTCCCCCAGGGCCAAGCGCCAGTCGGTGGCGTCTCCTTCCTCCTGCCCCGTCTGGAGCAGCTGCTTGGGGGATGATGCTTTTCCAGGCTAATGTCGAGGCGAGGCCTCTCCGCAGCACGTGTGGACTCGACAACTTCATCTGAGCTGAGGATCCGACCTCGCGGTCCACGCGAACAGCATGTTCTCCTCATCGCGGGGCACCCGTGCTTGGTTTCCAGCGGGTAGATTTGTCGCTGGCGGAATCCGTACTGCCGACGTTCTTATTGCCAGGACGGGTGTGGGGGGGAGCGTTTGCTGTCCTGTCTCTGGGCCCTCGGTGTTGGGGGCGGGGGGTGTTGAGCAAGGTGACCAGATGCAGTGACTTGGTTTCTGGGTCCCGAGGCTCCAGTGTCCTCTCCGCAGCCACCTGGGGCAGTGAGGATGGGTGGGGACGGGCCAGCTCCCAGGCCAGGCTGTGGCCCCCAGAGCAGGACATCTCAGCCTCTCCCTCTGCCCACCGCTGCCAGCGCTCACATAATGGGGCGTCTGGCGAAGCTCTGCAAACCCCAGCCCTGCGCCGGCCGCCGGGTTTGTAAATAAAGTCGTGTTGGAAGACGGCCAGCTCCATTCCCTCGCCTGTGCCGCCTTCGCCCTGCAAGGCAGAGTCTCCGAAAGCCAAAAATGTTTACAATCTGGGCCTCTGTGAAAGAGCTCACCAGCCCCTGGCGGGAGGCAGGAGTCTGCCTGGCCACAGAGAGTCACCCCCAAACACGCGTGTGCGCGCCGATGTCTGTAAGCAATGCTGCCACCTTTCCCAGCGTGCAGGGGCAGGGAGCGCGGGCGGAGGTGCAGCGCCCACACCCCTGCAGGTCCCACCTCGGCCCACGCGGGACACTGCCACGCCTCACAGATACGCAGTTCGTGCATTTCACTGAAACGCCAGTTTCGTGGCGGAACTCCAGCAAGCAGGATAGAGGAGGGTCAAGTTTTCATTCGTGATCTTGGGTTTGGGAAAATTTCCCCCAAATAGTTCAGACGGCATCTTTTAGAGGAAAATAGATTGCACTTTTCCGTGATCATTTTTCCGAAGAACTTTATAAATCACGCCGAGAGCGACGGGTCCCCACTTTCTTCCAAGGTAGGGAAACCTGTCCAAGTGCAGCCTGCCGGGAGGCTCAGATCCAGACGATGGCCCTTTGTCCAGACTGACCAGCGTTCCGGCCGTGTGTTCCGGAAGGAGCCCGTCCCCGCAGGGCCTGAGGACCTGACCTCCCGGAGCCAAAGCCGCAGGAGCCAGCTCTGCCTCTGCCTTCCTGGGGTGGAGCCGGCGCAGAGCGCAGCAGATGCAGGAGGCGGACGCCGGCCTGGACGCATCCTTGGGGCCTGCCGGGCCTGACGCCCACCTGCCCCCACCCTTCTGGGCCCCGAGCCCTCCGTTCCCCAGCCTGAGCTGGCTTTGCCCACATGTGCCCAACACGGTCCTGACGCACACGGGCGGGGCTGCCGCCTTCCCATCCCACAGAAGCGGAAACTGAGGGCAGAGAGCCGGGTCGCTGTCAGCCTGCGCACCTCGCGGGGAGCAGGTCCTGAGCCTTCCTCAAAGGGCTGGGCGTTCTCTCGCTCTGATGGTGAAGCACCAAGCGTCCGTGCGGAGAGTTCTCTGACCCGGCATGGGTGTGTGTGTGTGTGTATGTGTGTGTTGGGGGTGTGTATGTGGGCGTGTGTGTGTGTGTGCCGGGGGAGTGTCACCGGGATCAGCCGCCCACAGCAGTTGCACACACCCCCCCCCCCCACGCCCAGGAGACCCACCTGGTGCTGGCCGGCGGGATTCCGCGCAGGGAGCAGTGCACGGAGTGGTAGAGAAGCCCCACGATGGTGGCCCAGGCTGGGGAGAGAGCAGAGGCCCAGGGACACCCGTCAGTGTTCCAGGTGACAAGCAGGAGAGACACAAAGCCCCTCGCCCAGCCGCACGTCCCTCACCCCCAAGAAACCAGGCAGCCCCCCGGGAGGTCATGAAGGAGGCTCAGGCAGGATTCACACTGCAGACTCCACGCAGGTGCGCCGTGCGTCAGCCATGACGGCGACTCCCGCTCCGTGCCCCGAGCCAACCCTAAACACGCAGACGCTGACGCCCAGGGAGAGCCAGGCAGCGGGGACGTCACGGGGGCCTGTGCCGTCCGGGGCAGCCTCCAGCCCTGCCGTGTGCGCACATCCTGTCTGCTATCTGCGCACAGGGGTCACGGCAACGCAACCCTGCAGCGAGGCACGGACCAGGTTCGCCAGTGGTCGTGGCCACCGGGATGACACTGTGCCTCCACCTGGCCCCCCCTCTGTTACATCACGACTGTCAAACAGGAGCCACACGTCCCCTCGTCCTTTCACTCCCTCCGCTCAGCGGAGGATGCCGGGAGGAGCGAGACCAGCCGACCTCCTGCGCTGCCGTGCAAGTGGTTAAGTGTGTGTGCTAACCTGTCAGGAATGTACCTGACAGCCGTGCTCACCGCCCGCCAGGCCCCGTGCTCTACCTGTTTAATTCTCATAACAACACCACGATGCAGGTGTAACACCGTCCCCACTTTCAGATGGGGAAACTGAGGCACGGGCCAGTTCAGTAACTTGCCCAAGGCCACGTGGCCAGAAAGTGGGGGACAGGGATCCCCCCCCAGCGCCAGACTTGTACCCAGTGAGCTCTGCTGCCCCGTGAGCATCCCCAGGTGTGGACCATGAGGCCGCGGCCCGGCTGGGTGTCGAGACCTGAGCACATCCCCACGGGACGCCCCGCCTGGCTTCCGTGTGGGGACATCCTCGGGGAGAACTGCGCTCCCCGCCTCTCCCCAGGGGCAGGGCACACCTGACGTCACGGCGGGTGCGGCAGGTGACCAGTTGGGGACGTTCCCCAGGCCGCTCCTCGCTGGGGAGGGGAGACGTCTGACCCCGGCTGGCCCGGCCCGCACCCCGCACCCCTGAGGCAGAGCCCTGCAGGGCGGGAAGGGAGAGGGGGACATCCATGGGGCGTGTCCACTTTTCAGGGACCAGAGAAGGCAGCGGTCATCGCGGCAAAAATAGCCGGAGCCGCCTGGGCCCCGACGGTGCTCCCTGGTCAGAGTCACGGGTCCCCTTGGTCGCTCATTTTGAATTACGAGACTGGACTTGGGCCCGCACGGAGTAGAAGCCGGGGACCCTGAATGGACGAACCCCTCGCCTGGCCCGCGGCCACCCTGGGCCGGGTCGGGGGGCGATGGCCCATCTGTTCGTTTACGTCCGCTGACCAGGCGCTGCGCAGGCCTGGCGGGACACGTGACGTCCTCCACGGTGGCCTCACCGGGGACAAGTTTCACACGCTGCTCCCCGCCCCAGCCCCCTCCCCGGGTGGGCCCAGCCAGGCACGGCACCGCACTCACTGTGGCTGCGCAAGGCCTCCTGGGGGATCTCGATGTAGCTCTGCCCTCGGGCCGGGAAGCGGTAGCGGGAGAGGTTCGCGGCCCTGGGGAGCAGCTTGACCACAGCGAACTCTGCAAGGAGCGAGGGCGGAGGCCGAAGTCAGCAGCTCGCAGGACCCGCCTGGGAACCCGGCTGTGCCCCTCTTTTAACAGGACGAGCGCCCCCAGGGGGAGTAACCGCCTCCGGAAAGCACGAGCCGGAAGGAGCCGGAAGTAACCGTGACCCGGAAGCTAAGCCGCGGCCGCCCCTCCGGGGCCCCTACCTGTGGGGACCCCCGCCCCTGGCCTCACCCCCACCCTCAGCTCTCCGGCGCCTGGGACTGAGCCAGGGATGCGCAAGAGCCCAGGAGCGGAGGGCGCCGCTCCCCTCCAGGCTGAGACGCGGGAGACTGAACCGCCCGGGACGTGCGCACGGCTCTCGCGGTGCAGCGTGGGCCCCGGGATGCTCTGCGGGAAAGGTGTTAGACCCCACGGCCGTCGCCTGCCTCTGTGTACGGGCTGACGATCGCCTGGTCATGCGGGTCTGGACCGCGCCGCCCAGCTGACACCAGGAACCCGACCCTGCCCCTTCCGCTCCACAGACACTCAGGGGCTGCTGCCGCCGCTGACTCCCACTCAGAACCGAGGCCCGGCCCCCACGAGGCACGTACGTGGCCCCGTGTGCAAATCACGGCCCATCACCCAACCTGACCGCACCCCAGTGTGACTCTACACAAGGCAGCATGGGGAGGGGTGGCCAGGCCCATCCCCGCAGGAACCCCACAGCCAGCGCGCCCCGTCCCGCGCGCGTGCTGCCCACGTACCCGCCACGGAGGAGGAGCCCTCGATGGCGACCCGGGGCTCGCTGGCCTGCAGGTTGGAAGACACGTGGCCCACGACGGTGTCGATGGCGTCGACCAAGCCCAGCACCACTCTGCCGTCCTGCAAAGAACACAGGCCTGAGGGAGCCGCCCGCGCCCACCCTGCTCAGCCGGCGCACGAGGTGGGTCCCTGGAGCCCACGGAACCCACTCACTCACCCCGGCCCCACGGGAGGGAGGAGTCACACGACTGCCCTGCTTCACAGACCAGGAGGACCACAGAGAGGCCACAACCCGACCGAGCTCACGGAGCAGGGACACGGGCCGAGGTGGACCCACTGCCCCGGCCACGGGCTCGTGCGTTTCTGCGCTAATATGTGGTGGCAGCGGCCCGAGCTCCGCCTGCCTCACCAGGGGCCGCCAGCGAGTCCTGGACCTGCCCCCGGGCCCCGAGTGCCTCATGAGGAGGGGCCCGACAACCCACGGGTCCCCTCCGGGACGAGCACACCAGCCGTTCCAGCCCATTCCCCATGAAGGGGTGCAATGCTTTGGGGGTGCAGCACCCCAAGTCGTCTCTGGCCTCCTTGGCCGGCCTGGCGCCTCCCTTCTCCTCCCTCCTCTCCCACTCTGAGTCCCCAAGGCAGAGGGGCTCCTGCATGCGCTGCCCCAGGAAGGCGGGGTGCGTCTTGACCCCGCTGGGCCGACCGTCCCTCACCCTGGGCCGCACTGCGCAACGCGCGGCCTGGGCTCTGCCCTGCGACAACCCCCTCCCGCCTCTCCAAGGAGGCTGGTCCCCGGTGCTCCCTCACAAACCCACGCTCCCCGAGAGACTGACGTGCCGGAAATAGAAAGTCGTGGCCAATTTTAGAAACCCAGCAGGCCGTGGCCTGGTTTCCCTCAGCCAGGCACAGTTGCGCCCACGGAACTCCGTGTTTCTGGCGTGCAGCTCTGCTGGGAGGCGACTGGTTCGTGAGTTCTCTTTAGTGCAAATCAGAGCCTGCCTAAGTCTGAACAGTCCCTGATCATTCACACTTCGTGATGGATTCGCATGTTCCGCATTCAGAAAAAGTTAATTTAAAATGACGCCGCAATACGTCTGCTCGGGGCCCCATCCGAGCCCCCGGCCGCTCCCCAGGCCGCGGCCTCGTGCACAAGCCCCCTGGAAATCTGGAGCCCTGAGGCATCGTGCTTTTTCAAAAAGAATTTGTTTCTAGATCTTACGTTCTTGACCCTGTTTTTCTCCCTTAGCCAATGTTAAACCTCATCGCATTTTACTTGAACTTTCTCAGACAAAAAGTTTCTCAAACATAAACCCTACTGCAATCTTATTAATAATGAGAGAATGAGATGTCATTCTGTCTCACACTGGCAAACATTTTTTTAGTATTTGTACGGGTTCAGGAGAATGAGCTCTTTAACATCTGACATCAAATCCCGCTCTGCCTTCTCCTCCCCGCCCCCGACCTCGGAAGCCGCACGCCGAGAAGGCAGCTTCGGACGGACAGAGCCTGGATCCCCCGGCCTCTCGGTGGGGGACAGTCTCCTCCGACCCGCGCTGGACTTCGACGGGTGAGCAGTCACTCTCCGCTGCGCTGAGCGCTGAGAGCTGCGGGTCTCTCTGTTACTGCGGCACAGCGACGCCTGTCCCGGCCACAACAGTGTTGCAGACGAACACTTACTATCGCTGGAAACTGTTCCTCACATAGGAGAAACAGGTAAAACTGGATACACAGTGTTTATAGAATATGTGCACGTGTGAATTGAACACTAGATTGTAGCAGAAATATGTAAGATCGTTAATAATAACCTCTCAGTCTTGGGATTTCGGGACATTTTACTTTATATGTTTTCTATTATCTGCATTTTCTGACTTCTCCGCAGCTATTTGCTTGTTTTATTTTCTAAGTGAGTAAAATCAATTAAGCTATTTTTAGAAATAAAGAAAAAATTGTTCCATTCTCCCTTCTAACTATTTTGAGCACAGAGAACAAGAGAAGCTTTTTTTCACCCTTTAATCGTGAAGAGCATATTGTCACGTGTTCTACTTTTTTCACTTAACTTTCATTTTCACTTAACCTTCAACATCAAACAGGCTTTTTGTGCCCATTCGAGAATGGTGTGATGGTAAAAAATATGTTCTGTAACATGGTAAAGACCAGGCGGATGTCCCTCCTAGAAAAACATCATCCCCTTCTCCAGAGCCCAGGCCAGTAACGCATCACAGACGCTCATGCTCACGCTCACGGACGCTTCCCCTGAGCCCTGGGGAAGGCAAGGCGCTCGAATCCGCCGCACGGCCAGTCGAACTGGGCTCTGACACCCCAGACATCAGGACTGAGCTGCATCGTCCTTTCATAGATGTGGGCTGGGCCAGGTTACGCCACTTCCAGGAAGAGAGGATGGCTCCCAAGATACACACGTCTTTGGAGATCGAAACCTTCTTTTCTCTTACCTCTGACACGTCCGGCCAGCTGGGCAGTAGAAGGACCTCTCCCACGGCCTTTAGGAAGGTCTAAAGGTGGAGAAAATGACACTGCTTAGCGCTTGTCCTCACGCCTCGTGCCTGAAGACCTTCGGTTCTCCCCGCATCTCCCAACACAGGCGGGGCCTGGACCGTTTCGGCTGCACAACTCCCAGGGACGGCTCACGGCCACCAGGCCAGTGACAGGGAGCAGAGCAGGTGGACAGTGTCTCGAGGAGTGAAAAGAGGAAGCCTCTTGATGTTACTGCTGTAAATGCTGATCCACTGAGCGCTTCAGACAGCTCTGGGAATTGCGCCGGGTGCAGGCTGTGGTACACGGCCCCGCGACCGAGTCCGCCAGGGACCCAACTGCACCTAGTCTAGACTGGGGGCTGCAAACCCAAGCGCGCAGGGGCCAGGTGGCTGCTTAAGTAGACCCGGCAGGTCGGCACTGGGCAAAGCAAAGCCTCGGGCCCCAAAGGGAGGCCCCACGGTGGGCGCAGAGCCGGCCAGAGAGGCCACACCACCCGGTTGTCCAGGACAAGCCTGAAATCCAAACTTTTAAGTAGCAGCGCCTGACGTTTTAACTCTATTTAAGCCAAACATGCATCTACGGGCCGGGGCTCACAGCGCACGGGACACAGACACCGCACGGTTCACCTCAGTGAGATTCAACGCCGTTTCCTCCAACAGCGATTTGTTGGGTAAACTGAGGGACACGTTCTGAAGGTAACTCAGCACAATTCCGGGGCTTTGGAAGTTTCTCCTCTCTTCCGTCAGGTTGGCTATGATGGGGTGGTAGGCGTCGGTGGGTACCTGGAAGAAGGCAGTGACATGAGTTCCTGCTCGGAACCAAAGCCAAATACGCCACAGAGGTTCATGTGTCGACTCCGGGTCCAGCGCTTTTTATACCACGATAATAACC
>NW_012151463.1:158547-163803 GCF_000956105.1 Propithecus coquereli
AAAAATTAGCCGGGCATGGTGGCGCATGCCTGTAGTCCCTGCTACTCGGGAGGCTGAGGCAGGAGGATCGCTTGAGCCCAGGAGTTTGAGGCTGCCGTGAGCTGTGATCGCACCACTGCACTCTACCTGGGGTGACAGAGCGAGACTCTGTCTCAAATAAATAAATACATAAACAACAATATAGTACCCACTACATACCGGCACTTTTGTGACTATTGTGCATATATTTGCGTCTCATCCCTGTGACAACGTGAAGTGGGGACCCTCTGGGGGGATGAAGCTAAGCACAGAGGGCTCCACCCAGGTAAGTGGTGGAACCGGATTCAGAACCGGTAGGCTGAGCCCACTCAGACGGCTCAGTCTGCATCGAAGTTCTCAGGAAAGGAAAGTTCTTCTAGTGCACATAGTGATTCCCACGGGGAACATTTTCTAGACAAATCGACCGTATCCTCCGGCGTCAGAAGAAAAGGACACACACGGAGGCCGAGTGTCCAGGCAGCCCCTCCCCGCGCCCCACCCACTGAGCCCCCGTCCGGGCAACGACCTCGACCTCCACGTGTTCCCAGGAATCTGGTTCCCTCCCTTCAGGCACCTGGGCTTACAGGGGACAGGAACCAAGGGGTTCCCCAGCCAAGACTCAGCATCAGAGCTGGCTTCCCTTCCACCTGCCGGCTCCCCCAGACAGCACTCCGCCCGCAGGGGGAGCCCAGCCCAGCCAGGAGAGTCTGTCCCCGGCAGACAGTCCGAGCAGACAGACGTCAGCCAGGGGGTGGCAGGAACCAAAGGAAACTCATCTGCTCACCGCGGTGCTCGCTGCGGGGGTCACGCCGAGGCTTGGCGGGGTGGACAGTGACAAAACATGCTTTCCTGGGAAAAAAAGAAAAATGCTTAATTAAGGGTTAAAACACAGCCACCTTCTGTCACCCCAAGGAAGGCCTGTCCTTATTGCACAGTTTCCCGGCTCCAGAACACCAAGAGAGCCCGAGACTGTTTGGAGCAGGAGCGTTGCCGGAGAGACAAAGGCGCATAGATCGGCGTAACGGGTGCTAATAGGTAGTATGGATTTTCCCACGTCAGATATTTTCCCATTTGTACCACAAATTGCTTTCGAACACCCTTCACGCAAGTCGTCCTACACAAAGATGGTTTTATGCATGGTATTGCTGATCTCAAATGAATGAAGAGCCCAAAGGAATAGATTTCCACGGCGGCCGTGGAGTGGCGTTAATCGCGGGGCGAGGACACCATGGAGACCCGCGAGCGCTTTCCTCCAACACAGATGGGGAGAGATGAGACCCGGCAAAGTGGCCCGGGAACCACCTCCCTGAGTTTCCCATCCCCAGGGACGCTATTACTCTGTCCTCACGACCCCACGGGGTGAACAGTAAGTAATCACGGACAATGAAGACGAGCAAAGACTGAGCCGTGACTCGCGCTGTCTGCCTGTCACCGACTTCTAATCCTCCCGCTCCCTGACGAGAACACAGACTTGGCCAGATTTTCCACTTCACTTCCAGAAACTCCCTCGAGGTCGCTTTGGGTGGCGGGAGCAGGTGAAGTCAATTTGAGCTGAGTTTTTCTCTCGTACAATCAACAGAGTCCTCACAGCTGACGGACTCAACGTCAGAACCTGAGCGGCGGGGGGGACCCAGGCCTTTCACCTCCTGGTCCCGGCACCGATGGCGTGAGGCGCCTACATGGCGGCTGTCGTTTCTTGACAGATTATTTTACGTGGACATAAAGAAACTGGGTTCGCTTGTAGGCAAATGAAAACAAAACTGTAGGGGGAAAGTGAATATTAACTTTAAAAACTGGCCAGGCACAGGTCTGTAATCCCAGCACTTTGGGAGGCTGAGGCTGGAGGATTACTTGAAGCCAGGAGTTCAAGACCAGCCTGGGCAGCATAGCGAGACCCCATCTCTAAAAAAAGTGGAAAAATTAGCTGGGCATAGTGGTGCACTTATAGTCCTAGGTACTCAGGAGGCTGAGGCAGGAGGATTGCTTGAGCCAGGGGGGTGGAGGCTGCAGTGAGCTGTGATCGTGCCACTGCACTCCAGCCTGGGTGACAGAGTGAGACCCTGTCTCTAAAAAAACAAAATTAAAAATAAAATAATAGAAACAGCTAAGACCTATCGAAAACTCGCCACATGCCAGATATTGCACTAATGGCCTCGCACGTCTGTTCACATTTTATCTCCACAACGTGTCTCTGGAGAGCCAGCGCGCAGTGTTGCTTTTATCCACCTCACAAAGGAACAAACATGATTTGAGCTGTGAAGACAAAAGGGCCACATGCTGTCTGATTCCGTGTCTATGGAGTCTCGGGAAGAAGTAGGTCCGGGAGACAGAAAGCAGCTCGGCGGCTGCTGGGCTGGGGCAGGGCAGGAGCGACTGCTTCCTGGTGTGGGGTTTCTTCTGGGGGCTTCAAACTAGACAGAGCGGGGGGTTGCACGGCATCGAGACTGTACTAAACGCCGCTGAACTGTTCACTTCTAAATGCTTAAGTTTGCGTTATGTGAATTTTTCCTCAATTCTTAAAATCCTGACTTCCCAACAGCCCGTGGCTCATGAGGGCGGAGTGGAGATTTGAACCCGGGTCCACCTGCCCGTGGGTCAGCGCCACCCCGTGCTGAGCGGGAAGAGGCATCCCGGGGGCTCCCCAAGGGATGAGCAAACACTGGTTGATGGAATGCGCCAAAGATCTGGAACATTCGTTCTCCAAAGCCTCCCCCATCATCTGTCACGGGTGCCGGGGAGCCCCGTGGTGACGAGAGCGTCCTCTCAGGTGTCTCTGGGAGACTGTGAACGCCCCTGTCTATAACCGTACCCCTGAGGTCCGCGGGGACGCGTCTCGCGCCTGCAGGCTGACACCAAGAGGGAGGAGGGACGTGCTGGGAGGGGGAGGGGGACACGAAGGTGCCCCAGGGACAGACGCCAGCCCCGCCCCAGCCCCCCGCGCACTGACCGATGGCGGCTGTGAAGTACATGGCGATCTCGTCCGGGGTCAGGGCCCGCTCCCAGATGATGAACTCGTCGAACGCTCCGTTCTCGTAGCGCTTTGTCTGGTCCTGCTCCGACCCTATCACCAGGTTGACGTCGGGGTCCCCGTAGGCGTGAGCCACCTTCCCGCTCGGGTCGGAGGTGCTCAGGGTCCCGTTGACGTAGACTTTCAGGCCCTCCTTGGACTTCCACGTAAACAGGACGTGAGTCCAGTAGGGACCTGCGGGAGACAGAGAGATCTGAGCGCCGCAGCAAAGAGCTCCCCGCGCGGGAGTCTTCTCCCGCGTTTAAGCGCATCCCTCGCCCCTGAGTCGGCCGGTCACCGTCGACCTTGCCGAGTCCTAACACGGGTCGTAACAGACCTGGCTCTCCTCAGTCCTTTGCAGCACAGGAGAGAAATCACCTTTTGCCCCATCCCCCAAACTCCAAAAGCAGTTCAAGGAGACCCTTTTATCTTAACAAAGGAGTCACAGATTTGAGTGGCTGCGAGCCAAGGTGGGTGCACCCTGCCAGGGCCGGCTTCTTCCAGACGGGGAGGGGACAGAGGGGCCGGCAGTGGCCTTCCCAGTCTAGCAGTTTGGTTTTGCTCAGTAAATAATGATCACGAAACAAACAAACAAACAAAAGAGCCTTGTTCTCATCAAGCCCTGAGCTGAGTGTGCACAAACTGGCCCTGGGGACGTCTCCACCCTACGGAAGGGACAGAGAAGAGGCTACAAAGGGACCGAGCACATGAGTCCAAGACGGAAGCTGGTGGGTGACCAGAAACAAGGCAGCTCGGAGGTGGCAGCTGTCCGTCCTTATCCGAGAACCAGAGACTGAGGCAGGGCTGAGGCAACAGTCACCGGCCAGGACAGAGGTCCCTCCACCCTCCAAAAAATAAAAAATAAAAAAATCCAAGACAGGAAGGAAAACAAAAGAAAGCAAAGATGATAAAATATTTGAAAAAGCCTAGGATACGAGCGCCAGCCGATCAGACAGGAGCCCAACAGAAAAAGCCAGAGTGGTCGGGAGCAAGGCAGGAAGGTCCCTCCTTTCCATCGTCGTACCACGAGTGCTAACTATGCAATAGGGCAAAATAATAACAATAATAAAATATTAACAAAAGCATACAGATTGGGAAGGATGCAGTAAAACTATCTCTGTTTACAGAGGACGAGATTTTCTATGCAGAAAACACAAAAGAATCAACAACAAAACCCGCTGAAACTAATAAATGATGATAGCAAAATTGCCAGACACAGGGTTAATATACGAAAGTCAACCACTTTTCTGTATACCAGCAATGAACAAATGGAATTTAAAATTAAAACAGCAAATTATCGTTTATACTGGCACTCCAAAAAAAGGAAAAAGAAATACTTGGGTATAAATGATGTGTCGCATTCTCTATGAGGAAAACGACAAAACTCTGATGAAAAAATGCAAACGAAAGCTACATAAACGGAGAGCTGTCCCATGGTCACGGCTGGGAAGACTCGACGCTGTCAAGCTGTCGAACTGATCTATGTGTTCTGCACGATCCCGGTCAGAATCCCAGAGAGTTATTTTGTGGCTATCAACACCCTGTTTAGAACTTCAGAACTGACGGTTAGTTAGAATTTGTCAATCCTGGAGTTTACATGGAGAAAGCAGCCGACCCAGAGCAGCCAGCACAGAACCGACGGTGGAGAACCTGGTCCCAGGACCGCACCACCTGGCTTGGCGACTCGCTACGAGCCTGCGGCAGTCAGGACGGGGCGAGATTCGAAAGGAAAACAGCAGACAACTGGGTCGGAACAGAGCGCGGAGCCCAGACACGGACCGGCACAGACACAGCCAAGGTTCAAAGCGGGAAGTGGAACAAAGACCGCCGTCCCCACGAAGGGGCCGGCACCTGCGCCTGCCCAGGCGCACAAGGAAGCGAATCTACGCGCAAACCTTAAATCGGTCACAAAAATTAATTTGAAATGGATTCTAGATCTGAATGTAAAATGCAAAACCGTGAAACTCCTAGAAGATAAGACAAGAGAAAGACGCAGCCGCCCATGGGTTTGGCGATGGCCGTTCAGGTACGACGCCAAGGCACAGTCCGTGAAAGACGCAGTTGACGAGCAGGGACGGCGTTAAAGCTAAGAATTTGCGCCCCCGCGATGGACGCCGTCGGGAGGAGAAGACACGCCACAGACAGGGAGGAAATACTGCAAAAGGCGTGTGGCAAAGGGCTGCTCTCGGAAATACACAAAGACTCCCCACGGGTGCAGGCACCCCCCCTCC
>NW_012151463.1:164600-164968 GCF_000956105.1 Propithecus coquereli
CCTCCTCCACCCCAGACCCCTGCCCGCCCTTCGTCCCTCTCTCCCAGCCCCCACTCCCTGAAACGCCATCCTCTCTCTCCAAGGGCATTCTCCCATCTTATTTTAAGCCATGGTGAGCCAACACCACTAGAGAGGAGGAGGAGGAAGGGGAGGAAGAGGGAGAAATGCAGCCGCCCTGTGCACTTTGCAATATTCCATTTAATTCCCCCCAAAGGTTAGTGCTGTTGACGTCGTCCGAGCTTCACAGACGTGAAAACCGAAGCAGCTCAGAGCAGTTGGGTGACCCTCAGGAGTCACACAGCGCGTGGTCAGACGGGACCCAGGCGCCACCCACCGCACGGGGTCGTCTCAGCAAAGGCCACGTCCTT
>NW_012151463.1:165867-166369 GCF_000956105.1 Propithecus coquereli
CAAGCAGCAGGAAGAAGAAATAAGCGCGATATTGGCAAATTGATTCCATTCTTCTTCCTGTGAGCACTGAATCCTCATCCAGCCAAAAAATAAAAGGAGGACATGTCTTTCTCAGCAAGACAAAAAAAGGAAACACAAAAATCCAGAAGTCACGAGAAAAGACTGATAAATTTGAGTGTATAAATATTAAAATATTCTGCAAAGCAAAAATAAATTACCGTAACAAAGACACAAAACAAATGACATTGTAGAAACATAAAATTTGTGATACATTTAACAGACAAGAAATGAATCCCCTCAATATACAAAGAGCACGTCAGAAAGAAGAACATGACTTCCGGCATCTACTGAGAACCAACTACGGGCAAGGAAAGCTGTGCTGAGGCTTTTACACATAGGAGCTCTTAGTCCTCCCAGCAACCCTGTGAAGCAGGTGCTGTTATTGTTCCCATCGTCCACATGAGAAAACTGAAGCACAGAGAGGTTAAGTAACTTGCCCAAG
>NW_012151463.1:166419-169087 GCF_000956105.1 Propithecus coquereli
GGGTCTGGGGGCCTCGCTGAAGGGCGATCCCGGCTCAGACCTGGCTGGAGTTCGGGGGAACTGGGGGCTCAATACTGCGGAGCTCCGATTGGCTCTATTCTGCCTCCAGGAACACTCGCCCCCTGGCCTGTCTTTGCGTGTGACGGCATGTGCGTGTGACGGCGTGTGCGTGTGACGGCGTGTGCGTGCGCGAGCTAAGCCGCCACCTGGCTGGACTCTGCCTGCGGAAGCTGGAAGCAAATCCGGCTGCCCCACCCCCACCCCCGGCTTAGCGGTGAGGGGGCCTCGGGACGCTGAGAGAGGACCCCCAGTGGGGGAGGGGGGCCGAGGGAAGAGGCAGCGACACCTTTGTCCCGGACCTTATTTATATAGATGGAACCAAGTTTAGGCTTCAGAGCTAATCTTCCAATGAGGTTACGGACAGATTCTTAGAGAGTCACTGAATTAAAAGAAGACACTTGTCGTTTATGTATAAATTGGTGTTTCCTTACCAGCCGTCCTTGCTGTGACGCCTTAAAAATTAATGTATTTGTTACGAGTCCTTCAAATGCCTTGTGACAACGTCTTACGACAACTGTATTGTGCTGTGCCTTGGCCGGCTCAAAGCCCGAATGTGATTGACAGAAACATGGAAAACTGCATGATTTTTATAATCCTGGTTTGGAATGTCTCCATTTTATTTTTTAATAAAGAGGAACCTCAAAACAGTACAAGAGCCTGGACCTTTCTGGACCCCTGAAGGCTCCAAGTCACGAAGGCACGTCCTGAGGGCCGCCGAGGAAAGCAAAAGTCCCCCAAATGGCCCGCGATGCGGGTCCCCACCGCAAAGGGATGAGGCTTCGGGAGGCTGCGCCAGGCCCAGGGGTGTTGACGGCGCTGTCCCCGGGCCTGGCTGGGCCTCCCCTGGTTCCTCTCCCGCGCCCGCTCCCTGCAAGGGCCGCGCGAGGGGGAAGGAGACCCAGAGGCTGCTTCTGTCTGAGGGGTGCGCTGTTCGCTGTACCCTGGGGGTACAGAAGCCAGGAAACCCCCCAAGCCTTCTGGCCGCGTCTCCCCACGCTCGGAAGCAGCTAGATTCGCAGGGAAATGAGCACAGCCCGTTGTGAAATTCCTGTTATGAAACACGTTCCCAGTAGGATTCAGGAAAGTTAATTTTTTCCAAAAACTTTGCTGTGTTGAAAAATTCCTTTCACTCAATTCAGAATGATGCCGTCTCGGCCAAATGTCTTTCTGTCCAGAAAGAAAAATTAAAAAATAACAGCACTGCGTGTGGTGTTAGGTGAGGGGAAGGTTGAAGGCAGTCTGCAGGGTCGGACCTCGCTTTCCGTTTGGTTAACTCGACCCGCAAAACAAAGGCTTCTGTCCAGGAACAGCTTCTACTTAAATGTTAACTCTCGTCTCCACAGAGTCTTAAAAGACTCACAATGAGCCTTCGGCATCAGCATTCTAAGGAGCTCTGCCTCGCGGACTCCGAGGTCAATACAAACGGGGACAAGCAGCAGGAAGAAGAAATAAGCGCGATATTGGCAAATTGATTCCATTCTTCTTCCTGTGAGCACTGAATCCTCATCCAGCCAAAAAATAAAAGGAGGACATGTCTTTCTCAGCAAGACAAAAAAAGGAAACACAAAAATCCAGAAGTCACGAGAAAAGACTGATAAATTTGAGTGTATAAATATTAAAATATTCTGCAAAGCAAAAATAAATTACCGTAACAAAGACACAAAACAAATGACATTGTAGAAACATAAAATTTGTGATACATTTAACAGACAAGAAATGAATCCCCTCAATATACAAAGAGCACGTCAGAAAGAAGAACATGACTTCCGGCATCTACTGAGAACCAACTACGGGCAAGGAAAGCTGTGCTGAGGCTTTTCCACGTGTGAGCTCTTGTCCTCCCAGCAACCCTGTGAAGCAGGTGCTGTTATTGTTCCCATCGTCCACATGAGAAAACTGAAGCACAGAGAGGTTAAGTAACTTGCCCAAGGCCACACAGCTAGTCAGCGAAGTCGGGATGTGAACCCAGGAGTGGGCGTTTGTGATCGGTGTGCGATGCCACCCTTCCCTCGGAGAGACCGCAGAGGATCAGCCCCTCCCAGGCACAGGGACTCGGCACCACGCGACAGCAGAAGCCCTAACATGAGTGGCAGAAACGTGACTCAACACAGGCCAAGGGGGCGGCACGTCAGGGGGCTCGAGGCACCTGCCGGGTGTCAGCCTGCCCGGCGTCCACACGCCCCACCCAGCTGCCGCAGGCGCAGGCGCCTTTGAGATCCAGCCCTCCCCTCCTTTCCTGCGTTCCAGGTGGGGCCGACCACGCGCGCAGCGGCTAACTCAGGCCAGGCCGGGCCAATCAGAACCACCATAACTGGTCCAGGGACGGCAGGCTCGTCTGGCGCAGCGGAAAGTCGGAGCTTCTGGGGGACATCGCTCCGGCGCAATGGGGAGAGACACAGTCCTGATGACAGTGTTGGAGCACCCAAGGACAGCGCGATGTGGGCCATGCCGCGTGCTCTCCCGCACCGTGACCCGGCCACTCCCCAGCAAGACTCAGAGCCCGTCCCACCACCTAGACCTGCCCGGCAGTTGCCCCCGCAGGCCCCGTGGCCGACCTGACCACCAGGCGACAACAGGAGTGACCCAGGGCCAAGGTCGCCACCTAGCA
>NW_012151463.1:169137-170379 GCF_000956105.1 Propithecus coquereli
CTTCTGCTTCCGGCCTCTGGGGGTCTAAGCCGAGCCGAAGAAGTCCGAGCACGGGTGCTGGAGAGAGAATCCGCACCCGGGAGCAGGGAGGGCCGGACACGTGTGCTGAGAAGCCACCACGGCTCCTGGCCCAGCTGACCTTCGCCGACGCCATGTCTGGCCGTGACTGCCCGAGAGCCCACCTGAGGGCCGCCAGCTGCTCCCAGTCCCCCCACGGGACCAGGAAGAGGATGATGTCAAGCCGTGTTATAAATTACTGTGCTCAGGGAGTGTTTGTTACAGGGCAGTAGGTCACCAGAGCCCCGTCTGACCTGAAGCCACTCGGTCCCATGAGCCAAGAAAGCCCCTTTAGGTCTCAGCTCAGTGAGTTCTTTCTGCCGCCTACAGCTCTTCAGCCGACATTCGGCAGTCGCAAGGGACGAGGCTTCTCCTCCTGGCTCTGATGTCCCCGCAGGCCCTCAAGGGTGTGCACGTGGCTCCCTCCTTCCTTCCCACCTGCCACTCCGTGTAGAGGACACACTCGCCCCGGAGCTCGCGGCTTCTGCGGGGGGAGAGCGGGAGATAGTCCATCCTCGGCCGCTCACAAACGTACGTGGTTCAAGCCAGAGGCAGCTCTCGGCCTGAGACAGCCACGCGTCCGCCTACAGAGGGGCCAGCGCTGAGCTGATCCACACCTCGTGTCCATCCCAACCAACAAGACCCTCCACCTGGCCTGGCCGGTCCGACCTCCAGCTTTCTAGCACGTCCCAGGCATGGAAGTTGGACGTCCTCCCAGTTTTTGGTTAAGAGCTTTCCAGAATTGGGGCCTTGGACTCCTTAGTTCTAAAATGAGTAGGTGATGTCAAGGGAAGGTCCCAACCCCAGGCTTCTGAGCGGTTTCCACTCGGTAGGGCCCCGCTCAGGAGAGAGGAGGGGTGAGCCGCGGCTCCGAGTGCCGAGCCGGCACTGAGGACAGCCACCTGCCGCCCTCCCCGAGGAGCACCTGCTGGAGCCTGCGGGACTGGGGGCCTCTCTCCTACCCTGGGGAACATCCGGACACCTTGCAGCCGCTCACCATCAAAGGGGCCACCTCGGCCCCAAACCCCGGTTTTATAAGACCCTAAAACATCACCCAGACCCCCACATTTCAGCACGGTGCCGGCTGGCACGACGGTTTCTACCTGCACATTTTAAAAAGTCAATAATTGGCCGGGCGCGGTGGCTCACGCCTGTAATCCTGGCTCTCTGGGAGGCCGAGGCGGG
>NW_012151463.1:172129-178000 GCF_000956105.1 Propithecus coquereli
CGGTCACCGCCCGGAGGACCAGAGCTGGGGTCGGAACCCAGGCCACCTGCCCCGAGCCGCGCCGCGGCCAAGCCCTGCTCAGCTTGCGAGATGACCCCGACCCCAAGGCCCCAGTAGCCCGGCGGGGCCCTGGGGACCTGGAGACAGAAGGTCCCGTAGAGAAGGGGCACCACCATTAACTCCCATCAGAGGCAGGAGGGACTCCCCGAGAAAAAACGGGAATTCATGAAATTTTACTGTTGTTCCATGTTGGCCGCTAATTTAAAAAGTTTAACCCCAGGCCTGCGGAACTGAACACAGCCACAGGCCAGAATCCGCTCAGGGGGCTCTAGTTTGCCACCTCGGGGTTCAGACACAACTTTCCCGACAGCTTTGACTCCCGAAAGCACAAGTCCCGGTCCCGTTGCAACCTCCCTCCCTGGCAGCCGTCTGTGAGGCTCCCCAGGCGCCAGGGTCCGTGGGCTGCCTGTCCCCGTCCCCCAACGAGATCAGTCCCCGCGCGGTGGCTGGAGCCGCAGGGCCACCTCTACCCTGCGGAGGAGGAGCTGTCCCCAGAAACCAGGGACAGTTGCGGAGACGCCCGCCCTTCCCGACCAGTGAGGACGAGGACGGGACCGGAGCACAAGTGCTCTGTTTGTCCTCCTTGCGGCTGTCCCTGCGCCCGGCCGGGGTGTTTTCAATTTGGAGGAATAAATAAGCCTCGTGTGTTTACAGGGCTCTTTGAACCCGGGAACGGCCCAAACTACAAATTTGTAAACCTGGCCGCGGTTCAGGACCTCAAAAACATTTCTCAAAATTCTGGTTTCCACACAGTCCGAAACGTACCCTCCCACGTGTTTGTGCCTCGTGGAGCTTTTGTTTATTTTCGCTGGAACGCGTCCGCATGGCCCCAGCATTGCGCACAGTGAACTCATCTCTTACGGCCGTCCGATGTCCAGAAAGCCCCGGAGCGTCAGACCAGCCCTGCATCAAACCGCCTTCCTCCCCGGAAATAACAAGCTTTCATTTTGCTGGGAGAAAGGATCTGGAAGGCTCAGAGGTTCCGAGGGCAGAGAACACTGCTCCAGAAGATGTCAAACGGGCCCAGATGCTACAGAGCGAGTCACTTTTCTTATGAAATAAAAAGGAGCAGGTCCCTGATTCTGTGTTTTGTCCGTCGTATGACTTTGGCCACAGGCTGTGACTGTCTTCTGGGGCGGTCCCACCCCCTGCCCAGCCCCTCTCCACGGACAAGAAAGAAGCACAGCGCCCGCGAGTGCTGACAGGCCCTGTCCTCCCGTCACCAGCACCCGGAGCGAGAAATAACGTCACCGCACCGTCAATTTCCTTCCCACAAACGCCGTGGCCCGAACCCTGCTGTGACATCGCTGCGTCTATGTTTTTAAGGAGGTTTTTTTCTCGCCCCTTTACAAGGTTAAATGTTTGGATCTCACATCTCTGTGAGGCAACGTGACACCTCTCGGCCTCGGAGACAAGGCTCTGTCGGCCGCCTGTGTCCCCCCCCCCGCCCGCCCCCCACGTTTGGCGTGTGTGTGCGTGTTCTGCAGTTGGTGAGAACTTCGCGTCACACTGCGCTGGCCCGAGCACGGGGGGCTCCCCGACAACGACGTGCGTTGGGGAAACACCGCAGCCGCCGACCACTCACCTTCGGGGCCGCACCGCGCGGGGTTGCTGATGCAGGAGCTCTGGAACCTTCCGTAGTAGAGCAGCGTGACCCCTCTCTCCTCCTTGAGGTAGATGCCTTTGTTGACCCGCCCTTCCACGATGTCTGAGAAAGACAGATGGCATCAGTGACCTCGCGAGACTGAAAGCCTAGGGTCGTGTGTCAGACTGACAACTTGTATATAATATAGACTGTTATTTATCTAATTGTATTATATATTTATAATCCACGTTATAATAGTAATATAGAATGCATTAATATTCGATTATTAATAATTAAATTATAAATAATGTATGGTAAATAATGATCTATGTCAGATAATAATAATTTATGTTAGATAATAAATTAGTATTAAATCCCATTGATATTATATTTGCATAAGATACATGTCATAATATAATATTATAGTTATTATATTTGCCCACAGGCGCACTCTAAGCAGGATATGACGCTAACCTCCTACTGTCCTGAACTTTGGTGGCATCGACATGTTTTATGTCTCCTTCCGGCTCCCACCCTCCCCTGAACAATTTCGGAAGAAAAGGAAAAAAAACAACAACGAACCCCCCGGCCCTTTGAAGTCCCAATGAAAACCCCCGAACCCAAAAAAGGGGAACCAAGAATTAAAAAAAAAAAAAAAAGCACCCATTTTCAGACTCTACGAGGAAAACCCAGAGTCACGTTTTAAATAGCCCGGGAAGAACCTGCCGAGTGCACAAAACGGCCGTGAGTCGGGTGACCTGCCCCGCGCAGCCGGGCTTCATCCCATTCCCGCAGCAAACACGTCCCGTGCCGGGAGCGTGAGGTCAATGGTTTGCAGACTAGATAAGCAAAGACCTTAAAAACCAAGAGTGAGCGGCATTCATTGGTGACGGGGCTCACAGGCGCTCAGGCGTCTCCGCCACCAGGTGGGCGGGGCAGAGGATGCCCCAGGTCCGCCAGCTGCGGATGTGCGGAAGGGCTACCTGGTCTTTCGACCTGGCCCCGACACCGCTCGGCTACAGACAGCCAAATCGAGGGGCCTCGGTGTTCCTCCTTACTCTTTCTAAACCCATCCTTTTTTATTTATCCCATCGATTGCTGGGAGAGGTCTGCCTAGTGCAGATGTAAATGGGTCACTAGTGGTTGCATGACAGCATCAGGCTAGTGGATCGGGAAAATTAACGTCGGAGGCCAGACACCTCACAGGCGAAAGAGCAATCAGTTCCGTGTTGAAAAGGATCTGAGCACGATCGGAGCTGGCGCACACCAGTCAAATAAACGCCTCGGTTGCTATCAGCAAACTGAGCTGTGCAGGAAAAACGGAAGCCAGGTGGGCTCCAGGGGTTATGAAATAAGATAAGTTAATCGTGACTCTTGTGGCTGGGTCTCCTACAACAGCTTCTGATGATTCTTTTTAAATCCAGCTACAGAAGCAATGCGGATTTTATGGTTTGTAAGGGATCAGATGTTCGACGTGGCATTTTAAAATCAACTTTGCTTTCCCGTTAAACGGGCCTGCTTTTCCTACCCCAAAGGACATGCTCCATTTAAAAATCCAAACAATTTCTATGTTTAGAAAAGTTCTCCTCTTGTGTCTGTTTTGTTCTGAAAACAAGCAGCTGGTTCAGAAAGTGCTGGTAACTTGCAACTCTAGTCCCATCCCGCCTTCTGATGTATCTCGACCTGTGACACCTGCCTTAGGCTTAACCCTAAGCGGCCACCGTTAACAGCTGGGTCTGCTGCGCCTGACGTGGACTTTCCCGTCTGCCAGCCACGGCAGACAGAATTCACGTGCCACCAAAGTGCGTGGCCTCAAACCTCGCCGCAGGCCCAATCGCGACAGAACGCAGAGCGAACGGGCGCGTGCTCACCTACGGTCGCAGAGAAATTTGAGTAGGCAGAGTCATTGGTGTACACAAAAGTAGAGTTATGGGGAGGGAGCACAGTGAGGTTGTGGGTTCGCAACGCTGGGGGAAACGACAAAAGAGAAAAGCACAAAAAATGAGTGAGACAAAACACAGACGGACCCGACATATGTCTCGACCCAAACACGCATCGGGAGGGCCCGTCCAGCCGAGGGACACCTCTCGTCCTCTCTTCCGCCTCCCCTCCCTGCAGCCCCCCCCGGCCGCACCCCCTCCCGGGCCCGCGGGTCCCAGAGCCAGGGCACGATGGCTGTGAGTTTGGTGCCAGCAACAGTTCTCATCACTGGCTCCCGCTGCTACGCGGACACGTAGTTGAGAGATACGATCTTGAACTCGGCCATTTAGGAAACGGCCTTCGCAGAAGGGTTAATGGTGATGACGTCACGAGGACGGATGAGACAGAAACACAGCGTGAGGACAACTGCGTGGGACACGACAAACGGATGAAACAGCGGAGAATTCGGCAACAAATAACAAAGCCGGGCATCCGGGAGCTGCTCTTCAAGGGCCCCGGGCTGTCCCCTGCCGGCAAAACGTGCTGACGGATTCTATTCCGTTCCTTTTTCCCTTAAGAAGCCTGTGATCAAAGTGAAATACGCCGGCGCAGCGCCGCGACGTGAGGAATGGCTCCCGCAGGGAAGCGCCGTGAACCCGTCACCGTCCCGTGTTTCAGAGCAAGCCCTGATGTATTAGGGTTTTCCTAGAAGCCAATACATCCAGCAAACAAAATTCCCCTGCAGTGTATAACTACATGTGAGTAATTATGTCACCTTGGGAGAAGACTTTTTCCTGGGAAAAGGTTTTCCAAACGCCAAGAGTTACTGATTTAATCCACAACACGGAGTGGGGATGGGGGCGGGGAGAAATATGCAGGTCGTCATTCGAGCTCCTGTTTGAATAACTCCTAAAGTTTTCGTTGCTGCGTCCTGAGCAATGAGCTATTTCAACAACGCATTTCCACTTGGTGAAATGATCGCCTTTGAGTGGCTTTAAATTAAAGGCCCTGAAAAAGGGAAACTAGATTATAACGAGGGAACGTGGTTTGTTTTAACCTGTGCCAGCCGCAGGACAAACTTGGACGGGACTTTTTTCATTCCTGCAATGCAGAGTTCACGGGAGCGAGGGAAATACCGGCATGCTAGTGTGGGAAGGACAGCAACCGCAATAGGTGGCTTTTGACAAAAGCTGCATGACGCAGAGCCGGTACAGAAACGACTGAAGCGTGTGCTACGGCTGGTGCACAGTAAGACCCCTTCTGTATACCTCGGCCGTCTGACACGTCCAACAGAACTAAGCCAATAAAAAATAAAAACGTAAAACCATCCCAAATCCTTCAAGACTTACAGTTGGAAAAAGGTTCTTATTGGGATGGGAAAAACATGCCCGGGGATATCTTGGGTTTCTCCTGCTGGCGAATGGAGGAGTGGAGTCAAATAGAGACACTGTTCCCCACGGAACTGGACCCCTGGGAAGCCCTCAGGTGGCGTTTAGTCTTCTCAAGGGTGGCTGGTGTGTGGGAAGCTGGTGGGAGGTGTCAGGGCCCCTGCGAGTGAAACGGTGGCCCACGGACGTGCGAGTCTTAGCGGCACCTGCTGGGAACAGGCCCCTGCTCTGACGGGCACGGGGACTGTGCCGCTTTGGCCGAGCTAGAGAGTGTGCGCCCGGACTCATCCGCAGACGGAGCCGTGACAGCAGCTTCTGTTTCGAGGTTGGGGGAAAATGCACATTCGAATCACATTTTGCATCAGGAATGCTGTCCTTCAACACATAATAGTTCTAGATATGAAAGTTCCAGTAAAATACTGTGCGATAATTACGAGGGGGAAGCTACACAAGTATTTGCTCATCTCTTCCCTCCCGGTTTCGGCTCAGAGCAGATTCCTCCCGCGTCCGCCCCGATGGCACGTGGCCTCCCGCGACCACGGCGTCCTCACCACCCACATCTACCTCCAGTCGTGTCCTGCAGTTCGCGGATCCCGTCCACGTTCTCCAGCGGCCAGTAGTGGGAAGCAGAAGCCAAGACCTCAAACCCTTGGGGAAGAAGAGGAAACATTTGAGATCACGTCAGGGAGGAGAGAACGGCTGATAAGGAACTGCGGAGCACACACTTCGCGAGGGAAGAGCGACGTTCCGCGATCACCCAACAGGGAAAAGGCACCGGATGAAAGCCAGTGCTCAGGCCGGGTGTAATGGCTCACGCCTGTAATCCTAGCACTCTGGGAGGCCGAGGTGGGAGGATCGCTCAAGGTCAGGAGTTCGAGACCAGCCTGAGCAAGAGCAAGACCCCGTCTCTACTAAAAA
>NW_012151463.1:180247-190217 GCF_000956105.1 Propithecus coquereli
CCCGCCATAATCTGCATTTTCGCCTCCAGGGTGCCCAACATCTGCACACGTCCAGACCACTGGTTCCTGTCTCAGTTTGCACCTGTCGCTTCAGTGCTATGTACACAAGTCCAAACTGTGAGCCAGGAACAAACCTCGCCCTGTAGCGCACGCCAGAGAGAAGTATCTAAACAACACCCAACTCTCACGTGCGTGTCAGGAAGTAACGCCCGACTTCAGTCAGTTTCCAATGGGAATAGTCCTACTATTGTAATGCAATATTGAGAATCCGAAATGCAAAAATTGAAGATATTCATTTTCATTTCTACCACGCTGTCCCCCCCCCAAAATCTGGGATATTCATTTCGAAGAGAAGAAAACCTCATTGACTTGTTATTCAGTCCATCTGGGGAAAAGTCGCAAAAGGAAATAACATCTGTTATACAAAGAACAGATGCTGTGTCTTCAGAACTCCCATCTCCACGAAATAAGCCCCGTGGACACGAGATTCTTTCTGTCATTTCCGTTTGCAAACGGCCACAGTCCGTTCTGGGTAGAAAAGGGGGACAGAGGGAAGGCATGATATCTCGTTCACCTCAGAAGACGCACCCCACAGCCGGCCAGCGTCCACAGTGATCAGGGCCTTGGAGGGGGCGTTGGGACCTCTCATGGCACGTCACTGCACGTCACACAAGCACGAAACCCAGGGCTGGTGTGACGGATGGGGGATAGGCAAGGAGAGGGCTGCAGACAGGAATGTCCGCGGGGCAGGGGAGGCACGAGGGGTTATCCGGACAGAGGCCAGGGACGGCGTTCCAGGCAGTTAACAACCTGGAAGGCGCGGGCACAGAGCCCTAAGAACAGGTGCTGCACACAGACGCCAGGTATCGTCCCACGTTGTCCCGGGGCAGGAGAGGCTGCAGGGACGGGAGGTCGTGTGCCCAGTACCAATAAAGCCGCTGCTTCCTCACACAAGATAACTCCTGCTCTGTCGAAGAGTGTGCCCGGAATTGCCAGGTATCCCACTCTTTAAAGAGAAGCCAGACATCCTGGGTTTTTCATTTGAAATCTCCCAAATTTTTAATGTTAGCAATTTTTAAAAAATTAAAACAGTGTGCAGCGCTACAAGATGTGACAGAGGACTGAATTCGGCGGGTAGGTTCCCTTTTACGACCTAAAGAGTAAACTATCGTCCTAACGGTTTCATCGGAACAAGAAAATCTCACTCTTTTGTGAAAAAGACACCTTGTAGCTCTTTTCCCGTCAAGACGGTGACACGAGACCCTCCGGCTATGCAATCACCTCGGTTGTCACCAGATAAACTCTCATAAAGAATAAATGTCTACTCAAACAGGACGGCCAGCCCAGCAATAAGGTGGCTCGTTCGTGGACTCCAAAATATCCCCAGGCCTCAAAAAATTGAGCGGGAGTGGAACAGCAGAGAGAGCTCAGAAGGCACAGAGGTGCCGGGCGCGGTGGCTCACACCTGTAATCCTAGCTCTCTGGGAGGCCGAGGCGGAAGGATTGTTTGAGCGCAGGAGTTCGAAACCAGCCTGAGCAAGAGCAAGACCCCGTCTCTACTAAAAATAGAAAGAAATTAATTGGACAACTAAAAATATATAGAAAAAACTAGCCGGGCATGGTGGCACATGCCTGTAGTCCCAGCTACTCAGGAGGCTGAGGCAGGAGGACTGCTTGAGCCCAGGAGTTTGAGGTTGCTGTGAGCTAGGATGACGCCACGGCACTCTAGCCCGGGCAACATAGTGAGACTCTGTCTCAAAAAAAAAAAAAGGCCCAGAGGGAGGGAGGGTTTCAGCTGCAACACAATTATAAACCAGGTCTTCAGGACTGATTTATCACCCATATGTAAAGGCCCATCGATTCGGTTTCGGGGGTGTGTGTGTGTGTGAGAGAGAGAAGAGTATTAATAATCGAAAAAAGTTAATTTTGTCTTTTCAGTTTTTCTTCCAGATTTCCCTATTCTTATCCCTTCCACGTTACTTATTCCTTGTGTCGGTCAAGGGAAACCACATCCCTTGGTTTCATTTAGGGAAATACATCTTCTGTGTCCATCGACTTGATTCGACCGAAATCTAGACACACAAAGCTCACTTTCCCCACCAGACTTTGCCTGCTGTTCCCACTGCCTACAATGCTGTTCCCTGCGCTTTGCACGGCTGACCCTATAATTCAGGCCTCAGCTCTCATGACCCTCCCCTCGGACCACCCTCTCCTCACACCACCATCCACCCTCTCTGCCACGTCCTCATGTCAGTTTTTCGCGGCGTCTACTGTTACTTGGATTTCTTTGTCAGCGTGTCTGCCTGTGGTCTGCCTCCTGTGCCGGACTCTTCCTCGACTGCTCCATCTGCCCCATCCCCCTCGTGTCTGAAACCAGGCCTGGGGTGGGTGCGAGTGTGTCGGAAATTCAGATTTTTGCATTTTAAGTCTCCTAAATTTTTAATCTTAGTAATTTAAAAAATAACTATACAGATGAAATGCAAAAATGAGCAAACGAATACACACAGACTGTAATTATATATATAATTCTGGTACCCCAGAGAATCTCTATTTGCCAAATTCCCATTTGTTCCATGGGTATAAGCATTGTTTTAAAAAATCCCATCATAAACATATTTTTCCCACTGGGAATATGAAGAATGAAGTTTCTGCCATGACCCGGGGGTTGTGACGGTCCTCTATAAACTATGCAACGTCATGTAAACATGAAGAACGATAATCACTATAATTATCCGTCTTGGCCTCCCAGGTCCCTAAATAGGGGCGGTGAAGGAGCTGCCCGCCCTCCTGGGAACGGACTGGAACCAGCCGCACCACGAACCCCAGGACCAGGAAACTTCTGGATAATGACACGGTTTGGTTTTTTCTTTTTTTACATTCCCTTTTCCTCGTTATAAGTGTTATCTATAAAATGGCTTGTTTATAAACTTTAAAACACACGGCCTGCAGCGTCTCGGCCAACGCCATTTATGGATTTAGATTAATCAACCATCACAGCTTCCTGGGGCGCAGAGGCAGACGCCCGGCCGCCGGGCCGTGGAGACAGCCTCAGCTGCGGGTGGGTCCGGACTCGGGGAGACCTGCTGTCCCCTCTGGGAGCCTCACCTTCCTGTCCCGGTTTCCCTGTGAAGTGGGCACGTGGGCTAACGCGTCTCTCCAACTGCAACCTTCTGCCGTGCCTCTAAAACGACAACCTGCACCAACGCAGATAGCGCACAAGCTCAAAACCATTCCAAGCGGTTTCGCAATTACTTCCAAAACTGAGCGCCCATCTCCAACGCGTGGTGGAGCTCAGATCTGGCAAAGAGAAACCAGATGGTGCCGGAGCCAGAGTGGGCCCGGGAGCCGAACCGCGCAGGCGGCCGTCCTGCCTTTGCTTCCGTTCGCCAGACGACAGGGCATCTTCGCTGGCGGCCTGGACGAGCCACACGTCCTCCCTGAGCACCTGCCGGCCGCAGGGCCCAGTGCTGGCGCCAGAACGAGAAAACGGGGAAAGCCCACAGTTCTGGTAAAACCTTGTACGAAGTCTGGTGCGGTTGTGGCGGGAAACGGGCTCCGAGACGAGGGATCCTGCCCTGTGCCGGGGCCCCTCCGCCAGGCCCACCTGGAACCTGCCGCACCTGCGTTCCCGCGCTTGCCACTCGGCTGTTACTTTCCGATAATCTCCGTGCGTCTGTCCCCCCGACTCCCTTCGCATCTCGAGTTCCCTGAGTCGGTGCCGTCCGTGCCTCTGAGACCGTAAGCAAGTCACTTAACGTCCCTGGAAGACACACGTCTTCGTCTGCGGTGGCGACGCCGCTCCTGGGCTGGCTTGAAGACCACGCGGAGTGGCCGCGAGAGGACCGGGGCACTGACATCTTGGCGCTTGTTAGCGCTCCCAGAGCGAGACGCTGGGATTGTGCGGGGTTCCCTGGCTGGAGGGTCCGCGGGTCCCAGTCCCCGCAGGCTCCTGCGTGTCTGGGGCATCCACCTCATCAGTGAGTGCGCAGCTGTCAGGCTTCCCCCTGAGGCTCCCCAGGCACTGCGGCCTCGGGGTCGCGAACAGGAGTGTGACAGGCTTGGGGGGCCAGGCTGGAGCCCCCAGAGGCCGCGGAGGGGCCGTGGGAAGAGGAGACAGGACTGGGCAGGCGACGCGAGGGGAACCCGAGAGAAGAAAAGCAGAGCCCAGGGCAGGGGCGGGACGGAGGACGCTCGGTGCTCGGCACACAGGAGCCCTGGTCACTGCTCCGCGGCAGGAAGTGGGGAGGAAAAGAAGGAAATAAAAGGGAAAAAAGAAAAAGAGAAAAAGACAAACCCACAAAGCTGAAAGCAGGGGGCGGGCGAGGAGGGGTCGGGAGAGAGGGGCGTCTGGGGTCCGGGCAGTCGGGGGCCCCGGGTTTCCAGGCCCAGAGCGCAGGAAGCGCCGCCGCCCCTGCGCCCCAACCCCGGCTCCGGCGTGACGGCGTCTTTCCAGCGACATTTCTGTTATCGTCAGATCGCCACGTGGCTAGTTGATCGAGAAACACGGATTTCTACCCCAAATCAGGACGCGGTGGAGCGAGTTTCTGTGTGTGACAAAGACTGAGCGGAAACGGCTGCTCGACGTCAGGGCCAAGAAGGTGAGTGCGTCCGATTAAAGAGAAATCTGCGTGCGGTAGAAGGGTTAACAAATCTTAAAAAATAAATTTTAAGAAAAGAATGTGAGTGCATATGCTTGGACGTATGTGGGCATGTGTGCACATGTGTGCATGCATGTGGATGCGTGCAGACACATGTGCATGTGTGTGCGTGTGTGAGGGCGTGTGGTGCATGGGGGTATGTGTGGAGGCATGTGGGTGTACATGTGGTTGTGTGTGCATGCATGTGAACACGTGGGCGTTGAGGGTGTGTGTGGACATGTGTGCATGCGTGTGGATGCGTGTGGACAGGCGTGGACACCGAATCACAAGGCAGCTGTCTGGGCAGTGCCCGCACGGCTCCCTTCCCAACGCTGCCCGTCAGTGAGCACCGTGGCTGGGCCTCGGGGGCTGCTGGGGGTGCACTATGGGGTGCGCAGCTCTGCCTGACCCCCGACGCCACCTCCCTGTCCTCCCGGTTTCGTCCTCTGCTAGAAGCCAGCGGAGCGGTGCACACCCGCTCCTGGACAGGTGCTGGCCACGGAAACCCTTCCCTTTCTTGCGGCGGCTTGGTCGGGGAAAGGGGAATGCGTGGAAATCCACGGCTTCCACGCCTGCTACGCAGGGGGCTTGAGAAGCTCCCCCAAAATGTGGGTGAAGGAGGGATGGCAGCATCCTGAGCCCCGTCGCTGGCAGGCTGAGGATGGCGCGGCCCCGCATCACGGCCAGAAAGGAGACCCCGCCAGGTTCCCGGGGCTCTGACCGGAGGGCTCTCTGGGGCCGGGCGTCGGGCTGGGACCGGGCCCTGGGTGCAGCCTGAGCCCCAGTTCTGGCTGGTGGTTAGAGGCTGGTCCCCGTCGTGGGTGGCGCGGCCACTGTGGGAACTGAGCACATCCCCGGCAGGCCAGCACCTGGCCCCCCAGCAAAGGCTCAGACGTTAGCGGTGGGGGGGCCTCCCCACCCCAACTTCCAGCAGCAAGTGACTCCCACTGCGCACGGGACGCCTTCCCCTCTCCCCGCCTGCTCCTGACCCCCGGGGACGGGAACGTGCCCCCGCACACCTGCCGGTGGAGGGTGGTGCCTCCTGCCCAACCAGAGAGCAGCCTCCTCCCGATGCTTCCAGACTGAGCGCCGCAGTGGCGAAAGGAAGGCGGCCCGGCCGCGTGGGGACCGGGTTTGCTCTGCGTCTGGCACCGGAGGAGGAAAGCCCCGGTGGGCAGCCACCGACAGCCTCGTGGGGGCCGAAGCTCCCAGTCAGTGCGAGTGAGTTCTCGCGGAAGACACAGGACGCGAGTTGACAGGGACAGAAAGCGTTCGGCCCCGAGGAGGCTGAATTCCCCTAATCACAGGTTTCATATGACCCAGAGCCAGACTCCTCTCCCCACGCTGCCGTTCCATCCCAGCTCAGACATCGGGAGGACAAAGCGCCCGGCCGGGCAGAGAGGTGGGGGACCGAAGACCCCAACAAGGGCCCTTTGATGGCAGCCTCAGCAGTAAACAAATAAACCGTTCCCAGGACACCCGCTGGGCAAGAAGAAAACGTGGTGAGAACAAGGAGGAAACGCCCTTACCTGGGTGGTCCTGCGATCGGGAGTGGGCTCCGAGCACCTGCGCACAAAGACCGCATCGTGAGACACTCGGGGACATCCTCCCGGCAGAAGTCCACCCGGTGTCCACAGGAGCCACCTGGGGACATTACCTGAAAGTCGCGGTCAAACAACAGCAGCCACGAGCACCAGCAGCAGAGGGGCAGCAGCTTCCCCATGGTGTCCCCGGAGGGCAGAGCGTGGTCCAGGCGCAATTCCCGAGGGGCTGGGAGGAAGCGACCTCTTCACCTTCCACCTCCCCGGGACAGGGGCATCTTCACGGGTTCCGGGGAGGAAAAGGTTTTGTCTCCTTCAAGTTTGTGAAACGCGGCTGTCTCGGGGGCTTAGTGGGTGTTTCTTCCTTGTCGCAGAGCTCGAGCTTCTTGGGTGATCCGTAGGCTCATTGCGATGACCAGACCCGCCGTGGAATGCAGGGAGGGACGCGCGTCCAAGTCGCGGCGCCCGGAGAGCGATCCGGAACCGCCACCGCGTGCGAGGCGGGACTGTGTGTGTCCTTCGGGGCTTTCTTTGTATTCCAAGAGCCTTCGCCTGTCTCGGCCGGGAGTGAATCGGACTGTTCTCTTTTCTCTCGAGGTGGGAGAAAGCCAGAAGTGTTCGCGAGTGACTCTTCCCGGAGCTCCTGGCCGCGGCTGGAGCCCGTCCCGGGGCCGCGCGCTAACTCCTCCTGGCCTGGCTCGAGTTCACCGCGCTCCGCGCCCTGGGTGGAGGGGAGTGATGTAAGGCTGCCTCCTCAGACCGTGTTCTGCTCCTTCTCTATTTATATCCGCGGCTGCTCTGTCCTTCCTGGGTCCTAACACCAGCCCGTTAAGAGCAACTGGAAGCGCGTCCAGGATCTCAGGCTCCGACGCAGACGGGGCCGCGGGCGTCACAGATGCTTCCAATCAGCACGGCGGAGGCAGCGCCAGTGTCACATACATCAGACAAATGTAAAACAAACCACAAACTCTGCTTAGAGCCAAGTCCCGTTTGCCCACAAGGGCAGGGAAGGAAAATAAACGCACACGCCCTGCCCTCCACGGCAGGGGCTGACCCCGTACCCCTCCTTAACTCTCTCAGAAGTCGGCGAAAGCTACAGGATTATTTACAGAGCAGCTGCACCAGACCCCATAACCGCCCCCTGACCCAGCACCCAGGATAGCGTCTCAATGTGATAGCAAAGAGACCCTCGGCCGGCCGTGCCTCGGTTTACCCTAGAGCAGAGTTTATCCGATCTACCCAAATACAAGTGTCCACACAAACATACACACACCTGTAATCACAACCACGTTTGCTGCGTGATGTGACCGGCACTTACCTGTCTGTGAGCCGCCCAACACGCACCAGCCGTGCTCTCAGGCAAATCGCCGCGTCTCTCTGGGTCGCAAATTCCTCGTCTGCAAAAGGGAGGTCGTGGCTCCCCCCGGGCGGGGTCGCACGCGTGAGCTCCTACAGCAGTGCTTGGAAAACACGTGGCACTCAATAAATGTTATTTTTTATTGAGGAGAACCATCAGTCCATAAATGTTGGCTACGATTATTACAATAAAGTAGAAAATAACACCCAATAAACGCTCGCTGACACCGCCATCCCCGCCGTCCTGACTTTAAATGGGAATTAGGAGCCTCGCATCCGAGCGCTTCCTAAAGAGGAGAAGAAAGCGACTCCCGGTCTCCACGCGCAGGAAGAAAGAGATGATGTCCAAAGGGAGGCGATTATTTTTAACTCGGGCCTGCAGCCGACGGCCGCTCGATGCTCCGACCGCCGGACCCTCCGGCGCAGCTGGGGCGGGAGACAGGTGGTTTCCGTGCGTCCCCTGCTGCCACCTCCAACGCCGGGAGCCGTGACCGTGACCTCGGGCCGGTTGCCTGGGCAGACGTGGCCCGGGCGAGGCTCGTTCCCGACCGTTATCTCCGAGTTCTACCCGCTACCCCGTCCTCCCGCTGCCTCCCTCGGGAGAGGGTGAAGGGAGGGACGGGCCCCAGCCTTAACTGCAGCAGAATTGCACGGATTCCTGAACACACGGGCCCTTCCAGCTCCAGAACTGGGCGAAGCCGACGGTTCTTTTCAATCATAAAACTGTCACCGGATGACGGGCGGCACCCAAGTCGAGGGCGGCCGTGAAAACCGGGTAGAAAGCAAGTTGGGCAGAACCTGCCCCATAGGCGTCTACACACACCCAGATTGACGTTCGATCCCGACCCCAGACTATGGGACGGCACCAGCGCACGCCCTCCTCTCTCTCACCCAGGGGTGCGGAGGAAGAGCCCACCTCCGCCTAGAGCGGGCCCCCAATGCCGTGTCCCCCAGAGAGCGGGGGCTCTGGGAACGGGGTGGTCCCCGGACCAAACAGCTCGGGGTCCCTCTGTGCGTCCCACCCCATCACCCCCTCACGTCGTCCTCAGATGTCACCCTGGCAGCACGCTCCCCGCCCCGACGCCCTCCCCTCCTGCGTTGTTGGCGAAGCCCCCAGTCGCGTGGGGGACACTTCACATCTCGAACCCTTGCTTCGTTTATCGTCAGCCTCTCCCCACGGAGACGCCCACGAGAGCAGAGGAACTTCTCCCGCTCGTTCGCGCTGTAGTCCCGGCCCCCAGAACAGGGCTGGCACGTCGCAGGCATTCAACACGCAACACTCGAACGGGAGGTTGTGAGCGAGGACGGCCTGCTTACTTAAGGGATGGAGACGGTTGTCGTGCTTCGGTGAAATGTGTCAGGCTTCTGTCAAGTAAATGCTAATTAAATGTTAAAAGGGGCTTCACATCCTGATAAGGGTTTACCCGACAAATTTTTACAGGGATGCCAGAGAGTGGGATGGCAGCCAACGATGGGGATGTGACTGGATTATTCACGCAGGTGACGCCTGTGCACACCTGACATGTGTCCCCATGCAGGGGACAGCGTGGGCCTGCAGGGAGAGTCCCGTGAGCAGCCCCAGTGGTGGGGACAGTGGACGGGCCGTGAGCACAAGGAGCTCCTGATGCCTGACCCACCCCAGCCGCCCCTCCCTGAGGCCACAGATCCCCCACAAACCACCACGCCTGCGAGACGCACCCGGCGCTGCGCGGACCCCTCACATGGGCTCTCTGTCAGCGAGCAAATTGGAGCTGGGATCCATAAGCACGGCGCAGGAACTACAGAAACTAACGGGTTAGAAAGCTCTGGGGGTGAATTCGCTGGGGGAGTGACGTGGAGGAGTGAGGGAACTCCTCCTCTTAATGACTAAGGGAAAGAACATTCCGGAAAGGAGCTATGGGATGGGCACGGCATGGATCACAAACATACGTGGTCTCTGCCAGCGCAGCTTCCCTGTGCCCTTCGGAGAACACAGCCTTCGCCAACCTGTGAACGGGAACCGTCAGGGATGGTGGGGGGCACGTGGCGCGTCAGGAACAAGCACGGCACCTCCCTACCACAGACACTGCAATTGGCCCAAGGTGTACATGTGACCGACTCTCAGGACCAATCAGTGTCTTCCCTGGGATTAATAGACTGACCTCGAGAGGGAGAGGACTCCCCTCCCCACTGGAGTTGATGACCCAGAACGATCTTAAATCAAAGCTGTCAGTGCCCATTTTTATAGAAAAGAATTGTCTACAGCAGAAAGTAAAGGGCAAATGTAGAAATTCTGGCATCCTAGCATTGGAGGGGCCAAGAGAGGACCTGAGGATGTCAACTGAGCCTCTGGATCCTGCTGCACCTAAAGCCAAATTCCCCTGACCAGCCCTAGTACTTTCATGTTTGGGCTCAAGCAAGTTTGAGCTTGGTTTCTGGGGTCTTTTATTTTTTTTT
>NW_012151463.1:193947-195926 GCF_000956105.1 Propithecus coquereli
GGGACTGCCCGCAACTCCGCTTTCATCCCCACCTGCCTGCCGCTGAGGAAGAAACAACCTCGACAGGGAAAGATGGGTCTTACCCGACAGCGAGCGCTAGGCAGCCACCATCTGTCATCACCAGCACCGTCCTCCCAGGAGCAATTAACACGTCACCCAGCAAATGCGTGACCTGTGCCTGCAAGCGCAGTCAGCAGCAGGGAAAAGACAATCGGCCACCGTGCACCTTTTAGGAAATTGTGCAGAGCCCCCGGAGAACACTGGCAATTAATTAACACCCCACTCCCGTCTTGGAGTAACAGTGTCAGGCTCCTTCAAACCTTCAAGGATGGAATCGTATGTCGTGGGATTGTTCTGGGAAGCGCCTGTCCTAACCAGTGTTCTGATACCGAATTTCAGGAACACCCTACAAAAGGAACTCAACCAGAAATCAAAAAAAAGAAAGATATCCGGTTTGAAAATTGACGGAATTGCACCACGATGTGTCTGACGATATTGTTTGAGCGCCTAGATCCAGTCATGCCTGAAGCGAGCTCTTTCTAGATTTTTCAGTTACATGAGCCAATAAATTTCCTTTTCTGCTTAAGTCAGTTTGAAATGAGTTCTTTTACTTGCAACTAAAGAAGTCCTGCACAGGACAGGTTCTATTAGGTCTCCAGGTCTCTGCTTTTTCTGCTTTGAATGCATTCTCCACACAGCTCATCTTCCCAGAGCATGGATTTCACCTCAACCTCTTTTATAGAAATTTTAGAAATGGATTTCTGCCTAGAAATGTTCCAAAAGACAAGTAACATGGGTGCTTTCCCTAGACTGTGTCTCTACAGATTCAGCCTAATCCTGTCTGTTTGGAAAAGCATCATTCCACACCAAGTTTGCCTTATATGGTAGGGCTCTGGGCAGTATTTGTAAATATGACCACAAATTAAGCCTTTACAAGTTAATAATTGCCTGTTCCCATCTCCACTTTTCTCCGTCTTCCCTGCCAACAACCCCATCCAAACCAGCATCATCTCTTATCTGGGGGGCTGCACCAGCCACTTACCTGTTTTCCCTGCTTTCTCTCTTGCCCCCAATAATCGCTCTCCAGACATTAGCCAGGATGATCTCACAACATCTAAATGAAGACATGTCACTTATGGCTGAGAACCCTTCAACAGCAGCCCATCATACCCTCGATGAAAGCTACACTCCTTACCATGGCCTACAAAAAACCTACGCAACCCGGCCCCTTCCTCTGATCTAATCTGCCCTCATCTCTTACTCTTTCTAACCTGCTCACGGCTATGGACCTGATGTTCTTGTTCCCGCCCCCCCAAATCCAGCATGGAAACCCCAGTCCCTCACTGTGATGGTATCAGCAGGCAAAGCCTTGGGAGACAATTAGGTCACCAGGGTGGAGCCCTCATGGATGGGATTAGTTCCCTTATAAGGAGAAACATGAGAGAGATGATCTCTCTCTGCCACGTGAGGACACAACAAAGTGTTTGTCTATAAACCAGGATGACAGCCCTCATCAGAGCCTGACCATGCTGGCACCCTGATCTTGGACTTTCCAGCCTCTAGAACTGTAGACATAAATGTCTCTTGTTCAAGCCACCCGGTCTTGATGCTTTGTCGTAGCAGCCCAAGCTGACCACGACACCCACCATGCCCCAAGAACACCACCCTTTGTTCTCTACCTCGCCACGGTAGGACTTTGCCCACCTTGTTTTCTCTGCCTGGAATCACCTTTCTTCATCTTACTGCTCAAGTCTTTGTTCAGTTTCCACTTCCTCAGACGGAACGTTCCCCGACCAATCAGCACACACCAACGATAAGACGAGACAGATGTTGAAATTATCTGACAAAGAGTTTAAAGCAGCTGCTATGAAAATTCTCAAATGACAAATCAGGAGCACTCTTGAAACTAAAGTTAGCATAGAACGTCGAAAAGCCCTCCAGGACTTCTCTGTGTAGCCTCATTTGTTCTCACAACACCC
>NW_012151463.1:195976-199086 GCF_000956105.1 Propithecus coquereli
TCCTGGCCTCATCCAACTTTCAAAGAAATGGAGAGTAAGGACAAAAGCTTAAGAAACTGCAGTTTCTGCAGACATTGCTAATTAGCGACCCAAAACCTGTTCTCTTCCTTCTTTGAATGCAGAATCGCCAACGCGCTCAGTTAAAAGTGCTCTTTCAGGCACAGCTGTGGGATGTTCTCACGATGAGATGTAGGTAGACGCCTCTTGAACAAACAAAACTTCTGCAAAAACATTTTTGAGAGGCAAAATCTTTGCCCTTTGATCCTTGCTCTTCCTGCAGCTTCTGACCGGGACCCTTCTTCCCAGCTGGAACCTGGGATTGGGACGGGCGGAGCAGCTACCCCCCTGTCATGAGAACGAAAACCACACGCCGCCCTCCTGGGTGTGGAGAGCATCACACCCATCACAGGAAAAACCCAGCTAACCCACACGATCACAGCTTCCCTAAAACCCACCAGGGAGCTGAGGTCCAGGGAAGCCACCCAGCCTGAAATCTGGGAAAGACAGACGGGTGCGAGGAGAGTGGACACAGGCGTCGCCTCGCAGGTGGCGGAGCGCAGGAGGGAAGTGGAGCCCGCAGGTAAGGAGGATGCAGCAGACACTGGTAATGAGTTTGGACAGGCCAGTGTGGGCCGGCGCGAGAACACGGGACCCCACAGCTGCACCAAAGGGGAGTCTGTCCCACACGCGGACGCTCCTCCCTGGAACCCGGGCAGGAAGCAGGCAGGGGCTGGAGGAGCAGCCACCACCGTGCAAAGGCACCAAGCCTGGCCTTGACCTTTCCTCCCGAGGAGCAGAGTCCTCACATCACTGGGAGGATGGCCAGCCCCACCAGCCCTGCCGGCCCAGGGCTTGAGCTTCAATGACCTCTCTGCCCGGGGGGCGGGGGGGCAGAGCGCTCTACTGGTCCCACGTCACCACAGATCTCCTCTGTGGGGAGAGGAGCAGGGCCACCGAAAACACCCAGCCCCAGACAGGGGCACAGGGCCCATCTGAGACAGAGGGTGGACCAGGAAGCAGAACCTCCCCGTTCCCCACGACCAGCCTAGCGAAACCCCATTCTGGCGTCGGAGGGACGCTGACATCCCGGAGCACAAGCAGGGCCTGAAACCGAAAGTGGGGCAGGAATGGGAGCAAAGCCTGAGCCAAAGCAAACCCCGCCCTGAGCACCAGATCCTGCCAGAGGAATGCGAGGCCCGGCGCTCTGAAGGTAACCATAGCAACGGAACCCAGCCCAGCCCCGCCCCTGACCTGACTGACTTAACACACACGCACACGCGCATACACGCACACATTGCACACGTGCACGCACAGACACACATCCCACACACATACACACATGCACACATTGCACACATTGCACACGTGTACACATGGACACACATCCCACACACATGCACACATTACACGTGCACACAGACACACATTACACATGGGCCCATACATGCACACACACGCACACATTGCACACGTGTACACACAGACACACATCTCACATACACACATTAACATGTCACACATATATGCACACGCACACATGTACGTATCACATATGTACACACGTGCAGCCACAGGCACAGCCACACCCTCAGACTAATGACCTGCCGAGAGGAGCTCTCCCTGTTTCCTGGCGTAAAGACCACTTACCTGTCCCCACTGTCCTGCATGTGATGTCCAGCAGCCATGCTGAAATCCTCACACACACAGAGAAAAAAACACCCCACTGCCAAGAAACAAAGCAATCAAAACTAAAAATTGTTTCTGCTGATTGACAGTTTCATGCTAAAAGAAAATTTTAAATACTATGGTTAATATGCTGAATGCTTTACTGGAAAACAGTGACAACACTCATGAACAAGTGGGGAATTTCCACAGAGAGGTGGAAATTATACAAAGGAGTCAAATGAAAGTGCTATTATTAAAAAAACAGAACAGAAAAAAAAACAAACAAAAAAATAACCGGTAAAACATTCCTTCTTTATCAGGACACTCAACACGGGCAAGGAAAGAATCAGTGAACTTCACGATGGCTCAATTAAAATTATCCAAATTGAAACACAAAGTGAAAAAGAACATATTTTCTTAACAATGTCAGCGGTGGCTCACACCTGTAGTCCCAGCACTGTGGGAGGCCGAGGCAGGAGGATCGCTTGAGCCCAGGAGCGTGAGGTTGCTGTGAGCTAGGCTGACACCATGGCACTCTAGCCCGGGCAGCAGAGTGAGACTCTGTCTCAAAAAAAAACCCACACACTTTAAATGTGAATACGTAGGCAGGTTCGAAGTACAGGTGGAGGGAAGAGACGCACCAGGCAAGCGCTAAACAAGAGAAAACGGGGTGTCTGTCTGACCAGGCAGAGCGGACGTCAGACAAGGTAACCATCGGGGATAAAGACGATCGTCACGTAGGCACAAAGGGGCGATTTCACCAGCAACGCAGAGCAGTCCGCGGCAGGAATGTGTCTGACCCAGACCTGCAGGACAAAGCCCTGTCCCTGCAGGCACAGACAGACAAACCCAGTGATGGCTGGAGCCCCTCTCTCAGTGATCAGTAAAATGAGGAGACAGAAAGTCAGTGGGGACGCGGATGTGACCAGCACTAGCGACACTCTGCGTTCAGCGACATGCATAGGACACTTCCCCTACGACAGAAAAAGGACGTCCCTTTTCAGCCACCCAAAACAGGCGCTGATCAGACCACACTCTGGCCCACAGAACGAGCCTCAGCAAATATGAAACATCGACATCACACAAGGTAAGTCTCCAATCATAATGAAATCGAGCTAGAAATCAAAATGAAAGCTAGAGACTGCGATGTGAGGGCGATAAAATGTTCTAAAGTTACATCGTGGTGGTGGTTTTGTGACTGTCAATGCACCAAAAACATTGCACCGTTTCCTTTAAACGAGCGGCCTCTGTAGAACATAAATTACTGGAACTAGTACGTAAGTCTGGCTGAGCCACAGAAACAAGGTCCGCAAGAAAAAATTAATTTTATTTTGCTATGTTAGCAACGAATGACTGGAAATTAAAATATTAAAAAACATCATTTATTATAGTACCAAAAATTGAAACATTTTCCTTTTTAGGGAAATTTTTTTGGATGTTGGGCC
>NW_012151463.1:201256-204495 GCF_000956105.1 Propithecus coquereli
CAAATCAGGAGCACTCTTGAAACTAAAGTTAGCATAGAACGTCGAAAAGCCCTCCAGGACTTCTCTGTGTAGCCTCATTTGTTCTCACAACACCCGCTGTACCTGTACCATAACGTAGGCCTCTAACGGGAACATTTAAATTACGTTTACAGACCGTTCAGTAAAACTGAACACACACAGATGTGAAAACAGAAAAGAAAATATAAAGAAGAACCACATGGAAATTTTAGAACTAAAAAGTACAATAACTGATATTAAAAAATGATGTTGAACTTAAAGATAGACGGATAAAGATTAAATAATCTGAACGACAGAGAGAAATGATTGAAAGAGAAAAACAACAGAATCTCAGGGACCTGTGGGACGACAACAGTCTAATATTTATGTCATCAACGTTCCAGAAGAAGAGGAAAAGAATATGGTGCTAAAAAATGTTTTTGAAGGCCGGGTGCGGTGGCTCATGCCTGTAATCCTAGCACTCTGGGAGGCCGAGGCGGGTGGATCGCTCAAGGTCAGGAGTTCGAGACCAGCCTGAGCAAGAGCGAGACCCCATCCCTACTAAAAAATAGAAAGAAATGATCTGGACAACTAAAAATATGTATATATGTAAAAATTAGCTGGGCATGGTGGCCCCTGTAGTCCCAGCTACTTGGGAGGCTGAGGCAGGAGGAGCGCTTGAGCCCAGGAGTCTGAGGTTGCTGTGAGCT
Source organism: Propithecus coquereli (assembly GCF_000956105.1). Classification (NCBI taxonomy): domain Eukaryota; kingdom Metazoa; phylum Chordata; class Mammalia; order Primates; family Indriidae; genus Propithecus; species Propithecus coquereli. The sequence goes on from NW_012151463.1 coordinate 201,964, forward strand.
AGGCTGATGCCACGGCACTCTAGCCCGGGCAACAGAGTGAGACTCAGTCTCAAAAAAAATAAATAAATAAAAATTTCTTTGAAGAAATTATAACTGTAAAGTTTACACGTTTGATGAAAGATGTAAACCTACATATTCAAGAAGCTGAACAAACCCCAAAAAGAAATCTATACTCAGACACATCATAACCAAACTGCTGAAAACTAAATCGCAGCCAGAGAAAAGGAACACGGTACTGTTCAAAACAACTGAAGATCTCTCACCAGAAACCTGGAGGCAAGAAAAAACAACAATTTTCAACAGATAAAAGAAAAGAAAACATCAACTCAAAATTCTATATCCAACAAGAATATCCTGCAGAGATATTCTCAGATGAAGAAAAACTAAGAAAATTGACATCCAGCAGACCCACTCTAAAGACGCAATAAAGGAAGTTCTTTAGACCAGGTACAGTGGCTCAGGCCTATAATCCTAGCACTTTGGGAGGCTGAGGCAGGAGGATAGCTGAGGTCAGGAGTTCAAGACCAGCCTGAGCAACAGAGTGAGACCCTGTCTCTATAAAAAGTAGAAAAATTAGGAGGGTGTGGTATGAGCACCTGTAGTCCCATCTACTCGGGAGGCTGAGGCAGGAGGATCCCTTGAGCCCAGGAGTTTGAGGTTACAGTGAGCTACAATGACATCACTGCACTCTACCTGGGGTGACAGAGTGAGACTTTGTTTCAAAAAAGGAAAAAAAGAAGAAGAAGAAAAGACCCACAAAATTAAAAGGAGATGTAGACCAACAATTAGAATTAGAGACTTTAACGCTCCTCTCTTAGTAACCATAATGGTTAATTTTGTGTGTAAACGTAATGGGCAATCCTTTAAGGAGCCCAGATAGCTAGTAAAACGTTACTTCTGGGTGTGGCTGTGAGGATGTTTGGGGAAGAAGTTAGCATTTGACTCAGCAGACTGAGTAAAGAAGACCCGCTCTCACCAATGGGGTTGGGCATCATCCAATAGATTGAAGGTCCTTTGTTGAAAGGTGGAGGAAAGTAGAATTCACTCTCCCTTCCTGAGCTGGGACATCCATGTTCCCCTGCTCCTGGGCCATGGGAGCTCCTGGATCTTGGACCCTCACACTCCAGGACTTAGAGCAGTGGCCCCTGAGTTCTCAGGCCTTCAGACCAAATTACCCCCACTGCCTTCCTGTTTCTCCAGCTTGAAGACAGCACTTAGGTAGGACTTCCCAGCCTCCATGATCACATAAGCCGATGTCCATATCAATCTCTCTCATTCATGGAGAGATAGACAGACAGACAGATAGAAAGATATCCGTTTGATCCTGTTTCTCTGAAGAGCCTTAACTAACACAGTTATAGCTAGAACTGTGAGACAGAAAATTAGCAAGGGCTTTAGAAGAAATGAACAGCATGATCAACCATCTGGATCTAATTGACATTTATGGAACACTCCACCCAGTGACAGCAGATTACACATGCTTCTCCAGGGCACATGAAACATTCACCGAGATAGACCATAGCCTAGGCCATAAAACTCATCTTAATCAATTTAAAAGAAGAGAAGCCATATAAAATATGCTCCCTGGACGTGATGAAGTGGAGATAGAAATGAATAACAGCAAAAATAACTGGTAAATCTCAGATCACTTGGCAATTAAAAACATACTCTCCCAACTAATCCATATGTAAAAGATAAATTCTCAAGGGAAGTTAGAAACTATTTAAATTAGTGAAAATGGAAATACAAAATATCTAAATTTGTGGAGTACAGCTAAGGCAGTGCTTAGAGGAAAATTTATAGCAATGAATGCTTATATTAGAAAAGAATAAAAACCTCAAAATCAATAATCTAATGAGCCTCCCTGTTAAGAAATTTCAAAAGTTAGAGCAAAATAAACCTAAATCAAGCAGGAGGAAAAAAATAAGTTTTAAGTTATTATATGTCAACAGTGATTTCTGAGCAGGAAAATTGTTGCAGAAACTAAGTCATCTAAACAAATTTCCTGCTTAGAAATCTTCAGTGACATATAATTACTCACCAAAAAGAGAATGGTTACTAATAGATCCTTCTCGATTGTGGTCCCACGTGACTCCCCAGTATTACCATCCCCTCCTCCCTGTTTTCCCAACCAAATGGAATATTTCCACTGCTGCCGACCATGCCTTCTTGCTGCTCACGCTGCCTTTGTCCACACCGCTCCATTTGGAGCTTTCTTGCCCATCTGCATCTTAAAACTCAAATTCTACTCAACCTTAAGTTAAAATGCCTCTATCCTTGGATTTCTCAAAGAACTAAAAGTAGATCCACCATCTGGTCCTGCTGGTATCTACCCACTACTGGGTATCTATCCACCCGAAGGAAAAGAAATCGTCGTATTAAAAAGATGCCTGGGCCGGGTGCAGTGGCTCACGCCTGTAATCCTAGCACTCTGGGAGGCCGAGGCGGGCGGATTGTTTGAGCTCAGGAGTTCGAAACCTGCCTGAGCAAGAGCGAGACCCCGTCTCTACTAAAAATAGAAAGAAATTAATC
>NW_012151463.1:204670-217204 GCF_000956105.1 Propithecus coquereli
TTGTGTGTTTATCACAGAACAATTCACAATCGTGAAGATGTGGAATCAACCTAAGTGCCCATCAGCCAATGAGTGGATAAAGAAAACGTGCGTGTGTGTGTGTGTGTGTGTGTGTATATGTGCGTGTGTGTGCATATACATGTGCGTGTGTGTGTATTTATATATCATGGGGTGCTGCTCAGCCGTAACAAAGAATCAAGTCAGGTCTTTTGCAACATCTTGGATGGAACCGGAGGCCATTATCCTAGGGCAACTATCTCAGGAACAGAAAGATAAATGCACATGTTTTCAGTTATAAGCAGGAGCCGCCATGGCCCCGCAAGGACACACAGAGTGGTAGAGCGGACACTGGACACTCGCACAGGGGGAGAATGGGAGGGGCCGAGGGACGAGAAGCGACCTGTGATGTGACTACTCGGGTGACAGATGCGCCAGAAGCCCAGACGTCACCACTACGCAACATACATGTGTAATAAAATTCACCTCGTGCACCCTCAATCTATTAAAATAAAAAAGATGAAATGCCTCCATCCTCAAGCCTGCACACGGAATACTTCATATTCAATATTTTGTTGTTTTATGTGTCTTACATGCATCGTTTTATCTAGTATTTCTGATCATTCTCTGAGGACGGTACCGATAGTGTCTATGTTTTCAGAAAGTCCGGAGGACTGAGGCACAGATTCCCAGATAGCTGCCAAAGAGCAGGCGGGCGACAAACAGGCACGAGGTGACTGAGCCACACACCCGCCTCCTGCGTTAATGTCCCCAGCACCTTCCGGCTCTGCCTTCCTGCTCCGGCTCCCCAGTGCCCCGTCTGCGGCTGCCTCAGGGCGCTTATCACGTTGCACCTGAACTTTGAGTCTCTGTGCCCTTGATGGATTGTCGCTTCCCAGAGCACAAAGGCCAGACCGTGTTCACTTTTTATTGAATTAACTTCAGGCTCAATACATATTGGTGGGCAGAGGAGGGAGGACAGGACACCAAAGCCATTGGGTGGCACTAAGGGACTTCCGAGGGATGCTGACCCTCACCCAACGGAAAACACCCCCTGAGCTGAACCGAAATCCTAGCGCTCTTGCGTCACGAGACCGCGCCCAGCACCAGCCTTTCTTTTTACACCTGCCGCCTCCTTCCCCAAAACAAAACTTTTTAAAACACATCTGTACCCCACAGAAGCTCCCACCACCGCTGGGTGACAGACCAGGCGAGAGCTCACGCATCGCCCGCCAACCCCTCAACTCAGCAGACCCGAGCGTCCGCCCACCCTCTGCAGTCGCGGGCCGCCGCCTTTGCAGACGACCATTTGTCACTGACTACTGGCCGGGCATCTCCGCCTGCCTGGCACCGCGAGCCGGGAGCCATGCTTCAAGGAGGGCCAGGCGTCTGCCCCAAAGGAACTTCACGCTCCGGTCGGTGGGGAGACACGTAGCACACAAACGAACAAAAAAGCAATAAAATTAAGATTGTGACAAGTGCTTCACATAAACTATTTAAACACAGCTTGGTGTTCGCGATGACAGAGGGGAGGGGGTTACCGTCGTTGGAGGGTCAGGGCAGACCTCGCTGAACAGGTGGCGTTTGAGCCAAGCCCAGGCGTGCGGAACTCCGAGGGGACAGCCTGGCAGATGAAGAGGACGTCAAAGTCCCCACGGCAGGAACGAGCCTGGTACTCGTGGGGGCTGGGGAAGCCGGCACGGCCGGAACACGAGGGGCAGAGCGGGGTGCACGGGCCAGACCGAGGACACTCCGTGATCGCGGAACGGAGGCTGGGCTGCAGTCCCGGGCGCCGGGAAGCCGCTGCAGGCTTGGAGAGGACGGAGCGTCAGCCAATCGGCACTTGGAAACACTGGCTCTGGCTGCGGCGTAGCTCCCGACTGCTGGGGGCCGGCGACGCTGGAGTCTGGCCAAGAAGCCCTCGAGGACACTGGCCAAGGGCGGACGGCGGCTTGGGCTGGGGACGTGGAGGCGGGAGTGGAGCAGAGAGGAGTAGGTAGTCAGGATCCGTTTTTGGAAACACAGCGGCGAGACTTGCTGATGGGTCCATGACGCCGGGGACAGACTCCTGGGCTCAGGGCGGAAGCCGCCGGAGGACGCGGTGCCGCCAAGCGTGACGACAGAAGCAGAGGAGGAGCGGGCTGTGGGGGGGCTGTTGGGGCCCTGGGACTGAAAGCACAGCCCCACTCCGAGGGCATCCCGCCCTCCCAGGGCCCGCGTGAGCCGCGGCCGCGGACTGCTGTGAATCTCTGGGGAGACCGGAGCACATCCGAACCCCCGCCCACGCACTGGGGAGACCCGGGGGGGAGGCCACCGCATCAGAAAATGGGGAAGTCATTCTGGGGACAGGGTGAACACCTGCAATCGATGTGGAGGTCCCCAAGGGGTCCTGGAGCCCTCACATCCCAGCTGGGTCCCGTGTCACCGTTCCCTGATCCACTACATGCCCTGGGCGCAAAGCTCCTGAGAAGTCCCGCGCTGCCCACGGGAGCCACTCCACAAACCGCCTGCACAGCCGGAAATGTCCCTGTTTACTGTCCTGGCTTGTCCTCCGAAAGGGGTGGAAACACCCTCTTAGCGCCAGGTGTGTTTATCCCCAGCTGGTGGCGAGGCCCCCGCCCCAGCCCTAACAAAAGCGCCTTTCACTTCCCCCGAACATGCCCTAGAACCTTTTCTCCGGGGCTCGCCCATATTTACTTGTCTCCTACGGGCTGTTTTGCTAAGTGTCTGTGGAATGCACCTTCGTGGCCAACCGAGCTGGAATGAAACAGCTGGGGCAGCTGTCAGTGCGGCCCATTCCTTAAAAGTCACTTTTCAAACACAAGGAGGCGGCTCCCTCCCCGCTGCCTTCCTCGCTCGGCCACCGCCGTCTCTCCAGGATGAAGGCACCTTCCTGCCTCGGCCCCAGAACCCAGCTGGACCCAATACTGTCCCCAGAGCCCGAGAGTCCCGGCCAGACTTAGGTCTTTAATGACGTCCCGTGGAAGCCAGTAGGGCTGCTGTTATTTCTGCTACTCGCCATGACAAAAAGCAGGGGAATTAATTTACGGAAACTCGCTTTTTCCAGCTGACAGAAATCTCATCAGGGTTGGTGTTTTTATCTTTTGCTTTCATCTGTCATTCCGTTCTCAAAAAGAAAAAAAAAGACAATTTCACTTGGCGTTTAGATGGCAACATAGCTCAGCGATCCCTCAGAATCTTTGGTCCTGAAATATTCAGCAATCCGGGGAGAAAATAGTTTCACCAACTTCCCAGCTGTGAGGTTTCAGCCCTAGTCAGCCTCATTTCCCGTAAAGACTTACAGTCCACTAAAAATTCCAGAGGAGCCGGGTTATCTCTCATCGGGCTGTTCCGAAACAAAGTGGCGCATGCCACGGGCTGCTTAAAGGGCCTGGTGCTTCTCTCCTTGGAAAGGGAACAGAAAAGAGGCTGTAACAGGACGATTTTGCGGATGAGGGTTTGGGTTGAAGGAGGAAGGTTCAGGGAACCAAAGGCCCCCAAGGTGTGTTTGTGGGTTTGGGTGGAGGAAGGAATCTGGGGGAGCGTCAGCATCCGACGCCCAAATCCTGCTTTGGAAACCGCACTCCACGCCCCAGCCTTGGGCGGGGCGGAGCGAAGGACACCCGGGAACGCCTGTGAAGTGACGCGCGATGTCACTTACCCGGTGCCTTCCGCACTTTCCGCAGAGTGTAATAATCTGGATCGTGGGATTGAGATACCCAAGTAGTTCCTGTCTCTGCATCTGAATTATTTTATCTATTTCCCTGACCCTAAGTTTGGGTGTCCGTAAACCAAAATTATCTAACTCAGACTGTGAGGAATTTGGAAATACAAAGTTTTTACGCCCTGAACTCAACTGCCTCACACTTACTAATTCCCAGTTGTTCCACATCCCTGAAGAGAAATATGCTATTTATGCAAACACGAAAGCTCCCATTTCCTGAACCCTGGATCCTGAACACAGTTTCTTGCACGTTAGTTAGTTACGATCACGGATGTTGACACGCTGTCCGTGTGGACGCCGCCGGGTGCTTTAATCCTGTCCTGCTCCCTCGTCAGACCATTCCTACAGCGTCGGGAACTATCCTTTTGCTTTATTTCCTTCGTGCATGTGCTCAGCGATTATTGGACAAGGAGCATGCCAAACAATAATTATAAACGTAGAAAATAATGGCTTATAATCCATTGAAATTAATGATACCAAGCTATTAAGGTTTCCCAATGTCAGGGAAGTCTATTCAAAATGATTTATGAGGGTCAGAATAAAATACTTCTAAGGAGTACAAAGCCCTGGGACGGATGGTGAGAGAGAGATGAACTATTGATTACAACGCAGCCAAGCAAATTAGCAGTTACCGCACAGACAGCCACGCCTCTTATTCAGACCTGCAGGGTCGGCCATTAAATAGGCGGGAGGAATAACCCTCGCATCTAACCCTGCTCCGAAATTATCCCCGTGCCTGTACCCAATCATGCTTTTCTCCGAGCAGGAAAATAACCTCGGAGCCGCGCAGCTGCTGAACGGAACGTCCCCGGTCTCTACGCGCCACAGAAGAGGCATCGGAATGATGGAGTTTTAATTCACTCTGGAAGACGAGAAAACATCCCGGCAACCATGACCTTTTTGGGATTTTCAGTAACAAGCTGTTTTTAGGTTGTTTTTAGACGCCGTGTCTCTGAGCTCGCAGGAGAAGCTGCGGGGTCAGGCAGAGCATCCAATGTCCTACCCGAGGAGGTGGGAGGACCACCCCTTCCCCGCAGCCCTCGTCATCTCGTGAACACTGACGGTGTCACCACCGTCTTCATCGTGTGGCCGCTGTCACCGTCCTCCAAGCGAGCACCCGCAGGGCAGCCACCAGGTGCGGACGTGGGTCCCGGCGCCTGCTCAGGATCCACCGAATCCTCACCGCGACCCTGCGAGGCAGGTGCCCCCGTTAAAGCCCAGAGAGGTGACGTAAGATCCCCGAGGCCAGCTTGTGAGCAGGGGGTAAAGATTCGAACACAGGACTCCGTGACACCCAAATTCTCAGCTGTACCCCGAAGCAGCCTCGTATGTCCTGAATGTTCCGAAAGAAAATGATTTTATAAGAAAGAAGCGCAGCGTACGGCTGATCTTGCCGGGACGCTGTCCTCGGCGGTGCGCGAAGACGTGGTTGTCGCCGCCACGCTCAGGACTCGCGCTCACCGTTAACCCGGCTCGCACACGGGCTCACGCCCAGGCACGGCACTGAAAGGATTATGTGCAGGTTTTTATAATTATTTCACATGTGACAATTCAAAGACTTTAAACCTCCCCAGCTCATAGCATCTTCCTCTCAAGCTGCCGTTTCTTTAACCCATGGGGAAAACGCCTTCCTATCCCATCCTTGCTTGAGTCTTTTACCAACGGTCCCTTCTCATCGGCTGGAATAACTGAAGCACGACAACGGGCAGCCGGCGCAGCCAGCAGGGTCCTCGCTGCCGGAGAACAGCGCCGCACGCGCGCCTGTCCTGCCTGGCACGCCGTCGGAGGCGCCTCGCACGACTTTCGCATGTGGGGGTCTGTGCGAACGAGAAAGCAAAATCCGCGTGCGGGAACGTGTCTGCAAGTCTACGGGACTCTCGGTTTTCCTACCTGAGGGGAAACAATGATCAAACAGGGGCAGTGAGATACACACTTCCGGCAGGAACTCGAGAATGACAAACGCAGATGAGAAAACGTCCCCGTGATGAGAGGCGCCAAACGTCCCCACCCGTCTCTTTCCAGAGCACTCGAGTTAAAACGATGGCAAATGGGCCGCCATGTAGGTCGGCTACCATGTGGAAATGGAGGTGTCGCCTCCATCGCTTAGGGGGTTGCCTAAGCCAAGCGTCAGCTAATGCGCAAGCACGCGCAGCAACGCGGCCAGACAAGCACGAGCTGCGCTGTGTCCAGGCTGCTGACTCTTCCTGGTCCTCCACGAGGTTACAACAGGGAACAAAGACAGGCAAAGGGGAGGACAGAAGCTGGAACAGGAAAAGAGACACACGCAAATGGTGATAAAACCCGACATGGAGGCCCTAGTGGCCAGGGCTGGGTCAGCTGCCAACCACAGGACGGAAGCAAAAGGAAAACGGATTGGTCTGTGGAAGGAAGGGCCAGTGGTGAAGCTTGCTGCAGGCACGGCTGGATCCAGGGGCCCGGCTGACGTCCTGTTGTTTAGCTTTGCCCTCCCCCATGCTGGCATGGCAGGTGTGAGCCTCCGAGCCCAGCTATAACATTTAGAGCACATGTGAAGGCTTCTCTTCTTAAGATAGTGGCCTGTGACACTGTTCTTTACCAATTCTTCACTCATCTTTTGCTTTTCCCAAATCTACATAACTCACCCTTACAACATTTAAGAATTTTGGCCAAGGTGGGAGGACTGCTTGAGGCCAGGAGTTTTGAGACCAGCCTGAGCAGAGAGAGACCCTGTCTCTATGAAAAAAAAAAAAAATAGAAAAATGAGCTGGGCATGGTGGCGTGCCCCTGTAGTCCCAACTGCTCTGGAGGCTGAGGCAGGAGGATCACTTGAGCCCAGGAGTTTGAGGTTGCTGTGAGCTGTGATAACTCCACTGTACTCTAGCCAGGGCTACAGAGCGAGACTCTGCCTCAAAAAACAAAGAGAGAAAGGAAATTTGCAGAGTGAGAACCATGGCAGAGAAGCGTCCTCTCCTCCAAAACCACCACATAAACCGAACATGCCCCCTACTGCCACTCAGAACCAGGGAACAGAGAATATGCCTTACTAATTTAAAGACTTTAAAATAGCAGATGGAAGGACACGCATGTTCTTACAGAGCTGACCTCCGTTTACCGCTATCTTTAGCACAAGGCTCTTCGGGCGCCGTGAATCACCGCTTGTTTGGAGAAATGTCAGCTGACCCGCTGAAGCATTTGCCTCCGTTAGTAAGAAATAGCCTCTGTTTGGAAAACCACGAGTCCCTGATTTTTACTGCCTACTTGGCACTTGTTGGAATGAGCCACGGGTCAGAAACGAGCACCAAGGATGCTGCCTGGGTCCACGCTAACGGCCGGAAGGAACACAGATGCACCGTGCATGATCCCTGACCCTAAGAATCCTCGGTCTTGCTGGACAGACAGAATGAACCCACCTGGAACTGGACTCAAGAACACAAGCCTGGGCCGGGTGCGGTGGCTCACGCCTGTGATCCCAGCTCTCTGGGAGGCCGAGGCAGTTCAAGACCAGCCTGAGCAAGAGTGAGACCCCGTCTCTACTAAAAATAGAAAGAAATTAATCGGCCAACTAAAAATATATAGAAAAAATTAGCCGGGCACGGTGGCGCATGCCTGTAGTCCCAGCTACTCGGGAGGCTGAGGCAGGAGGATCGCTTGAGCCCAGGAGTGTGAGGTTGCTGTGAGCTAGGATGACGCCACGGCACTCTAGCCCGGGCAACACAGTGAGACTCTGTCTCAAAAAGAAAGAAAAAAAAAAAGAACACAAGCCTGGTGCGCGATCAGCAGCCCCAGGAAACTGGCAGTCAACTTGCGAGCGTCTCGACCTCCCTGTAGATTATCTGGAGGAGGAGGAACGGCACGACGGCGGTGGGTGGGCATGTCACTCTCATCTGCTCCACAGATCAGGGTTCGTGGAGGATTTCGTCCGACAAATGAGCCCCATTACCTCGTTGGGCTAATCGTTCAAACATCTATTTGAATGTTGTTCCTACGTCTCGTCTTCCCTGTCATCTCCCCATCTAACGGTTCAGTCACGCTGTGAGGGTCTTCTCTAGCCCCCTCCCTGCCCCGAGCCCAGACTCAAAGTCTCAAGTCACCCGATGGGAAGTCAAAGTGGGACTCAAACACTTGACGCCGTGCTCTCCCTGTGCTCTGGGCACGAGGAGGCTGAACCTCATGGGCCACAGCGACACGATCTCCTGCCCTCTGCTCAGGCTCCCGAGAGCTGGAGTCGGACCCCCGGGGAGTGGGGGCTGCCCCGCGGGGCTCTGAGCGGGGATCAGGAAGATGGCTTCTGGGCGCACAGGAAGAGGCTGGAGGACACAGGGAGGGAGCCCTTTCTGGGGCAAAGACACTTCACAGAAGAAGAGTTCATTTCCAACAAGCATGTGAACAATTGCTCAACGTCACCAAATGCAGATGAAAACCACCACGATTTCCCCCCGTGCACAGTACGCACACCCAGAGTGGCCAAAATCAAAAAAGACTGACAGCCTGAGCGAGAGCAAGACCCCATCTCTACTAAAAATAGAAAGATTAGCCGGGCGTGGTGGTGCACACCTGTAGTCCCAGCTACTCGGGAGGCTGAGGCAGGAGGATCGCTTGAGCCCAGGAGTTGGAGGCTGCAGTGAGCTGTGATCACACCACTGCACTCCAGCCTGGGCAACAGAGCGAGACCCTGTTTAAAAAACAAAAACAAGAAGACTGGGGCCCCCAGGAGTTGGTGAGGGTACGGAGGAGTCCGGACTCCTGCCCCGCTGGAACGAGAGCTCGTGAACTCCAGGGAGCTGCAGAGTGCTGACAGGACAGAGGGTGGGTGGCCGCTCACAGCCAAAAGTCACGAATATCTGCTGTAGAGGCAACGCATACGTGCTTGGGGACCTCGGGAACGCAGTCCCTTCTGCCAGGTGGGACTCGGTTGTGCAAGATCTTCTGATTTTTGTGGATTTTTTACAGAAACTGGAAATTCAGAGTGTTGAGCAAAACCTTTTGATTTTTCCACATTGACAATTCAAATACTCTGAAAAGATGCACACAGACCACTGAAGGCCTGGGGACCACCTGTATTCAATCCCTGTAAAGATGGTGGTGTTTGCCAATTTACGAAAGGGATTTGGCAAAGAAAAGACCACAAGTGGGTCAACAGTTGTCTTAATCCATTCTGGCTGCTGTAACAACACACCGTAAACTGGGTACGGTACAAACAGCAGAAACTTATTTCCCGCGGGTCTGGAGGCTGAAGTGCAAGACCAAGACACTGGCAGATTCCGTGTCCGTGAGGACCGGCCTCCCGGCTCACGGACACACGGACCTTGTCTCTGTGTCCTCCCCGGCCAGCCGGGGCGAGGGAGCTCTCCGGGGCTCTCTTGTGAGGGCGCGAATCCCATTCACGGGGCTCCGCCCGCGTGACCCAGTCGCCTCCCCGAGACCCCACCTCCTAATAACATCACCGTCGGGTTAGGCTTTCAACACACGCATTTCCGGGAGACACAGACATTCAGACCGTAGCACAGAGATCACCACGGACGTTTAAATGCCTAAAGCCAGAAGAGGCATCGCAGCCCCACCCCCTCCTTGCCCTCGTTATTAAGTAATTGTCGTGAGAGCTGAATGTCCCTGAGCAACGCCGCCGGCCGGCAGCTCTGCCTCCGACACCGTTCCGCAAGATCTATCAACCAGCAGGGATTTGGGGGACTTTATAACCACCGCCCCCTCATCTTGCTCAGTGATACAAAATGGTGTTCTGCGAACCTTAAAACAATCATTTGCAACGAGGGAAACAGAACTTTCAACTCGGAAAAAGTCTATTTTTTCCTTCAGCCTTCTTGACGATTCTCCTTCCCTCACGGTGTTAAATGTTGCTTAGATATATAACAGCAGGCAATTACGAGACAAATTCACCGTCTTCAGCTAATGCGGTTCCCTTCAAAATGCAATGTTTCTGAAGAAAAAGATTAAAAGCAAGGCTTAAGTGATCACATTGGGTGAGGCAATTCCTTTTATATCTTTTTAAAAGTGATTACAGACAAATTAGCTTTGCCAAAAAAGCCAACGCCTAGTACACTTGTGCTCTATTTTCTTGGCAAGCCTTGATCCCTTAATTTTTTTGCAATTAGAGAAATATTTGATGAGAGTAGCTTCTCACACCGGCCCCTCCAAACCGATAGCTTTTCCCAAAATTCCCTCTCCGTGGGGAACTTCCGCCTCAGGCCCCCGCGGTTCACGCTTCACTGCCTGTGTATTACCTTCATCGATCCGAATCGTAGAGGTTCGTCCCAAACCCTCCCCTGCAGAGCAGAGAATATGCCACGTCAAGGCGGGGGCCCAGGGATCCGTGCGCTGGGCGGGAGACGGGGCGGGGGTGGGGGCTTTGGAACGGACGAGGCCTGGGCGTGATTTCTATCCCGTCACCGCGTGGCTGGAAACGTCCCTCCACGGCCTGTTTGCTGAGTTTTCTCGTTGGTGAGATGGAAAGAGTATTTACTCCAAAGGGTTGTGCTAAGGATTAGTGAGATTACATTTGCAAAGTTCCTAGAGCATAATACCGCTCAGCAAACATTGGCGCTCACCACTCCCTCCTCAAAGCTTGAGGGCTGTCAACCCACGATCGCCAGCCACACGCGTGTAGCCCCAAGAGTGCAGATTATTAAATAACGTTTAATAATTACGCTCTCATCTGTCCAGGAGCCAACCAGCTTGTCTCCTTATATGTGTCCTATCACAGAAACGGCCTCTCTCACCAGCATCTTCTGCTTCTATATCTCTCCCAGGGACCCCTGAAGCTGTATTGGCCGTGGGACAAGTTCTGGAAAATGAGCAAAAATGCCACCTGCCATCCGTCCCCTCCCCCAGGGCTTTTCAGCTGCACGGAGGTGCCTCTGGCCTCTCTTTTCTGCTTGGAGGCAGAAGACTCAGGGGCCAGGTGGAGGCCCAAGGTGGGAGGGTCTGGACCCCTGAGTCACTCGTGGACGGGCGTCCGCCAGCTCGGAGCACCTGCATTAGACTCCTGACGTGGAAAATAAACTCTAATGCCGTTAAGCCCCGGAGATTTCTGAGGGAATTTGCCATTGTGTGAGGATGTGGTAGGAGGCAACCTGTGTAGCCCCTCCGGAAGCCGAGGGCAGTAAAACCAGGACACGACGGGGGTGAGCCCGAGACTCGGGCTCTGCGAATACGGCCTCTTCCCTGGTGCTCTGAATCGCGAATGGACGAGACACCCCACGCCCGCGACGGGCCTCGGCCGCGACTCCCGCCGTCCTGCCTTTCCAAGCTGCCCGGGTTGGTCCAACCCTCCAGCCCCACGGTGATTCTCTGAGCCCCTAACACCCTTCCAGAAATTTCCTTTTGCCTAAGAAAGCCAGCATCAGTCTACTGCTTCCAACCAAGAACCCTGACGAACGTACTTGGTATCAGCGGGGAAAATGTTTACGCATACTTGCCGCGTCCGCTGCCAGGCCAGCCACCCCCACCTCCCCCAGCTGGGTCTGGGCGGCGGCCAAAGTGGCCACACCCTTGGCGGGTCTCCGGGAGCACGTCTTATGAATTTACAACCATCCGAACAGCCGGTCCTGGTCATCGCTTGGCCTTAAAACACACGTTGGCAGAGAGGGGCCCGCGAAGGCGGTGCCGGATTCCAAGAGCATCTCAGAGGCTCAGATTTCTGTGTGTAAGAGATAAAACCACAGCCCCTGGGAGGAAGGTAAGCATAGCTCCTGCTTCAGGGACGCTTGGTGCACGCAGAGACGTCACTTGGAAGGCGGCATGTCCCCAGGAGACACCACCAGCGTGCGTGCACAGGACACAGCTGTGTCGCGTCCCCGCAGCCCCGCCATGGTAGCGCCAACGCCAGCGTCCACGACTTCCCCCGCGTCTGGGATTCTCCCCACACTGCCGTGTGCCTGCATCCAGGCAGAACGAGCGCTGTGAACCAGCAGAGACGGTGCAACTGCTGCAGCGAACAAACCCCAGAACGTGTCGGGGCTCACGGGAGAAGTGGCTGCTTCCCATTCACGCAATTGCAAATGGTGACCTGATCCCTCATGTGGTGATTCGGGGACCTCGGCCCCTTCCCCCTGCGGCCACGTCTGTAACACGTGGCCATCGAGGTGGCCTTACTGGTCTACACAGCCAGCAGGAAGGAAAGGAAAAGGCTAACGGTGTGCAGAAATATTTATGGGTGGGGACCAGCCACGTCCCACTGGCCACATCTAACCCCGTATGGCGCGGCCGGCACATCTGACCACGTGCCCGGGAGGAGGACACGCGTCGCGAGTGTCGATCTCAGCTCACAGAGACTCTCGACGTGAGGCTGAGTGCATGAAACGCCGCGAGCCGGGATCCCGCCTGCCTGGCGAAGGCAGGTGCGGGTCGGAAGAAAGCGGTCGCCTGGGAGTTTGGTGTTCCCAGTGGCCGTCTGGTCCACTTATGGGAGCTAAAGTCCAGGACAAGATGATAAAAAGTGTGACCTCAATTGGCCCCTGCAATTTCGACATGGGAAAATATAAGATTTTTTAAGGTGCCAAGACAATGAGTATTGGAGATATCAGAATGGCCGTCTGCACACTGAGCTCATCGGACCTCCTGGAAACTTCCTGACCCCCAAAACGCTGAGATCTGGGGGAACCTCAGCCTCTATACTGCCTCTGTCTCTCCCTGAAACAAACCAAAACTCACAAAAGAAAAGAAAGAAAACAACTACACTAGTGCCCTGGTCACTACACTGGTCAAACAGTTCCCTTCACGATCCTAGAACCGACTACTGGCATCGCTGAGCAGACCACGTGGGAGCCGCTTCCTTCCCTCCTGGCCGTGTGCCTGCCTTCAGCCCCTCTCTCCCGGTG
>NW_012151463.1:217994-221134 GCF_000956105.1 Propithecus coquereli
TCAGTGTTCCAACCGTGCACACCTGCCCGTTCCTCCAACAAGCCCGTGTTGCCTCCTGCCTCGGGCTTTGCACACCTGGTTCCCTCTCCCTGGAATGTTCCCTCCCCGGCCAACCCCCTGCCCATCAGGGTCTGCACCTGGACAATGAACTCAGGTGACTCCCGTGCCCATCAAAGCCCGAGGGACACCTTGCAACACCCCTCCGCAAAGCGTGCGTCCACGGAGAAAAAACCCGTAACTTCAGTCCCTTTGCTAAACTCTTGCCCCTTTCTTCTTTGCAAGCACCAAGACCCAATATGTTCTCTAAAACAGCAGAGATCACGACAGCAGCAGCATTTGACAGAGTCGTGTCGTCTCACAAACGACCTCGTTACCCCAAACGATTTTTCAGCTTAAAACGCTGCATCTGCTGCCCCCTTCACAGTTCACGAGCGCCCGTGCCAGGTGCCAGGAATGATCGCCCAGTTCACGAGCGCCCGTGCCAGGTGCCAGGAATGATTGCCACGTTAAGAGCTGCCACGAGGTCTCCTTGTTGAGTTTGGTTTCATATTTTCAATGATTGACCTTCCAGAGACACAATTTCACGTGGGCTTAGAACATGAGATTATTTCAGGAGGCAGGCCCGCACGTACACATCAGTCTTCCTAAAAACCCGAATATTAGGGGCATCTGAACGACTCCAAGTACCCAAACGCCCAGCATGTGCCTCAGCCTGAAATGCGACTTCCCAAGGACGCTGCGATTTCTGCTCTTCCTCCCCGTGTGGCAGACGCCGGGGTTCCCGGCCTCTCTTTCATGCAGGCGATCAGCCGGCGCGGCCGAGCGTGAACACTGTGAAGCGCAAAAGGGTTTCACTAGCAGCGAACAAATGAGTGCCCTGCAAGACCTAAAACCTGTGCCACGGAGAAGAACACCCCCCTTTGGCTCAGGGAGACAATCTTCTCTCTTGCTCCAACAGATAGGGATCTGCTGTGGCTCATCTCCCGTAATAGCTTACAAACGTGTACTGCGGTCGCTAATAACGAGGGGCTTGTTCACGCCCCCTTTCTGGGAAGGTGAGTTGGAGGGTTGATTACCACGGACCATCTGAGCAAATGCCCATTAAAAAAAAACAAACAAACGCGTGTGCGGCCACAGCGTGGAGCGTGAGTGCCCCCGCGTGGCGGGAAGGGCGATGTACTCCATGAACGCTGGTCTTCATTGCCCCACAATTAGGTGCCCAGCCACGTCCCGGGCGCTGGGGACAGATGAGGTCCCTGTGCCCATGAGCACCGGTCCTAGCGGGATGGCACATATCTGTAATAAGTGGGGTCTCCGCTGCACGGACGAGTCCCTGTGGACAGGGACCTCCTGCTCCTGAGCACCTAGAAGGGTCCACGCACAGGTGACGGTGATCAACAAACATGTGAAAATGAGCAAAAGGATAACCAGGGACAGTGGAACCATTTTAAAGGCTGCGCGGTCTCTGAGATGCCGTTGGAGCTCAGACTGGGAGCACGAGCCCGCAGGGGTCAAGGCTTCCCTGCCTTGTCCTGATTGCAGGAGAAAGTCTTTCACTATTTAAGTAAAAACATTAACTGTAAGTTTCCCAGTGATGCCTTTTCTCCAGATGAGGAAGTTTCTAGCCATAGTTTCCTGACCATTTTAATCAGAAATGATGTTGGATTCTGTCAGATGCTCCCTATGCTTCTGCTGAGACAATCATATAGGATGGTCCATGACATGTTTAATGACAGTGATTAATTTTTAGATGTCAGATTAATCTTGCATTTCTGGGACAATGCCTCCTTGGTCATGGTGTATTGCTGTGGTCCCCAGCCCCTGGCGCACCAGGCTGTGGCCTGTTAGGACGGGGCCGCGCAGCAGCAGCTGAGCGAGATCAGCTTCATCTGCATTCACAGCCGCTCCCCGTCGCTCCCGTGACCGCCTGAGCTCCGCCCCCCGTCGGATCAGCCGCGGCATTAGGTTCTCATAGGAGCACGAACCCAGCTGTAAACTGTACGTGTGAGGGGTCTAGGTTGCGGCTCCTTATGAGAATCCAGTGCTTATTGGCTACAAGTCTTCATTGCATTATCTTAGTAGCTGCATTAGAGTTTACAGTATTTATCTTAAACTCATTACACCCTACCTTCAGGTGACATTACATCACCTCATGTGTAGCGTAACAACCTTGCAACAATACACTGCCACGTCTCCTCTGTTGGCCTTCATACTATTGCATCATACGGTTCACCTACACGTATGTTATAAACCCACATTACATTGTTACGAGTTTTGCTTTAAACAATCAATTATGTTGGCCGGGTGCGGTGGCTCACGCCTGTAATCCTAGCACTCTGGGAGGCCGAGGCGGGAGGATTGTTTGAGCTCAGGAGTTCGAAACCAGCCTGAGCAAGAGCAAGACCCTGTCTCTACTAAAATTAGAAAGAAATTAATTGGACAACTAAAAATATATAGAAAAAATTAGCCGGGCATGGTGGCGCATGCCTGTAGTCCCAGCTACTCGGGAGGCTGAGGCAGGAGGATCGCTTGAGCCCAGAAGTTTGAGGTTGCTGTGAGCGAGGATGACGCCACGGCACTCTAGCCCGGGCAACACAGTGAGACTCTGTCTCAAAAAAAAAAATAAATAAAGGAAAAAATAAAAAAATAAAAAATGCCTGAGGGAGCTCCCTCCTCCTTTCCGCCACATGAGGACACACAGACACACCAAATGTGAACCAGGAAGCAGCCCTCACCAGACCCGGAATCTGCTGCTTTCTTGATCCTGGACTTTCCAACATCTAGAACTGTGAGAAACAAATTTTTGTTGTTTATAAGCCACCCGTCTTACGGTATTTTGTTACAGCAGCCCAAACATACTAAGACATGCCATTTCGTAGGTCAAAATGTTAAAATATTGGCCATGTCATATGGTTTGACGAAACACCATTTTCAGCATCGTGCAGCGAGCTGGCTGGCCTGCTGCAAAGCTCCCCGCCCCCAGATGAAGAGCACCGACTGCCCCGTGCCAGCCACCTGCGAGCCTGTTCATTTATTCAGCCACGGTCCTCATGTGAGGGACGCACCGGTCAGCAAGACAGAGCTGTCGCGGAGCGTGGGCGATGCACAGAAAGAGCAGTCGGTAAGGTGCGTTTGAGCCG
>NW_012151463.1:223384-225060 GCF_000956105.1 Propithecus coquereli
GGATTGCTCGAGCCCAGGAGCTCGAGGCTGCAGTGAGCTATGATTGCACCACTGCACTCCAGCCTGGGTGACAGAGCAAGACCCTGTCTCAAAAAAAAAAGTTAAAGTTAAAGAATAAGATGAATTTTAAAATATAGTATCTCCCTGGAGGACATGAAACAAGATCTACACAAATGGAAACATATACTGTATCCTTGGATTAGAAAAACCAATTGGAAAAGATGGACTCTCCTCTGATTATTCTAAATATTTTTTAAGATTCTAATTGAATCATGTTTTCAATTGGATAAAATGCTTTTAAATATGTTCAGTATAAGAAATGCTCAAGACTTGCCAAGGAAATTGTGGAAAAGGGAAGGGGTTTTGCTGCCAGGGAGTAAGACACAGTCAGAAGCCACTGGAAATCGTACGGACCTAGGACCAGAGAAACAGATCGTGACGCAGAACAGAGAGCCCGAAACAGAGGCCCACACACGGCCGGCGGTGCTGCCGCTGAGGACACAGCTGGGCAGTTGCTTAGTAATGTCGCCGGGACACGTGTGTTATCAGTGTGGGAGAAGGGGACAGAGGGTGGACCTCACTCACTAGATACAAAGTAGATTCCAGACACAGTCACACTTTAGTATAATATACACAAATAAAAGTAACAGGTTAGAATCACTTATGAGACTAGATACACAACTTAGATTTGGGGACAATATTCAGGCCTCACAGAAATCCAGAGGCTGCAATGAGGAGATAAAAATATTTCACCATCATTTTAACTGCACAGCAGAAAAGGTGTCCAAAATGTCGATACGCAAATGAAAGATTAAGAAAATATTTGCAAGGCGGATAAAACACTGAAGATTATCTTACAAATCAATACCAAATAACGACCAAAGGATAACCTTATGTTTTAAAGAATCAAAGAAGACAAAGAAGAAATATGCCAAAGTAAAACTAAATGGCCTCTATCCAACCTTCCTGGAAGTCAGGGAAATGCAAATTTAAATAATAAAAAAAATCACTTGATACCCAATACATTTTCAAAACTTAAAAGAGTGATTCTAAAAAAAAAAAGAATGTTATTACCTTTGTAGGATGCAAGGAAACGGGTATTCTTAGACAAAGCTAGAGACGTGAGTTGTTACTTTGGGAAAAAAACCTGGAATATCTGTTAAATTATCTCAATTCCATTCTGGGAATCTGTCTCACAGAAATGAAAGCATATGAGTAGACGCATTGCAGGACTGACTTGCAGTCAGGAGAAAAAACTGGAAATGAAGTGAGTGTCCATCAATAAACTATCGGTTTAATAAACTGCGATCATCCTGCACGAGGAAACATTATGTTCCCGTTAAAAAGAATGAGTTTATGGATAGAGACATAGGTAGGTAGACGGACAGACAGACAGACAGGTGGTAAAACAAGCGCAGTAAAATGTTGGCATGAGAAAGTTGGGGAAGCCGTTGACCTGGAGGCAGCTCCCCTACCAAGTACCGCTAAGCAAAAGCAGCTCAGTGTGGGTGAGCACGTAACATGAGCCCATTTTTTGGTAAAACAAACAATGGGAAAACACTACGGATACAAACGTAAGGAACTTTCATATGTACAAAGAGGTATCACTTCAAAGGCATAAGTGGACTCCGCTTATTGAAAAAGTATCCCCTTCCCCCACAAAAGATTTTTTTTTT
>NW_012151463.1:237590-245915 GCF_000956105.1 Propithecus coquereli
AATCTTCTTTTAATGACTATCCTGTGAAAATCAAGTGTGAATCGAAGGACAAACTATAATTCTTCCTTGCAAATCATGTTCCTCCCAAATTAACACAATTCATTTTTGGTTTGTTCCAAGAATTAGCCTAAGATTTCAATGATGAGCTCAAGAGCGTTAAATGCAAAACTTGTCACATCTTCACTCTGAAATTTTGGTCCTTAAGCAGACTCATTTCAAGTGACCACTTTTAATACCAATTATCTTCAGATAACAAGGCCCTCCTATAACATATATTAAAGAGCTTTATTGCAGTAGAGTCTTGTTAGGATGTAATATGATTAAATATTTGGTGG
Organism: Propithecus coquereli; assembly: GCF_000956105.1. Classification (NCBI taxonomy): domain Eukaryota; kingdom Metazoa; phylum Chordata; class Mammalia; order Primates; family Indriidae; genus Propithecus; species Propithecus coquereli. The sequence continues at coordinate 237,926 of NW_012151463.1, forward strand.
TTTCATTTTAAAAGAATTACTAGCCAACAAAATTTTATCTTTCTCAACATCTCAGTGATAACATTGCTACCGATAGCACCATCCACACCGCCCTCTTCCTCTCCTACAGCAATTCTCAGTTGTTTGACATAAAAATCCAGACTCCTGACAGTGGCCTTCAAGGCCAGGCGGCGGACACCGCACACTCTGGCCTTCGTCTCTGCAAAAACCCTTCCTCTGGGCCGGCCTCTTATTAAAACGAAGGTTACGGGTCCTCCCGCTATTTCAAACCCAGCTCAATTTCTGCACTATGAAAATAATTAAAAGAAAAAATAAATCCATGGGAGGGGCAGTGGAGTCAGAAAAAAAAATCCTGGAGAAAGAATTACAAATTTAATAACAGGTTGATTTCTACATTATACGAACATTTTATAGACTGCACCGAGCCCTCTCCATACATAGCAATCCCAGGATTTTGGGAGGCTGAAGTGGGAGGATTGGTTGACACCAGGAGTTCAAGACCAGCTTGGGCAACATAGCCAGACCCCATCTCTGCAAAAAATTTAAAACAGCCAGGTGTGGTGGTGTGTGCACCCGTAGTCCCAGCTACTCAGGAGGCTGAGGCAGGAGGATCGCTTGAGCCCAGGAGTTTGAGGCTGCCGTGAGCTGTGACGACGCCACTGCACTCCAGCCTGGGTGACAGAGCAAGACTCTGTCTCCCAAAAAAAAAAAAGTTGAAGATCACATGGCAAAAATAAACACACGCTTTAAAATATAACTTTGGTTTTCCATCTAGTAGGATTTCATAAGACAGGGCACACCTCCAACGTTAAAAGTGAAAACGTGACAGTTTGGTAGCACGTGGAAGGGAAAGAACATGGAAACTCTAAGCGCTGGGAAATAAATTTCCCGGGAAGAGTTAAACCCATTCTGAAAGTGGCACAAAGCGTAGCCGGACGCAGACAGAAACACAATCTGACAAGGACCAAAGAACTTGTCGGACTAAATGACAGTCCGGCCACGCTGTGGGTCACTAGATAATTACAAAAAGTGGCGTGAAACTCACTGACAGCGAAAAGCCCGCGATAAAAAGTGAAAAATGGTTATGAACCAGTATTACGGTGTAATCCCATCTTCTGAGAAAACAGTCGAAAGGGTGTATGACAAAATGTCAACAAGGTACCGCTAAGCCATAGGAAAACCCGCTGACTGTATGTTTTAACTAGTCAATCCGTGATCTTCTGAAATACAACGTACACGACCTTCTCACTTTGGGGAAGAAATGGCCAGATGTGGGGGGAGAGGAGGAAGCAAAAGGCAAATGCTACTCAACCAAAAATGGCCCGCGGTTCACGCTGCCAGCCTGGCTCCCATCTGTCTGCCTAAAATATTCTTCCTAACAATTTGGTTTGCCATCCTTCATGCCCCTGGGCAGGTCACCCACTCGACTACCTTGTCACACCCACACAACCACTTGTCACTGTAAACTTATCAGTGTTGATCTTGGATATCAGTAACTTTAAATGGGCTATTCAGCTCCAATGTCGAACCTACGACTTGGGGAAGTTCCTTAATCCTTTACCTGTGCACCTAAGAAGCAAACCTGTGGACTGAGCTGGTGCCTGGTATCACTGTCTGTCTCTCAGCGGATGCACCTGCTGAGTGTCTTTTGGACAAACAGTAGCCCTGGTGTGACCCTCCCCCTCCTGCTGCCAAAATCTTTAAAATGATACTGACCCTTCGATGGCTTCCCCTTGTGCTCTAAACATCAAATCTGTAAACTGGCTTAAAAAAAAAAAAAGCACACCAGCATAGGAGCCTCCACCTGCCTTCCCTTCCCCACCCCGCAGGGACGCTGCCGCAGCAGCCATCACCCTCCTCCCAGGGTGCCCGCCTGCCTGTCTCCCAGGGTGACAGCTTCAGGAGCAAAGCTGACTCATCGTTGTACCCCGAGCGCACAGCTTGGCACTTACAGACGGATGAACGGCCCACATCATACAAGGATAACTTACACGGGATGGTTCGTATTTTGTTTCTTAAAGGGGAACGAAGACCAATTAAATCCAAGCTTCCTCCTCCAATGTCAAAGGCTAAACGTAAAGACCAGCACAACTAACAGCACCGTGTGGATCCCATGTTCCATCGGCAAGCTTCCCGATCGCCCAGGCTGGCCTTCCCTACCCCTCCACGCCACAGAAACCAAGCAGAGCGCACGGACAAAGGACGGCGTCAGCTATGAATGCACGCCCCAGGAAGGAAAGGCCACACTGCAGAAAAGCCACAGGCTACTGACGGTGTAACAAAATTCGTTCAGCCCCTTTCTACCCTCCCGCCACCAATCCCACCCTGCTTCTAGTCTCCGGGTCCCCCTTTCCTCCTCGGGCTTCCCAAAGAACATTTCATAACACGACGGACCTGCGTGAGCACAGACGGGACCCTCGGCCTCGTGGCAAGTAGACTCGTAAGGGAGGCAGACACAGGAGCAAACTTGACGTGTTGACCAGGGCTACGGGGGAAAGTCTGCGCTGTATCCACAGTAGGGACATTTGACCCACCCAAGGTGACAGTCAACGCGTAAACTCTAAAGGAGCCAAAGCATTTAACTGGTAGGACTGACTTCAGTGACGAGTGCAGCATTCTGAAAACCAGCATGGACGCCGGTGCGTGATCTTAGGACGCCCAGGTGACCAGAGCACCCAGTCCGAAAGCAGGCGGAGCCGGAGCTCGCAAGCCCTTGTAGGCAATGTGGGGCAGGGAACAGGTGTGATTGGGTGTGATTTTTATTATTTTTTTTTTTTGGAGACAGGGTCTCACTGTCGCCCAGGCTAGAGTGCAGTGGAGTCATCACAGCTTGCTGCAGCCTCAAACTCCTGGGTTTGAGCGATCCTCCTGCCTCAGCCTTCTGAGTAGCTGGGACTACAGGCACGCAGCACCACCCGGCTGACTTGTCTAATTTTTGTACAGACGGGGTCCTGTTCCTGCTCAGGCGGGCCTCAAACTCCTGGCCTCAAGGGATCCTCCTGCCTCAGCCTCCCAGAGTCACCAGAAGCACAGGCGTGGGCCACCGCCATTGGCCAAACCTTGCTTTTTGAATGACTAAGCTCTTCACTGATGGCAAGGTTTCAGTGATCAGGTGAACATTTCACCTCCCCAACAGGACTCCACGCTTGAAGGCTGGACGGTGCTGGAATGATTTCTCATGAATAATGACATCCCAGCACAGGGCCTGCCTCCCACAAGCGCAGATTTTAGTCTCAAGTTACTTGGTGGGCAGGACACCTGCAGCCCCAGCGTGGCTGAAGGCATCGCCCGTACGCACAGCGCCACAAGCACGAGTAAAACCCGACCCTCATCCCATCTGCCCAACACTTCTGTGTTCCTGAGCCGTTTTTACAAAAGAAATGAAAAATTCCCTCAAGTTATTTCAGGTGAACATGGTCAGCTAAGACACCAGTCCTCCTTTGAAGTTTAATGTATTTTTGGAGGTCTCTGACCCTTCCTATCCTAGACATTAAGACTGGCATGATTAAAAACTCCTTGGTTTAAAACTTGTCTCTGGCACAAAATGAAACCTCTTCAAAAACATTTTACCCCCACCCACCTTCCCAGGCTTCACGTTTTGTCTGCAGACCACATTGACTATGCTCTTCTTCGCGATCCTGCTCTAATACGCTATTACTAGTTCGCAGTAACTGTTCAGTATCAAGTTTCTTTTGAGGCTTCCTCCATTAGATACCAGATTTCAAAAAAATGAGAGCAAGTTTTTCCCGTATGTACAAAACTGGATAGAAGTGTACCTCCCTCCCAAAAAATGATAATCTCTGCCATTTGGTATTTCCTACAGCAAATACTAGAGATGATTCAGAAAATCCAGGCAAAGTAGAAGCAATATATTTTGCAACAATCATTCTTCCAATGAGTGACTTGTAAACCTCTCCCACCCCACGTTTAACAGGTAAGTGAAGTAGCTTCCAAATTTTAACTTTTACATGTAAGACTGAGATCGTCAACACCATACTTGCATTCAACATGAGGTTACAAACAACACATACACCTTAAATTTAAAGTCTGAAGGAAAGGTTCCATCCCAATTACGGGGAAAAAGCTTCACATCTCACACACGCTGTTAAAACCTGGCTCTGAACATAGCACAGCACATACAGCAATTCAGATTTTTAAGCAACTGATGCTGGTTTATACACAATTGCATTCGATTCGTCCTTATTTCATTTTTCCATATATTTGACCTTTTCTTTACCTTCTAAGGTAGGCAAGTATCTGATAACTAAAGAAAGCTTTGGTAAACTGGACTATAGTACTTGTGAGAAAAATAGCTATTTTTAAGATTCTAACTGCTACAGTAGTATTGATGGGATCAAACCCCTTAAGCAAGACAGACCTAACTCGTTTTTAAATGTGGGATTGAAGACTTAATCCAGTAAAAAGCTGAACCTGTCTCCCATACTGAGAAGCCCACTGTCACTGCTGCAGCAGGCCTCGTCCTCTGCTTGCGCTGCCCACACAAACCTCTTTTGAAAAATATAATTGTCAAAAGCTGTGTGTTCTGCCTAAATCCTTAATCTTTAAGACATCTTTAAAGCTTGGGAGCACTTGAAAGCAGCAGGAAACATGAAACATCTTCCCAGAGTATCAACTTCACACTAAACATCTAACATTAAACCAAAGTGCAAAATTTACACTCAAAAACAGTCAAGAATTCCTTCGAGCTCCCGCCATCCCCTGCGGGTTCCACCCGGTATCTGAAGTTCTACATTAAAACATGGTCACCTTTGCCATAATACAGCACAACCCTTAACGTATTTTTGACAGGTCACACGCTTTGAGCAAGTTCTTCCTTAGGTAAGGCTACGTAGCCAAAATGAAGGTGGGGCAGACATTATTTTAGCTTAACAGGACTAACAATATTTACACCACTTAACTCCTAAATAGATACTCTTGCTGGCCCGTCATATCCAGTTTGTGACATGATTCAAATGTACAAAAAAATAAAAAGTAGACCTAGGGAGAAATTTACCTAATAGATTTCAAATTATGTGAAGTCAGCAAATTTTAACATGGCATAAACTTCCTATTTTAGTGGTTTTAAAATGCTTATAAACAAGGGATGAGCTCACTTGCTTAGATATTTGAAATACAACTTTATTCTGATTCTAAACGAAAAGGAATGGGAAGGACAGTTAACAAACAGGATTTCACCACTGAATATTGTGAGGTGACTGTAGCAGTCTTATATTTGAAACTCAAGGAATCAACTGCGTTCCAAAACAGCTAAATATGCAGGTCCAAACAATGAAGGTATTTTTTAAACTGCCATTCACTCCGAAGCCCATTCATCTCCTTCAGCATCCCACAGATGAAGCACATGTTCCGCTTAGCTAGATAATAAAGTGGCACACACGCCGCACCGCTGACATCACAGGACAGCCTATAAAACTAGACTTCTGACGCTGGGCTCCAGCTTCATTCTCACAGGTCGTCATCCTCATCCGGGAGAGCGGTTGTCTGAGCAACCTGGAGAAAGATGAAAAATGGTGACACTCCAGATTAAAACCACAGCAAGAGAACAAGCCAAATCCAACCCCTTAGCAGCAAAGCGGACATGGTACCTCTAAGTCATGCTCATACTGCGCGGCCAAAGCCGGGTCCATGACAACCTCTGGTGGGGCAAGAGCAGGCATGGCAACAAACTCCAAGTTCGGGTCTCCAATGAGCTTCCTAGCAAGCCAGAGGAAGGGCTTTTCAAAGTTGTAGTTACTTTTGGCAGAAATGTCATAGTACTGTTTAAAAAAAAAAAAAAAAGTAAAATCAATCCGTTAATAAAATAATGATTATTCTAAAGACATTCCAAGCTAAAAGATAAAATTCTTTCAATCTATACATACGAAGGATCAATAAACTCCATGGTCCTAACTATCGATCTGTATCATCTTCTCTAAGAATCATAACTAAGTAAATAAGAAGCTTTAATTTTTAACATACCTGAAGATTCTTCTTTCGGTGGAAGACAATCGATTTTGCCTTCACTTTCCTGTCCTTAATATCCACTTTGTTGCCACACAACACAATGGGGATGTTTTCACATACTCGTACTAGATCTCTATGCCAGTTAGGCACATTCTTGTAAGTAACTCTCGATGTTACATCAAACATTATAATGGCACACTGGGCTGAAAATAAAATGTATGATAATTAGTACAAACCTAGGAGATCACAACAGGGATGAACAATGGATGAACCAAGGGCGAGGACTCAACTAGTCTCAGACCTCACTCCAGGTCACCTAGAGCTCCCCCCAGTGTCTCAAGGTCCATTCCAACTCTCAATGTCCAATTACTGTAATATGCAACATAGCTCACAATTTCTTTTCAAAACAGAGCTTGAAAAACCAGCTTACCCTATCAAATCTCTTCCCCTGAAATACTTCGTTAACACAGCTCATCCCCAAAAAGCACCTAAGCTATTTTAATGATAAATCGCCATTCCAGAGAACCCACCTCCCATATTCTGAGGGTGAGGCCCGGAAATACATTCTTTAAAACATCTTTAAAAGGCCGAATATACTAAGGAGTACACCTCTATTTTAAAAAACCCTCATCAAGCCTACGTTGACCTGTAGGGATAGCTACGCTGTAACTGGGCAATTCACCCGAGTATGTACAGCATGACATCACTTTCCAATTAAAAAAATCTGGGGAGGTAAAAATTATTGTACTTGTCTATGCTTAATGAAAGCAAAAGGAAAGGTCCCCAATACTTTTTCATTAAGACAGTGAGACTTCAGAAGATAACTTTATTCATCTTTATGTGCAGTATAGCAAACATTTACTTCCTTGTAATTTTTCTATCAAGCCTTCTGAAAAAAACATTGTGTGCAACTTCGCACAAACAATAAGGAATCAGCCGGACTCACACATATCCTCTGTAAGATAGAGAACAGCTACCTCTTCTGGTTGAGTATCTGATGAAAGCATTTACTCACCTATCACCACCAAAACATACATCCCTAAACCTAAATTTCCAAATACTGAAACTGCACCGCCAGCTCTGACATTATTATTACTGTTTTCAATTACAAGACCTCTAAGTCCCAGTGTAAGCCACAGACTGTTTCCCAAAACCATGGCCAACACGCAAACAAACGACACGAGACAACTTTCATAAAATCTTCTCCTCCTCCATCCGAATGGCGATCAGCTCCCCGAATGCAGCATTTCCACGACGGTGACTGCCAAGCACGTCTGCTGCAACGGACCTGATGATGTTTACACGACCTCGGAGAGTCCGGTCCGAATCCACCCCAAACGAGGACGCACCTTGGATGTAATAGCCGTCTCTCAGCCCCCCGAACTTCTCCTGGCCGGCCGTGTCCCAGACGTTGAACTTGATGGGCCCTCTGTTGGTGTGGAACACGAGGGGGTGGACCTCCACACCCAAGGTGGCTGAAACGGAACCACTTCCCATCAGTGGGGGCGACTCGCGCATCTCACGCAAGTTTCCACGCGCGGTTTCCCCACGTACCTACATACTTCTTCTCGAACTCGCCAGTCAGATGACGTTTCACGAACGTGGTTTTCCCAGTACCGCCGTCGCCAACCAATACGAGCTGTCGGACAGCAGATTTTGCAAATAAACCCAAAACGTGTCGCATCTCAGGACCCTCCCGCCCCATCACGAGCTGTGCAAGGGCCCCGGACGACCATCTCCCTAGAGGCGCAGAACTTTAAACCCCCAAGGGGCGCCCCGAAAACAAAGAACGGGGCCCGGGGCCCGGCCACACCTCGTGGATGCCCTGGGCCCGGGCCTCGCCGCGCCCCTCCCACCCCGCGGTCCGCGGCCCGGGCCTCGCGCCCCGCAAGGCCACCTACTTTGAACTGGACCTGCGGCTCTCCCTGGGCGGCCATCGCGGCGTTCCTGCGGAGGAGAGAGCGCTGCAGGCGGGCCGAGCAGGCCGCGGGCCACATGGCGGCCCTGCCCGCGCCCCCCGCGCCCC
>NW_012151463.1:246262-252642 GCF_000956105.1 Propithecus coquereli
CCCGCCGCCGCCGGCCCGCCGCCCCCGCCCGGCCCGGCCAGCGGCAGCCACTACCTTCCAGAAGCGTCTCCGCGCCCGTCCGACTGAGGCTGGGAAGATGGCGGAAGCGCAATTCAAACGCCGGAGACGCAGCCGACGCCGGCGCGCGCGCAGGGCGAGGCCGACGCGGGGCGGGGCCGATGTAGGGCGTGGCCATGGTGCGGCGCCCGCCCACGTGGCCCGCGCGCACGTGCACGCACTCAGCCCGACTCGGACGGCCGCACCCGTCGGTCCTGCGCGTTGGTCTGGGCGGGCGGCGCCGCGGGCCACGTGGGAGGGCGAGCCGGGCGCGCGCACGCACGCCGGCCCGCGGAGCCACGTGCGCCGGGTCCGAGGGCGGGCTCCCAGGCGCGCATGCGCCGGCGGATGGGCGGGCGCCCGGCTAGCTCGCCCGGGCGGGAGCGGCTTTGCTTCCTTCCGCGCCAGAGGCGGGGCTTGGCCTGGGCGGATACCGCGCAGGCTCTGTCGTGGGCGGCGGCCCGAGCTAGGGAGGCGCCGGCGTATGCGCAGGAGGAATGAATGAATGAACGAACGAATGAACGAGCCCTAAGCGGGGCCTCCCGCGTCCAGTCTGCGTCCCCGTGTCTCCACAGCCGGCCCCGCCTCCGCGCCTGGGGGTCGCCGCCTGGGCGCGTCCTGCAGCCGGGGCGGCGGGCGGGGGAAGGGCGCAGGTGAGGGGGCGGCGGGCCCCGGGGTGCGGACGGGGCGGTGGTGCTGTCACCTCACGGTCGGGAAGTGCCTGGGCCGCGCCCTGCGAAGTCAGGGTCCTCGGAGCAGAGTCGGGGACGGAGCCCGAGCGACCCCGAGCGGCCGGCGGCCTGGCACACTTGCAGGTGTGCGGCACCTGCAGGGACGCGTCGCAGCCCCCGTGCCCCCCAGAGAGCCCCGTGGGCTGCCGCTGGCGGGAGAGCAGAAACGAACAACTGGGCCTTGGGCTTAGAGCCCTGCATCTGCGGGCTGCTCTGGGGCGGAACTTGAACACGTGCGGCAGACGCGGGTAGACGAAGAGATCGGATACGGACCTTCTCGTTCCCAAGTGGGAAGGCCTCCGGCGGCCCCGGGACCCCGCTGGACTCAGGGTCGCCCGTGCCACTCCCTTGTCTCGGGGACCCCAGGAGTGTGCGGAATTGGCTCCATGTGACCCCCTCCCCTTTCCAGGAATGCGGGGAACTCTCAGCCCACACCTCCCAAAACTACCCCCTTCTGGTGCCTACTCCGAAATCTCAAATCACTGGGTCTGGCTGATGAGGTCCAGCCAAAACGGCTTGTCTTTTACTGTAATGCGGCCTGGCCACAACATAAGTTAGGTGATAACTCCAGTGGCCCGAACATGGACCGTTTCAACCCCCTCCATTGCCACCTACCATTCCCCTATCCAGATACATTCATTCGTTCATTCATTCCTTTATACATGCGTACAGAGTGTCACTCTGCTGCCCTGAGTAGAGTGCCGTGGCGTCAGCCTAGCTCACGGCAACCTCAAACTCCTGGGCTCAAGTCATCCTCCAGCCTCCCTAGTAGCGGGGACTATAGTAGGCGGGTGCCACCATGCCTGGCTCATTTCTCTATTTTTGGTAGAGACGGCATCTTGCCCTTGCTCAGGCTGGTCTGGAACTCCTGACCTCAAGGGATCCTCCCTCCTCGGCCTCCCAGAGTGCTGGGATTACAGGCATGAGCCACCGCGCCCAACCTCCATCCAGATACATTTAAAACACCCTTCTCGGTTTCCTCGCCAGGCCCAATGCCCGGTTCCTTTCCAAGGCCTTCAGGAACTAAAACCCATCATTACTCACCTTTCCTCCCGAGGCTTGCTTTGTCCTACCAACTCCCCATGTAACACCCCTAATCTGCCGGTAAAAAAGCCTGATGGATTTTACCACCTTGTCCAGGATTTAAGACTCAGTAACCTGGCAGTAAGACCCATCCACCCAGTGGTCTCTAACGCTTGCACTGTTGTATCCTGTCATTCTACCCACCACTACCCACTTTGCAGTGCTAGACCTGAAAGATGCCTTTTTCACTATCCCACTGCACCCTGACTCCCAGGACGTCTTCACATGGACGACCGAGACCCCAAACAGTCACAGCTCACTTGGACTGTGCTCCCCCAGGGATTTAGGGACAGCCCCCGCCTCTTTGGACAGGCATTAGCCTCTGACCTAACCCAACTAAACCTCTCCCCGTCTGTCTGTCCTCTTACAATGTGTAGATGACTTGCTATTATGTAGTCCCACGGAGGCCATTTCCCACCGACATACTATACAACTCCAATTTTTTGGCAGAAAAGGGCTATCGGGTGTCTCCACAAAAGGCACAGATTTTCTTACCCCCAGGTACCTCTCTAGGACTAGCCCTCTCCCCTGGAAAGAGGGAGATGACATAGTTAGGAAAGATCTTACTGCATCCCTACCTCTCCCCACCAGTAAGAGAGATCTCTCTTTTCTAGGATTAGCTGGATATTTTCATATGTGGGTCCCTAATTTCAACATCATAGAATCTCCACATATATCTCTTGCCGAAAGCCCTCCTTGAAACCCCGCCACTCTCTTACCTACCTCTCACGATCCTGCCGTACAGTCTTGCACAGAAGTGCTGGAGTGTAAGATTCCACATTTTCCTAATGTCTCCCAACAACCCAGACCTAATTGCACTTACACCTGGCTCATAGATGGCACTTCCTACAGACGTGAGAAATGGAAGAGGGTCAGGTATGCTGTGGCATCCCGAGAAAACATTATGGAAAGTAGCTCACTACCCATAGGAGCGTCCTCAAAAGGCTGAGTTAGTGGCCCTAATCAGGGCACCGACACTCAGAGAATGCAATAATCAACATTTATATAGATTCGAAATACGCCTTTCACATGCTACATTCAGGTGCTCCTATGCGGGAAGAGCGAGGTTTCCTCGCCATGAAGGGCTCCCCAATAATCAATGCGCCTCTCATTCTTAAGCTCTTGCAGGTGGCTCACCTACCAAAGACGGTGGCAGTGATACATCACAGACGACACCGACAGGGCCATGACCCCATCAGAATTGGCAATAACTTAGCAGACCAAGAAGCCTAAAGAGCAACTTTATGAAATCCTCCCACTCCCGCCAAGCAGATGATAGCGCTCTCACAGGACTCCAGGAATTATTCCCCTGAAGGAAAGCGTTCTTTGCTAGAAGCTGGGGCCACCCCAAATGGTCCCTGGTTATTAAATCAAGGAAAATATATCCTTCATAAGAACAAACATACACCATACCAAAAGCTATACAGGACTCACTACGTGTAGGGTTTAAACCTTTACTCCAACTTTTAAAGCCTCTCGTCCACTGTCCAAACCTACCTTCTCTTCTGCAGGACGTAACCCGTAAATGCTCTATTTGCTACTCAGTCTCCCCTCGGGGGTAGCCTGGCCGCCCGCCTTTCCCACACACCACGCACGTGGCTACATGCCTGGCCAGGATTGGCAAATCGACTTTACTCCCATGCTCCTATCAAAAGAACTAGATACGTTCTCACCATAGTTGACACGTAAAGGTGGAGCCTTCATGAACGATATTAGTGTCCTTATAAAAGGGACCCCAGAGAGGTCCCTAGTCTCTTCCCCCGTATGAGGACACAGCGAGAAGGTGCCATCTATGAACCAGGAAGCGAGTCCTCACCAGACGCTGAATCTGCCACACCTGGATCTTGGACTCCCCAGCCTCTAGAACTGTGAGGAATAAATTTCTGTTGTTTATAAGCCTCCCAGTTTATGGTACTTTATTATAGCAGCCGGAGTGGAGTAAGACAGCCTCCCCTGTTAGGAACAACGGCTGCGTCTTTCAGCAGGAGGGATTTGAAAAGCAGATTGTTGGTAGTCCACGATAGGACAGACACTCTCTGTGAAGGAAACTCTCATCCGGTGTCCTATGTCATTTTAGGAGAATCTGGTCTAAGAAAGAAAGGTAGAAAATAACATAGAAGAACATAAGAATGCACCAGGACTTCTCAGGGATTGAGAGATACCTGGGACACTTCATAGATACAGAGATGAGATTTTTAAAGGATATATATTAAATTTTCTAACATATATTTAAATGTGTATATTTAAATTCTCAATGTTTCTTAGGGTTTCAAAAATTGCGGCACATTTTAAAAACTTGCTTTTAACAAATTGACTCTTCTAAGACATACCAGTAGCCAATGCAACATAACTGCTATTTATAAGATAATTGCAGGGTGTAATTGGTTTCCCAGGGCTGCAATAACAAAATCCCACAAACTGGTTACCTTAAAATAACAGAAATTTATTCTCTCGGAGTTCTGGTGGGGAGAAACCCGAAACACGGTGTCGGCGGGGCCGTGTCCTCCCCAAGGGCTCCTGGGGAGAACCTTCTCCCTGCCTTTCTCGTGGCTCTTGGTGTGTGGGCAGCCTTGGTGCTGCTCAGCTTGTGGACACGTAACTGCGGACACATGGCCATTGTCTCCCTGTGTGTCTTCGCGTCACCTGCGACTGTGACGTGTCTCTGTCTCTGGGTCTGTCCTCTCCTTGCAAGGGCGCCAGTCACTGGGCTAGGGCACCCTCTAAACACCTCGTCTTAACTTGACCACGTCTGCGAAAACCCTATTTCCAAAAAGGTCACGTTCACAGATACAGGGGGTTGGAAAAAACATACCATTTTGGGTGACACAATTCAACCTATAACACAGAGTTTAAAAAAATATATGTATTAATTTATCGCATACTTTGGTAGAATGGCTTGGAAGTGGGACACGAGGCTAAGGTTGCCTGGTGACTGGCAGGTGTGTGACCTCGCTGGGATGGAGGAGGGTAAAGTGGGGGCACTAGTGGGTCCTCTTATGTCACTGTCTGCCTTGCAGAGTAGGCTCGGCACCGATGAAGCCCAATTATTCGAACCTTCCACTGCTAGTGGACACTCAGGATTTTTTAGTTTATTTTCCCACTAAACGCAGCAGTTAATATCCTTAAACATATATATTTTTGCACACTGGGGCTTTTATTTAATTGAACTTTAGATTCCTAAAGAGGAGTTGCTAGGTCAAAAGGGGTGTGTATTGTCTACTTCTGTTTTCCCTAGAAGTTGGGAAAATGGTGTCACACTGTGGTTTTAATTTCTAAATTCCATGTTAAATAAATAGAAACTATTTGATTGGTTAAAGTACATACAGAACAGAGGGATTGGCCTGAAAAAGGGTGAAGTGTTTTACCACTTGTCTCTTTTTACTTCTTTTAAAAGCTCTGTATTTCTGCTTCTAGAGAGCTCAATGCTACTTCGAGATGAGATCTGCCATTCTCATTTGCTGGCAAATTAATACAGTTCTCTTTCCCTTTTCTCAAACCACTTGTCCTCCTACTGATGAGGCCTCGGAGACAAGTGTCGAACTTTTGGTAGCACAAAGTCTACGGTTACGGATTAGTTGGCAATTTCTGATCACTTACACTTGAGTTTCATTTCACTGTTCATGCTGAGTTGGGTTTTGGCGGGAACCCAATGCATGAGAGCCATCTTACCATAATTGATTTTTTTAAAAAAAGGTTTTCTAGAGGTGTATACACAAGGACCAATTAATTTTTTTCAGCAATTCTAGAACTCCAGTCACGATGTGTGCATATCGCCCAGTTTCCTTTGATTCACACACATGGCGGACGCACTGCGTAAGTCCCTGAGAAATAAGCCAGGGTGTGTGGCGTCGGCAGAGTACCAGCTCCCAAGATGCCCGGCCCTGGGCCCCGGAACCTGCGAGTTGGCACCAACGTGGCAAGAGTTTGCAGATGTGATTAAGGGTTTGGATTTCAGATGGGGAGATCATCCTGGATTATCCATGTGGACTCCATCTGATCACGAATCCTTAAAAGTGGAGCCTGTTTCTGGCTGTGGCCAGAGAAGAAGTGATGTTGGAGAAGGCTCCTAAGGACACCGCGTTGCTGGCTCTGCGGAGGGAGGGTGGGGCCCCGCGCCAGGGAACGTGGGCGCCTCCAAGGGCTGGAAAAGGGAAGGGAACGGATTCTCTCCCCTAGCACCCCCAGGGGAGAACCCAGCTCTGCTTTCAGTCCTTTGATACCCCTGCCTGACCTCTGACCCCCACAACTGTAAGATAATACATTTGTGTTGCTTCAAGCCACTAAGTTTGTGACAGTGGCCATAGGAAACTAACACAAGCATGTGACATCGTATTTTGAAAGCTATTTCCAGGTAATGTATTCAGCCCCATCTTTAAAAGGGTAGCCTATTTGTTTTTTTTTTGAGACAGAGTCTCACTCTGTTGCCCAGGCTGGAGGGCTGTGGCATCAGCCTAGCTCACAGCAACCTCAAACTCCTGGGCTCAAGCGATCCTCCTGCCTCAGCCTCCC
>NW_012151463.1:255046-258071 GCF_000956105.1 Propithecus coquereli
AAAAAAAAAAAAAAGATAAACAGGTAATAGAAAGTAAAGCACTTTCCTGAATTCTGTGAGGCATTCCAGCAAGTTATCAAACCGAAGAGGAACCCCGATTCCTACCCAGTCAGCAGAACGGAGGCCCAGGTCTTGTGATTGGCATCTGAGGTGGGGGGCAGTTTTGTGGCGCCGAGCCCCTAACCTGTGGGGTCTGCGCTGACTCGAGTAGACAGTGGCAGAATTGAATTGCTGGACACCCAGCTGGTGTCCAGAGTGTGAATGGAAATACAATCTTAAGCCCCCCGCTGACCGAATTTAGTTTATCCTAAAACTAAATTGCCTGCCAGAAGGAAGGAGGTCAGACAGGCCTCATCACGCACTCCCCCTTCTTGGGGACATCCTTTGTAACCCATTAATAGGCCTAAGGCTATGCAAGACACACTTGCAGGCCCTCAATTTACACAACAAACCTGTGTCCCATGGCTTATCTCTGATAAACAGCTTCTCATCTTAAAACATTCAAGCCTCTAGACAAAGCTTCATGTCCTTAACCAATTACAAGTCAAAGAATCTTTAAACCCACCTATAACCTGTAAGCCCCTGCTTGGAGATGGCCCACCTTTTCGGGCCAAACCAATGAATGCCTCCCACGTATTGATCTATGACTTTACCTGTAACCCCGTCTCCCTGAAATGTATAAAACCAAACTGTGACCCAGCCACAGCGAGTCCACTGCTCAAGGCTTCTTGGGCGTGGTTCTCTGGGCCATAGTCGCTCATGGTTGGCTAAGAATAAACCTCTTTAAATTATTTTACAGAGTTTGGATTCTTTTCTGTTGACACCAACAGAAATTCTCCAACTCTCTTGTCAACAGCCTGAAAATACATAATATGTAACGTATTATATATGTATATATGCACATATATGTAAATATACACCCATTCTTTTGTTTCTGTTTCTCTGGAGAGCCCTGCCTAATACAACTGCCCACGCTGGCTGTGTACACTTGTGTACTCTGCCTAGTATCTTCCTAAGGAAAATGAAGACTTTCCTCCTAGGGTGTTGCAGGAACTAACATCCATAAAGTCCTTAGAATCCTGCCCGACCTGGAGTGAGCAGCCAACACGTGTTAGTGTTATCTGTGTGTTGTAGAATCGAGAACTAAAATTTAGGGAGGTTAGATGCCTAAGGCCAGACAGTTCATGGGTCAGGGTTCAAACTTGAGTTAGCCAAGTCCAGAGCCCAAGCAGGGGACCCCTCCACTGCCTGAGGACTCTGGACACCAACACACTGAGATTGTCATTTAATGGATAAAATTTTACAAGGTAGGCTATTATCCTGAGTGTAAGTAATTTTGTCTTAGGCAAAACCACTTTTACCAAAAGCAATATCATTTCCCTTGCCCATTCTTTACTAACGTTCTCAGATTTCCTGTAGAGAGCAGTAGAGAGTATTTTAAAATCTTTTATCCATTTTACGAAGCAAATTTGTCATCATCTTTTATGAGGCAACCTCATTCCTTGTCACTAACGGCTTACTCGCATTCTTAGAGTTCAAGTGCTTTTATTAATAAAAGGGAAAACTATGCTGCCCCCTTATCCATTTTTCTTCCTCCCTGTCTGCCTGCCTGTCCCCTCTTGCCTGAAGCATTATTCCGTAGGCTCAGGGTGTTCGGCTAGGCTTGTGCTTTGAGGATCACAAAACAAAGGCTACAAACACACGAATCCTATAAATCTGCATGCCGGATTACGGATGTGGCCCACCCTTCAGCGCGCTGGCTCAAACGTTTGTGTACTTAAGCAACAAGGATACAAACGGCCATTTCTGAATGTTAGGTAGGTCAAATGAAACCAAAGGTCTGGAGGAAAATTCTGGACTGCACAGAAGAAGCTGGCGGCTGTTAGGTTTAACAAGAGATGTGTGTGGCCCTCACGTTGAGGCTGCAGCCCGTGAGTTCCCACAGCTGTTTCCTATCGTGATTTCAGCAGGCGTTCAGTTTTGTTTTAGCTTCATACAGTCACCTCTCATTCCTTGGGGACTGGATGAATGTTTTGTGTACTCAGTTCATGGCCACCACATAGCTACGTGGGTAGGGAAGGCTACAGAGATCATCGTCACCGTCCTTCATCCTCGTTCATTGATTCATTTGTTTACTTGGAACATTCCTTGAAAAAGGATAAATAATCTATTATGTCTCCTATGAGCTAACTGCCCTGTTCTCCAGGAGCTAAATACATAATTTTTGTAAATGACTATGAGTTTCCATTGCTGCTGTAACAGTTACCAAGACTTAGCAGCTTTGGCTGGGCGCAGTGGCTCAGGCCTATAATCCTAGCACTCTGGGAGGCCGAGGCGGGAGGATCGCTCAAGGTCAGGAGTTTGAGACCAGCCTGAGCAAGAGCGAGACCCCCCGTCTCTACTAAAAATAGAAAGAAATTAGCCTGCCAGCTGAAAATATATAGAAAAAAATTAGCCGGGCATGATGGCACATGTCTGTAGTCCCAGCTACTTGGGAGGCTGAGGCAGAAGGATCACTTGAGCCCAGGAGTTTGAGGTTGCTGTGAGCTAGGCTGACGCCATGGCACTCTAGCCCGGGCAACAGAGCCAGACTCTGTCTCAAAAAAAAAAAAAAAAAGACTTAGCAGCTTCAAATAACACAAACATATTAGCTCCCAGTTCAGCAGGCGAGAAGTCTGGGTGGGCTCAGCTGGGTCCCCTACTCTGGGTTCCACATGGCTGAGATGCAGGTGCAGCCCCTGGGCTCTTACAGGCTGGCACAGGGAAGAGTCCACATCCGAGCTCACTCCGGTGTTGGCAGGAGTCAGTTCCCTGCAGGTCTAGGACTGAGGCCCCATTTCCTTGCTGGCTCCCTGCTGGGCCCCACCCTTGGCTCCTGGAGCTCTCTCTTGGGTCCGTGCATGTGGCCCCTGCATTTCAGAGCTGGCAACAGCACGTCAGATCCTTCTCACACTCAGAGTCTCTCTGACTTCCCCGTCCGCTACATCTTTTCTTCCAGCTGGAGAAAGTTCTCTGCTTTTGGGGG
>NW_012151463.1:259291-269850 GCF_000956105.1 Propithecus coquereli
AGTCTCGGAGGCTTCCCTGACCCTTGACCTCGCGGATTCAGCAGCTGGGGACCCGGAGTTTTGGAGAGTGTAGACAGTTGGCCTGGAGTCACCGGGAAGGGGAAAGCGCCGGGCCCTGACCCCTTCCCGAGCGGGGCTTGCTGCTGCCCGGGCTGACATCTGCGCGGAGCTCCCTCTTCGCCCTGTCCGATTCTTGGCCCAGCGCTTATCCCAAACAGAGGTCACTGGTCTAACTGTCGTCCGCCCCGCCCCGTGGGGTCAGCCCCAGAGGCGTCATGCCCTGGGGGCAGGGCTGGGTCCTCTTGCTCTCTGCTTCATCCCTAGGGCCTGACACAGCATCCCGCACCAGGTAGGAGTCAACAGATCCGTGCGAAATGTGGGCGCCTTGCAGTGCTGGATGCTTGGGATGGGCTGAGCCCCAAACAACAGCTCGTGTCTTACGTTTCCCCAGAAAACAGTTTGCTTTGGGATCTAGGACTGTGTGTGTTTACTCTGAACACACCTAACACGCCCAGCTGGTAGAGCGCGCCAGTACTCAGCGGATGGAACAGCAAGTGACCGTTTACTCTAGCAAGAGGAAAGCAGTTTGCTTAAAAGCGGTACAATTTTAGATGCATTCTACGTGTGTAAAGGGGGTACGGTGAGACCCCAACTCTAGTGGGTGTTTATAGAGCGTGTAAGGGATGAAACGATTTTACGCCAACAGCAGTAGTTATGACTTTTTTTTTTTTAAACAATAACAGGCACTAATTTGTGCTGAGTGTTCACTGTTTTGTGTTTCCAGGCCACAGATACAGCGTCTGCCCCGTGAATTGCTGGCAGCCTCAGACCAGCGGTGCTAAGACCGCTGCCCTGAGGCATCCACCCCGTGTGATGAGTTGCCATCTCTCCTTGCTCCTAGAGTGGAGCTGTTATGTGCTACGCGTGGCAAAATAGAATAGCCACTTAAATCATTATCTTAAATCATTATCTGTGTTCTGTGGGTCGGATGAGGAACTCTGAGAAAGGCAGTGAATTCATCCTTAGGATCATGGGAGTTATGTTTGTACTCATTCCAGGGAAGTTTCTTCATCGGGATTTTTCTTTCCTTCCCTCTTTATTAATGGTCAAATATTTGGACCTTCCTGGCAGCGCACAGACCATCATGTTAAACAGTAAATTCCTGTTGCGTTATCTCACTCTGTAGATTATCTTTCAGTGCCCCTAGCTTACCAAGCTTCCTTAGCAAGCTCTGGGAGAAGGTGGGAGGGAGGAATGCTACGTACTTAACAAGCGCTGGCAAAATTTATTAGCTTTTATGTTTTCAGGAAGTTATAAAAGCAGCCTTCTCCCTAGTATAAAATAGTCAAAATTGAATTTGACATACTTAAAGTTTAACAACTTTTAATATTTAAAAATTTATCTTAAAGTTACCAAATATAAGTTTAATCCCCTCCTCAGGAAATGAGTCCTATCCAAGTAGTTCTTGGAGTAGTCGCATGTCTGTTCGCAGCCGTGTTTCTAAATGGCTGGTGTTTTTCATAGGTAAAGTCAATATTTGGTAATTATTACTCATTTGTGATAATTCAGCTTCTGTTGAATTCTATTTGGTTTTGTTTTATTTATTTATTTTTGAGACAGAGTCTCTCCCTGTTGCCCCGACTAGAGTGCAGTGGGGTCATCACAACTTACTGCAGCGTCAAAGCTAAGGCTCTAGTGATCCTCCCGCCTCAGCCTCCCGAGTAGCTGGGACTACAGCCACGTGCCATCACGCCCAGCTAATTTTTCTGTTTTTTTTTTTTTGTAGAGACAGGATCTGGCGCTTACTCAGGCTGGTCTCAAATTCCTCCACTCAAGGGATCCTCTCGCCTTGGCCTTCTGTTGAATTCTAAGTGATGAAAATTCCAATGACAGATTATTCATTTCTGTTAAATCGTGTCTAAACCAGGAAGCTTCTTGCTGCCCATTCCTGACAATAGTGTTCACATAGGGAAAATTGGTTTTCTTTTTTTTTTTTTACTATAATGCTACCTTTAAGGATAATTCCCTTAACACTTATTTGAATATTTATCCTGCTCTTTGACATTTTGGAAGTCAAGTACGTCACACTGGAGAATATTCCCCGTGCTTTTAGTAAATGTTTGCCATAGATCGTTCTGGCATTTACCATAATTGCTGTCATAAACATGGCTGTTGTACTCGTATTAATCTCAGCAGGAAGGATTGAACACCGGTGTTCACCTAAGACAGGAGTAATGTAGCTTAGGCATAAAGCCAAAAATATCACTGTTATTGGTAGTAATTTTTTCTTATGAAGGGGAAAAGAGTATTATTGGGTCTGCTTCCTAATATCTAATAGTTTTGAGAATTCCAGGTAGAAATGAGAAATATAAAGGCTTAAAAATAAGAATAAGAAACAGGACATTAGAGGAAATATATCTCTAGTCACGCGACTCGTTCTTGGTCTGCAGGTAGAGAAATTTTTTACCGGCAAGTGACTGACTTTATGGACAAAAATGGTGCATAACATGGATCTCAGAGAGTTGAGGAGGGACTGAGCTTCTCTAGTTGTTTATTCATGTCACTGTGTGCAGCGCAGTTGTACAGAATGGGACACTTATGATGAGAAAACAACTTGCTTTCCTCGGGGAGAGTGCGGCGTTGGAGACCGTTTCTGCCGAGTGTCGAGACGGGCACAGCCTCTCTCCTGGGGCGGCAGGCGAAGCAGCTTGGGCTCCCCGCTGTGTCGTACACACAAGTGTGGGATTTGCCTCAAGATGGCCCTGGGGTGTAGGGAGGGAAGTTGTGGGTGTGCAGCTGGGACAGGACAGGCTGTGGCTGGATCATCACGGAGCCTGGGCGATGGACATACCATTCTACTTTTGTATGTGTTTGCAGTTTTCCATAATACAAAGGAAAACACACAGCATTGGGGAGTCTCTGATCCTAGAGTGGGTTCAGAGCCGCGAGACGTGAGATGCCGAGAGCCATGCGGTCACTCACGGGGCAGGGGGGGCGTGTCCCATCTCCCTGGACTCCGGGCCCCAGGCCAGTCCCCAGCAGGGTCTCAGACACACTCGCTGACCTTCTTCTCCCACCCCGGGCTCGTGTGGTCCAATTCACAGTCAGGTAACCACTTGCGTGATGTTTCACTCTGTCATTCCTGGCCCTGTGTCTTCTGAGACCCCACAGTTGAGAAGACAGATACGCACAGGGAAACAGTGAAACCCATGCCCAAGTGAGTGTTTAGAGACAGGGAGGGGGCAAGCTGGGGGAGCCCGGGGTGGAGGAGGGAACCTCTAGGAGAGGACGGCCAGGGCGGGGCGGGCAGGGCGTTGCAGCTGAGCTCCTCCTCCTGGAGGAGCAGGGCGTGTTGAGCGCTGTTAAGAGCAGGGCGTTTGGAGTCCGATCGGCATTTCAGCCTCCTCACCGGCAAAATGGGATCATAAAAATTGGAAGGCGTTTAAAGTGTTTTAAATCGCCCCAGCCAGCTCTTAGTGTTTTTCAGAGGGTCAGCGTAGTACAGCGGTTCAGGCAGGAGCTTTGCACAGCCAAACGGGCTGGCTGCAGCTACTGGCTGCCCCGTAGCTCTGCAACCCTGGGCACGTTCCGTAACCGTGGAGTCTGCGTTCTCATGTGTGAAATAGAATGGCACATACCACACGCGGGGGTTGTTAGGAGGACTGACTGCGCTAACGATAACGCCCTGAAGTGCTTCCTGCAGCCCCTGGGCACCAGCACGCGGCACCCACGAGTGGATCTTTGTTTTCCTAAAAGGGTGACGTGTGCGGAGAAGAGTGTTGGAGTCTGTGTGTTTCACTTTAATGTCAGTTTCTGTTGCTTGTTAGTTGGTTGCTGTTTTGTCTTCAAGGCTGCTTTGCTTAGAAGTGAGACTGTGGACTGGAAACAATTTTAAAAGCTTTTATGGGTCTGTGTACTCCCTGTGAAAAGAGTGCCTCCTGGCCGGGCGCGGTGGCTCACGCCTGTAATCCTAGCTCTCTGGGAGGCTGAGGCAAGAGGATCGCTTGAGCTCAGGAGTTTGAGGTTGCTGTGAGCGAGGATGATGCCGTGGCACTCTAGCCCGGGCAACACAGTGAGACTCTGTCTCAAAAAAAAAAAAAAGAGTGCCTCCTTTCCAAACTGGTGTCCCACCCTCCGACCCTGAAGGAGGTGGGACGGGCACCTGTTTCTTGGGCCAGAGGCTGCTGGTGAGGGGGCGGCGGGTCTTGGGTTCCCGATACCGTGCTGCTCCTCCTAGGCATGCTGTTTTGCTGCCAAAGGAGCGCGGGGTCCATGTCTTGATGAAAGGAAGGCTGTGCCGATCGCTTCAGCCCTCGCGCGGTGGGCCAGTGTCCTGGGACTGCCGTGACGAAGGCCACAGACTGGGTGGTTTCAAACAACATTTATTTCCTCCAAGTTCTTGAGGCTGGAAGTCCGAGGCGGAGTCGCGGGCCCTCTCTGCAGCCTGTAGGGGAGGATCCTTCCCTGCAAACGACCCTCTTCCCCGAAACGGGTCACACGCCGAGGTGCTGGGGTAGGACTTGCACCCGCAGCCCTCGCCTGTCAGCACAGCACAGACACACAGTCAGGAGCAGGCTCCGTAGCTCCGGGCGTCCCACTCAGCCCCCGCTGTCAGGTGAGAGCAGCCTGGTGGCTCAGTGTCACCCAGGGCTCCTGGGAAGACCACTTAGAGGGGGTGCCCGGGAGTCCGTGCGACAGAATGTGCAGCTGACAGCTCTGAGGGGCCACCGCCTGGCTCCCTCCCTTCAGACCCGGCTGGGGAGCCTGCGGCCTTGGGGCCACATGTGGCCTTCTGGCTGGATCCAAATTTCACAGAACAGATCCGTTTAATAAAGGGAACTGTTCTGTGAAGTGTGGGTTTGGTCATGGGCCGGTGGGCGAGCGAGCTCGTCTATCTCGGGGCAGCATATCCCCCCCCCCCACCTTGGCTGCCGGTTGTCTTATCTGCACCCAGGAGGCCCTGGGCCGGAGAGGGTGACAGAGTCAGTGTGGTTGATTTTAGGCCAAATTGGTTTTGCCTCGGTGAGCGTCCTGGGCGGTAGACAGGAAAGATTTGTTGTGCATTCTTAGCACGCTGGTTAAGTTCTCAGATTTTTCTTAGCTAAGTTTGAGTAGAATTTTGTTTCCGAGTGTTGGTGGTTTGTAGACCAGTAACGCTGTGCTTGAGGCTTGGGGAAGGATCATGGAGGTCCCGAGGGTCATTGCCACCTGGCCTTGTGAGTTTGCAGTTGGGCTGTCCCTGGGGAGACGCTTTAGGATGGCGCCTCCTGGCAGGTTGGGTCTCACTGCGGAGGCTGCTCTCAAGGCTTTGACGCATGCATTAGGGGTCAGTTCCCCAGGGGTCATTTTATTGTTTCCTCTCCCAGTAGCCATGGACAAAAATTTCTTTCCTCCTAGTTAGGCTTTTCCCTGTTAAATTATTTTGACTGCCTGGAAGGATGGTTGTGAAGTGGGGTTCCTGGGCTGGTTCCGGGCATGGCCTGCAGCTCCTTAAAATGCAGGTTCTGTCCCTCCCGCCCGCTGAGCCGGCCACCTGGGTGGGGCCAGGCTCTCCTTCAACCAGCCCCCGAGGTTCCGGTGCAACTGCAGTGAGAGAATTGGTCCTGATGTATCTCCTCGTTCCTCACCACCGCATGTGCTCGTAAACAGATTTCCAAACACCAGCGTCCTTCTGGCTCTTGCCGGCGGTCACTGCAGTTGCTGTCCTCAGTTTTACCTATTAAGGTCTTTAAGACGTCTTTCCTTACTGAAGTGTTTATCGACTATTAGTGCATGTGTGACGGGGAGTTCCTCACTTAGGAAAAAAGGAGGACTGCCAGCTAATATATGTGAAAGTTATTTGACAACTATTACCCTAGAAAAGTTAACTAGTGATGTCAGTGTTTTTAATCTTTATAGGAAATATGCAACACAAACAGCTTCACTTTTTTTTTTTGGAGACAGTTTCACTCTGCTGCCGTAGAGTGCAGGGTGCCATCGTAGCTCACAGCGACCTCACACTCCCGGGCTCAAGCGATCCTCCTGCCTCAGCCTCCCGAGTGGCTGGAATCACAAGCGTGCAACACCACACCCGCCTAATTTTTCTATTTTTGGTAAAGACGAGGTCTCTCTCTTGCTCAGGCTGGTCTCGAACTCCTGACCTCAAGGGATCCTCCTGCCTAGTGGGCCAGCGTGCCCGGCCCAGTTTCACTTTTGGAAGATAAAACTGGCTGTGTTATATTGACTCACATAGTGCAATGAAAGATGGTTCTGAGAAATGCAAACCTTGTTTCTCTCCGGGGCTCCTGCCCTGCCCCGCCGAGCTTTAGCTGCTGTATTGAAAGCGTCGCACAGTTCAACCGCCCTGGATAGCGGTGCGCTGCCGGTTTGTTACAGTCCCGTACCGCGCACCGCGCTGGTTAGGGACCGGGCTGCAGAGCTCTTCGCGCCCCGCCCCCCGTCTGTGGAAAAATTGTCTTCCGTGAAACCGGTCCCTGGTGCCAAAAAGGCTGGGGACCGCTGCTCTAGTGAGTTGAGATCTCGCGGGTACTGAATTGTTTTGTCTTTCAGTTCACTATTTGTGCCTACGTAAAAATTTCAAAAATCTGAATTTTACTTTTTGTATTTTCCATTTTAGTGTAGGAAAAATGATGATGGAGACACAGCTGTTGTTGTTGAGAAGGACCATTTTATGGAGGATTTCTTCCACCAGGTGAGAGCGTTGCATGAACCCAGTCACAGACCTTATCGTTACAGGTAGCCGTATTAGCGTAAGTGTGCATCTGTCATATTTGAAATAATACTAAAATACTTTTACAGGTTGCTGTTTGAATCATGTAAATTCTCTGGAGTGATGAGCATTATCAAAACATTGGTCGTACTGAGAAAAATGCAAATCGCCGTTCCTCATACCAGCCTGGGAGGGCACCGGGTGCGGATGGTGGGGTCGTGGGCATCGAGTGCGGCGGAACCCGCTGCTCCCGGAACGGGACGAGGAGGCTCGTGCGCGTGGGGAGGGGTGCTTGCCAGGCAGGCTGCCCTGTGACGGGTAGCCGGTGCTTCTAGACGGCACTTCCTCCCCTGCAGGCTGCCTCCGGAGAGCCTGCCACACCCCTCCATAGATGTTTTAGAAGTTCTCACCGCCAGCCCAGCGGTTTCTCGGGACTGAGGGCTCCCAGGTCCTTGAGGAAGGGGTGGTCCTGGCGGCAGAGGTTGAGCCTGGCCTCGGGTGCCGCTGGGGTCAGTGTGCGTGACTCCCATGGGCGCTGCTGCTCCCGCTGGACCTGCACAGGCAGGAGTGAGCCCCAGAGGGAGCGCATGGAGCAGAAAGCTCATGGGTGGATCTTCCAGACTCTTTGATTGAGCGGTTACATGCTTGCTCCTGGGTAAGACCTCTCGGCAGGCAAGTCGCGAATGATCATCCAGTGATGGTGTTTGGAAACGCGGAAAACTTTCTGATACGGATGGGTGGAAGCTCTGCCCTGCCAGGGCCGCTGTGGGTGTGGCCGGCGGCTGAGGTGTGAGCTCAGGGTGCCTCCATCCTGCAGGTTTGCCGTGGCGGTCTTCCCCAGTGCCATTGCCTGCCCTCTGACCTCCCCAGTGCTGCTCCCAGGCTTAGGCCCTGTGTAAATTCTCAGACCTGAGAAATACTGGGTCTCATGCTGCATAATTTCAGATGTTTGAAATGGAGTCATAGGACACATACTTTGATTGTTAAACATGAAGGAAAGAAACACATGTCCAGTGTATTTGACAGGACTCGTTTTGAGTGCACCGAATCTATCGAATAGCTCGGTCCAAAGTCTGAACTGGTCTATCCGTGCATGGATTTGAAAATATGTAATATGTTATTCAGAATATACTAAAAGTTATCAGTTTTTCAAATTTAACCACAAAATCTGGAATGTCTAATGTAAGCCTAATTATTGGTTTTCAAGTATTTGTTAGCTCCCAATGAGATTAAATTGTTAGGTACAAGAACTTATTTTAAGGCATAAAGAAGTTAAGATACTGGATTTCCTGATTTAACTTCTTGGAAATGAAACTGTTTTTATATTTTTTTTGTCTTTAGCTGCCCTAATAGCTTTGTCAGATGATTATTGTGCAGATTTTACCCCTACCTGGTTGCTTAACTCTTCCGTGCAACTTTCTCGTAAAAATTTCTTTCTTCCTTTCTTTTTTTGAGCCAGAGTCTCACTGTGTTGCCCGGGCTAGAGTGCCGTGGTGTCAGGCTAGCTAACGGCAACCTCAAACTCCTGGCTCAAGCGATCCTCCTGCCTCAGCCTCCCGAGTAGCTGGCACTACAGGCATGCGCCACCATGCCCAGCTAATTTTATATATATATACTTTTAGTTGTCCAGCTAATTTCTATTTATTTTTAGTAGAGATGGGGTCTCGCTCTTGCTCAGACTGGTCTGGAACTCCTGAGCTCAAACGATCTGCCTGCTTCGGCCTCCCAGAGTGCTAGGATTACAGGCGTGAGCCACCACGCCCAGCCAAAAATTTATTTCTTATTTTAAAGAATCTCCTACCATTAAATGTTTTATTTATTAATTGATTGTAGAGATGGGGTCTCAATATGTTGCCCAGGCTGGTCTTAAACTCCTGGGCTTAAGCCATCCTCCCATCTCAGCCAACCAAAGCACTGGCATCACAGACGTGAAGCCACCATGCCCAGCCGTGTTGTGTATTTAATAGAAAAATTCCATGTAGTAATTCACTGGGTGCTACTAAGTGGTAGTCTCTGTCTGTCTGGTGTTAACCCACCTTTGCTGTTGGTGTTTCAGGGATATGTACAAAACAGCCTTCTTATTGACCTCATTTGGATTCTAACTTAAGCTCAAGGCTTCGTTTCTTAAATAGTCAATTTATTTTGCAGTTAACTTCTGTGAAATGACTTCTTAGACAAATAGAGAAGGAAATGATGTTTGCTAATATAAACTCAGTTTTAGAAAAATGGCCTTCGGATCTTCACTATCATAGAACGTTGCAGAAGAAATGGGTTTTGTACATGACCAGTGTTTGGTTAAAGGCTAAAATCGTGCTCCGAAGGGTGGCCAGGGAGTCTCCTTTTTGTAAAGATGATTTATAACGGAGAGAAAGAGCCCCTGTGTCTTGTAAGTCACGGGCGTAAATGGTGGCTGTCACCATTGTTGTGCTTCTCTCTTGGTGCTGAGTGAGCCCAGCAAGTTCTGTCTTCCGGAACCTCACTGGGGCTTCTGCTAGAATTATCAATGGTACGTGTTGCAGAACTCCCCAAGAGGTAAAATACTGTTGTTTCTACTTTCCGACGTTCAGTGTGCCACAGAACTACTTTGGAAATGATACTTTAATGATGGCAAAATGAAATGTAGATCTGTGTCCTGAAACCAGAGTACCGTTACTTGTGCTTAAAGCTTCATAATGAAATAGCAGCAGTTTTAAAATAATCAGTTTTATTGTATGTGTTGTCTTTACGTGATTGATAAAATTGAAAGTATGTGAATTATATAAAGTTCTACAGAAACTGTATGTAAATGGAAATAACACCCAGGCCTCATGGAATAGTTGTTTCTAAGAGCAGAATTCTGTGTTAGACTATCCTTTAATGCTTTGATTTTCCACATGTGGTCTGAGGCTTGGACCAGGGTCCCTGGGGGTCCCTGAGACCCTTCCAAGTGGATCACATCAAAACTGTTTTCGTAATAATAGTAAGGGACCGTTTACCTTTCCACTCTGCCTCTCTCAAGAACATGCCATGGTGGAGTGTCTCGGGGACAACACACTAAACACAGAAGGATACATGAGAATCAAGATGCCTTCAATTAAGCTAGAAATTAGATTTATAAAATTTGTAAATCACCGCTCCTATTTGCACTGATTTTGGGGGAAAATTTTTTTTTTCATAAAGATGTGTTATACATGTGAACACGTGTATTGGTTTCCTATTGCTGGTATAACAAGTTATCACAGACATTGTGGCTTAAAACAGCACGTATTTATTATCTCAGTTCCAGAGGCCGGAAGTCTGAAATGAGTCATGTAAACCCTGACGGGCTGTGCTCTGGCTGGGGGGGTGGGGGGGGTCTCCCTCGTCTCTCAGAGGTTCTAGAGGCTTCTAGAGGCCACCTGTGTTCTTGGCTCGCCCCTTCCTCCGTCTTCACGGCACGGCATCCGCCGCCGTTCTCCGTATCTCCTCTCTGCTTTCTGACGTGGATCCTCTTGGCTGCGTTTTAGAAGGGCGCTGCGGCACACTCAGCACCCCCAGGTAATCGGGGCGATCCCCATCGCGGGACTCTGAACCTCATCCCGTCTGCAGCGTCCCTTTGCGCTGCGAGGTGGCGCATCCTCGGGCTCCAGGTTAGGGTGTGGACGCGTGCCGCGACGCGCCAGGGTCTGCGATTGCTGTGGGAGGGAGCGGCGCAGCGTGGCGTCTTGCTCCAGGGGCCGCCTCCCTGCCCTGTCTCCCGCTGAAGGGCAGGAATTGATAGTAGGAGAATGTACTTTGTTTTGTGTGGAACAGAAACTGTTTTAGATTAGAAAAATGTGTTCTCTTTGATTTTAACTAATGCCATTTGCTTCTGTAACTGTGCTTGCTTTTA
>NW_012151463.1:269900-276542 GCF_000956105.1 Propithecus coquereli
CACAGAAGGATACATGAGAATCAAGATGCCTTCAATTAAGCTAGAAATTAGATTTATAAAATTTGTAAATCACCGCTCCTATTTGCACTGATTTTTGGGGAAAATTTTTTTTTCATAAAGATGTGTTATTCATGTGAACACGTGTATTGGTTTCCTATTGCTGGTATAACAAATTATCACAGACATTGTGGCTTAAAACAGCACGTATTTATTATCTCATAGTTCCAGAGGCCGGAAGTTTGAAATGAGTCATGTAAACCCTGATGGGCTGTGCTCTGGCTGGGGGGTGGGGGGGTCTCCCTCGTCTCTCAGAGCTTCTAGAGGCTTCTAGAGGCCACCTGTGTTCTTGGCTCGCCCCTTCCTCCGTCTTCACGGCACGGCATCCGCCGCCGTTCTCCGTGTCTCCTCTCCGCTTTCTGACGTGGATCCTCTTGGCTGCGTTTTAGAAGGGCGCTGCCGCACACTGAGCACCCCCAGGTAATCGGGGTGATCCCCATCGCAGGACTCTGAACCTCATCCCGTCTGCAGCGTCCCTTTACACTGCGAGGTGGCGCATCCTCGGGCTCCAGGTTAGGGTGTGGACGTGTGCCACGACGCGCCAGGGTCTGCGATTGCTGTGGGAGGGAGCGGCGCAGCGTGGCGTCTTGCTCCAGGGGCCGCCTCCCTGCCCTGTCTCCCGCGACGCCCCTGCGTAGGTGGAGGGTCCGTCCGCCTGGGTGGTCGGCGTAGTCTGCCCGTCTCCAGACTCAGTTTAGCTACGTCTGCAGAATTTCTTGTGCCACGTAAGGTGCCGTTCACAGGTTCCAGGGAGTAGGGCCTGGCCGTCTGTGGGGCCATTATTCGGCCTGCCACGGAGGGCTTTGGAGAGAACGTCCTGACTCCGCCTGGGCACGTCACGCTAGCAAGTGCGTTGCATTTGGAAACACGCTGAGTAGTGGGGGCCACTTAGCGCTCCAGGACAGTGCGTGTGAAGGCTGGCGGACGGCAGACACCTCTCGCGCCAGCGCCTTACGGCCGGCACCTTCTGCGGGGTGAGTTTGCTTCTCCGCGTTCGCAGCAGGAGCCTTCCAGTCGGTGCCTTCTCTGGGATCCTTGGACCGGATTGTAGGAATCTTCGCGGCCTAATGGCTTTGCCAGCGACTGTTGATTGATGCCACCTTTGTCATAAAGGTAGAAACATTAAATGGTACATTTCTCTTTATTTTTTAAATTAAATGATACCAGTTTGAGAATGGGAAAGGCTTTTATTTCTTTATGTGATAATTATTCATTTATTTCCTTCCTTTTTTCTTCCCTTTTTAGGTAATGAGAAGTGATAGCAAAGTTGCACTTGCCACGTTGTGACGACTCTTTCTCTCTGTCCTAGGTTGAGGAGATCAGACACAGTATCAGTAAAATAGCTCAATATGTTGAAGAAGTAAAGAAAAACCACAGCATCATTCTTTCTGCACCAAACCCAGAAGGAAGTAAGTCAATGGCTTTTAGAAAAAGGTTTTCTGTCTGTGTGCCTTTCTCTTGCTGTATGCTGCACAGGTCTCGACCCTCGTGTCACGTTAGACTGAGCTGGGGGCTGGCCCAGCTCCGGGCACCTACGGCTGTGGTCCTAGGTGAGCCCCGTCCAGGTGGAGTTTGGAGCTCCCGGCACAGTCTGGTGTGTGGCACGGCGAGGACCATGGTGTACAGTATCCAAAAGAATGCGCAAAAGCCACCGTCAGCTACAGACCCGAGGTCTGGGTGCGTCCACAGCTAAGCAAGGACAGGATTTTATATGTAGAGGGCGGTTGATAAGAGATTGATTTGGAAATCACTGCGTGTTGGGGCCGGGTTAAAGCTGACGATGGACTGAGAGGTGTTTCTAAAAGTCTTCAGGAAGGGCTTCTGTGTGCACGTGCTGTTCTCGGAGTCTGCTGGGGACGGCGTGTGAGCGAGTTTAAGCTAGCCCAGCGTGGGGACTTGGTAGTTGTGAGGAGGGTTTCGCTGATCTGGAATGGTGAACGCTGAAACCGTAGAGGGGACATGGATCTGAACAAGCCGGAGAATCCACACATCGTTTTCAGGGAGAACTGACGTCTTACCAGTGCTGAGTCTTTTCATCCACGGAAATGGCCTGTCCTGCCGTGTAGGTCATCTCCAGCATCTCTCAGCATTGTTTTGTTGGTTCAACGTGAGGGTCTCACACGTCTTTTGTCGTGTTATTCCTAGGTAGTTGGTGTTTTGATATTAACGTAAATCCTATCTGCTTTAAATTTCATTTTCTATTTGCTTGTCGCTGGTCTGTAGAAGTACAGCGGTTTTTGTACGTTGACCTTGTATCCCGTTACCTCGCCAAGTTAGTTATGAATTCTGATATTCTCGGTAGGTTCTGTTGGATTGCTCTGCCCCCAGTCATGCCACCTGTGAATGACGACACTTTTTCTGTTCAGCTCTTATGCCTTTTGTCTCTAATTGACTCATTCCACTGACCTCCAGTGCAGCGTTGAAGTGGCGAGGGGAGCACCCTTATTCTCACTCTCGGAGGGACATCGAAGGCAGATATCTTTTTTGTTTGAGGGTTATTTAGTATAGCCATACATTGACAGAGTAAGAACTTAGTATTAATTTTAACATTTTGCCTGTCTTATAAAATAATGTGTTGAGCTCTGTGGCTGTCCATCTGTGATTTAGAAGAGTGTTTCCCAAAATGTGTTCCCGTGGCCAAAGTCTTGTATTCTGTGAAACCAAGGTCTGTGGCTTCTTTGTGCCATCCCCCCTTGGACAGGGGCAGCGTCCTTAGAACAGGGCTCCGAGGACTCCTGCTTTAAGGAAACCTGTTTAACTTCGTTTAGTGTTTCCCAAATCTGTTTGCCCACAGAACTTTTCATGTAACATCTCTTAACATCTTGCTTAAATTCTTAGGGAAATTGAATTTGAATAAACATCAGTGCATTCTTTTTCTCTTGAGTAATTTACTTCCAAAACATTTTTGCTGCCAAGTAATAGCAAATACAACTATTGTTTGAATTAATGTAGAGCTGTTAATGTTTCATAATAGTTTCTTTTGGGCTTTAAAGAAAACCATTGCTTTTTGTCTTTTGTTTGTTTTACAAGAGTGTGAAACAAAATGTAGGAAGCAATGTGCCACTGCTTGCTTAGTTGGTGTTTAAACAGCAAAATATAGTTACTGCTCTCTCCAGTAATGCAGGTGGTGACTGTCCCCTCCCTGCCCTTGCTCCCAGAGAAAGGGGTGGCCCAGGTTCCTGTGGAGGATTAGGAGGAAGGGGGAGTTGGAGCCCTACCTCCTCCGTGTTCTCCCGAGGCTCCAGATGGCCCCAAAGTGGGGGATCCCAGGGAACAGGGAGATTCCTGGGCCTGCTGCCCTCCGGAAGCCCCAGCCAACCTGGGGACCAGAGTGGTGCTGGAGCACGGTGGCCGCCAGGTGGCGCCAGATCACAGCGCGGCCTGGGTAGGTCCCAGAGCCCCAGCTGGCGGCCCCCATCACGCCATCCACCTGCAGTGTCAAGATCCAGGGCAGGGTTGCTGAGATCCTGACGAATGGCCCTTTTACTTGCATTTTTCTTTTGTCACTTTCCACTTTTGTAGCATTTCTTTGCTTTTTTTCTTAAAAGAGGGCTTTTGCAAGATGTAGAAATTTCAGGCCCTCCAAAACACAGATCCAGCCTTGCAGGAGCATGGAATGCATGTGATTCCAATTTTTGGGTCCTGGCGACGACACGGCCAGGATTTACCGCAAATGGCGGAGATTTTATTCACTCACGATAGGTCTTGTGGCTCCTCCCATCAGGAGCCAGAGCCCTTGTTTTCATCCACGCGTGGGTGTGTCTGTCACTCCTGCTGCTCACATCTTCCTGTTCCTGTGGTCCTCACCCTGACGGCCCCTCTGCCCAAGCTAGGACGCTGCACCCACGTGGCTTCCCGTGTCTAGCACCTTCCTGCTCCTGTGCATTTTGAGCTTTTCTGCGGGTGACGCCCTTAGCATTGGTTTCACACTCTTCTGTGTGTGCCGCGAGGCGCTCAGTGGTTGCCGATTGCCTCAGTGTGTGCCGGAAGCCTCCGTCTTGCTTTGGCTCTGGATTCAACCCCCGCTCCACCGTTTGTTCCCCACGTGACCTTGGACATGGCACTTAACATTCCCTGTGTCGGTTCCCACGTGTGTAAGTGAGTCAGTGGTAGTGCTGTCTGCCGTGAGTGCTGTTCGAGGAGTAAAGGAGCCGGCGCCACAGAGAGTGCTTGGGCAGCGTGGCACCAAGGAGCGCTCAGTGAGTGGTGATTGCGGTTGTGATCGTCGTGTTTCGCCATTGCCTGCTCAGAGCCCTGGCTGTGCCGAAGCTCCAGGGCGGGCACAGTGGCGGCTGCTGCGTGACAACAGAGAGAACACCAGACACATGGAGACTTCTTTTCCTTCACAATATGGTTAAATCTCTAGTCAGCTATTCCACCAACTACTTGGTGTAGACCAGCAAATCTCAAACTTAGGAGTCATCTGGAGGGCTTGCTAGCTCAGATTGCAGGGACGCCCCCGCCCCGGGCAGTTTCTGATTGAGCAGGTGCAGGGCAGGGCCCAGGAAGGTGCGTTTCTGCTGAGCGCTCGCCTGCGAGAGGAGCTGTCGGCCTGGGCACTGCCCTTGGAGAACCACGGGTATAAGCAGGAGGTTTTCTTCCGGGGATGGGGAGAATGACGCGGGTAGTTACTAAGAACATTGTTTCATTTGAATTTATTGGACATTATTTATGTTGAATGTTATAGCTCAGATGCCTTGTTTTAAATTTTTAAAGAAATAAAAGAAGAGCTTGAAGATCTGAACAAAGAAATCAAGAAAACGGCTAATAAAATTAGAGCCAAGTTAAAGGGTAAGTTTAAAGTTTTACGTTTAATTATCGACGGTGGAAGTAGGGGTAATTGTTGTTTTCTTCCATATAGGGTTTTTATTCTTCTGCATTTTCAAAAATTGAAATTGCGACCACTTTAAAGTAAATTATTTGTATGTATTTCAAAGTTGTGATTCATATTCAGTAAGATTATGTATTTGCTTATAAATTGTTATACTGTTATTTTTTATGACATTTTGGGCTAAATTTCAGGTGTTTGGGAAGGTGAAATAGCCTTTAAAATGAATTGCCAAGTTCTTTTTTTTTTTTGAGATTTTCTCTTTCCTGGGCTGGAGTGCAGTGATGTCATCGTAGCTCACTGCAGCCTCCAACTCCTGGGCTCGAGCAATCCTCCTGCCTCAGCCTCCCAGAGTGCTAGTGCCCAGACTCATTCTTGCTGTGGGGAATTTGATGTTCTCTTCATATGCTGTGCTCTTCCCTTAGATTTTTGCATGCCTGGGCCCCCCCACCCCCAGTAATCTTAACAATTTTTTTTTGAACAGTTTTCTTGAATTGGATCCCAAAATAAGGAGCCAAACCATTGATTGGTTGATATGTCTCGTAAGACTTTTTTTTTTTTTTTTTTTTTTGAGACAGAGTCTCGCTCTGTTGCCCGGGCTAGAGTGCCGTGACGTCAGCCTAGCTCACAGCAACCTCAAACTCCTGGGCTCGAGCAATCTTTCTGCCTCACCCTCCCGGGTAGCTGGGACTACAGGCATGCGCCACCATGCCCGGCTAATTTTTTCTGTATATTTTTAGTTGTCCAATTAATTTCTTTCTAATTTTAGTAGAGACGGGGTCTCGCTCTTGCTCAGGCTGGTTTCGAACTCCTGAGCTCAAACAATCCGCCCGCCTCGGCCTCCCAGAGAGCTAGGATTACAGGCGTGAGCCACCGCGCCCGGCCAAAACCTTTCCTTTTTAAATTCAAAAAGTAACTCTTTCCTGTTTGTTTCTAGCCATTGAACAAAGTTTTGATCAGGACGAGAGTGGGAACCGGACCTCAGTAGATCTTCGGATACGGAGAACCCAGGTTAGAGACCAGCCTCAGTTAGAGCGAAGTGACGTTGAAGAATAAGTCTTTTTACTTTCTTCTTTCAAACTCAAAATACTTTCCTCTTCACTGTCACCTTTATCCTCATGACCTTCCTGCATAAAAAGGACACAGTATTTCTAGAGCGCGTCTCCTTATTACGAAGGAAAACCTATGCAGCCCATCAGCAGAGTTCTGTTCCGAAGAGCAGAGAATTGTCCAAATGATGGTAGCATTTGTGGACTCCTCACCTTTTAGGGGCTTATGGAGCAGCAAAGAGGGGTGCGGAGCAGTTAGCCCTGCCGTGGGCTCGGCCCGCCGGGCTCCAGCCCGGATTCAGCCTTTATCAGTAAAGCCTGTGACTTTGGGCTAATCGACCTCCCTAGATCATGGTTTTCTCTTCTTTAAATGGGGGATGCCGATAACACAGTAGGGTTTCTGTGAACTTGAATCAGGCGACGCATGTAAAATCCTCAGCACAGATTCTGTCCTGGGGCACACTGCTGCGCATTTTCTGTTTGAAGGAGTAGAACGCCTAGTTTGCGTTTCCAGATGTGACGTTTTACGTAGCCCTTTCAGTGGGGAAACGACTGTTACGTGTCAGTGTCATGTTTCTCTGCATTGCCAGCACTCGGTGCTGTCTCGGAAGTTTGTGGAAGCCATGACGGAGTATAACGAGGCGCAGACGCTGTTCCGGGAGCGCAGCAAGGGGCGCATCCAGCGTCAGCTGGAAATAAGTGAGTAAA